>NC_041383.1:590219651-590221622 GCF_002162155.2 Triticum dicoccoides
ATTAGGAAGTTTAAGTAAGTTTACCTAGATGGATTGTAGGTGTAGTATTATTGCTTCAAAACCTTAACTTTCAATACCATGCGACCTTCAACCCAGACTCTACCCAAACCGGTTTCTAGTCAGTTGACTAGGTTGGACAAGTTGACCCGCCCAGTCAGCTTCCACATCACCAGAAAAGGTCATGAATATGCATTATCATTGTATTTTTAATATGTTTGGAAAAAAGTTTGAAATTTGCCCAGAATGATCACCACAGTAGCATTCATTTTAGAGAAAATTTCAAAAAAAAAATCTGGACACGTTCATTTTTGTCAAAAGTTGACCAAAAAAACTCATGAATATGTACATTCCTTGTATTTTTTTAATCTATTGAAAAAATTAGTTTGGAACTTTTCCAGAACGATTAGCATGGTAGTGTTCATGTTAGAAAATGTTTTTACTTTTTTGTGGACACTTTCATTTTCTGGTCAAAATTTGACTAAAAAAGATTCTAAATATGTATTTTTAATCTATTTGTCAAAAAGATTGAAACTCTCCTAGAATGATCAGACTTGTATTGTTCATTTTAGAGATTTGTTTCAATTTTTTGGGCACTTATCATTTTCTGGTCAAAATTTTACCAATAAAAGTCCTAAATATGTATTTATTTATCTGTTTGGATGTTTTTCACATAATTATCAACATGTTTTTTATTATACATATTTTTAAAATTTTCTGGACATTTTTATTTTTGGATCGAAAATGTGGGCTGATGAAAGGCAACTGATGTAGATGCTGACTGAGCGGGTCAGCTGGTCAAGCCAACTAGAAACCTGTTTGAGCAATCAGGGTTAAGAGTTGCACTGTGTTGAAAATTGAGAGTTGTAAATTACACGGATTTGAAATTTGAGGTTATTTCTTTAACATTTGTGTCAATTCAAGGTTGAAATATGGATCCTCTCTTTGTGCTCAGCCTATGGAGTCATACGGGTGTATGTATGTTGTTGTCAGAAACATTGTCCAAGACACCAGGACGCAACATCATACTACCTCCGTCTCGGTGTATAAGTCATTCACGTAGTTCTAGTTCATCGATTTGAGGAATTAAATATGTCTTATATCTCATGAAAAGTATATTATTACATTTCTACACAAATGTAGTTTCTAAATATATTTTATTTATCACATATAATACATATTTAGATAGTTAAATTGTCGATCTAGAACTACGTGAATGACTTATACACCGGGACGGAGGTAGTAGATAACATCCGCAAAACAAAATGTAAAGAAAAATGTTACTAAGGAAATTGAAATGGCTCGCGGGACCATATGCTACGAAGACCAATAGTACAATGAGTAGTATATCCGAGGTAAATACAAAAAGAGTCGTATGTGTAAGTGTTGAAACAATTGTCATTGTCACCCGAAAATACCTTCGAATTCATTGATGTACTATTTCTATTGTTTACATGTGTCAAAGTTCATGAAATTTCACAGGCATATATGTAACTTGAACATTGACAAATCTAACTGTTGAAAAACTTTTTAATTTGGAAAACATCCTTCGACATCTAGGAATACATACTCCCGGGTGCTTATACAAATCCTATATATACCTAAAAGATCGATTCCCACAAATTATAATTAGGGATAATTAATTTTATGCCCCTAGTTCTTTCCCACTCGATAGTTTTACCCCTAATTTTCAAAAACCCTTGGTTCCGCCCAAGCCACTTCGCTCCTCTTATGCTTTTGCTTTTGACCGTCACTGTGAAAACTTCATAAAAAATTCATACTAACTCAGAGAAACACAAATAAGATATCAAAATGATTGGAAAAACATCACCTATATGTGCATGTCACTTGCATTCATGAGATAAGTGTTGGAAAGTGCCAGTCTCAGTTTGAGCTCAATGATCTTAGCTTGAACAGTAAAATCTGAAAAGTTGAATATTTTCCTAAAAAATCTAAAATAAATTGTGGCAAACA
>NC_041383.1:590221884-590261185 GCF_002162155.2 Triticum dicoccoides
TGGAGCATCGATTTTTTTTTTGTCACGAGTTCCGCGTATGTCATTCCCTAATGAAATTGGCAAGCACTTAAAACATTGCTAAATGTTTCTTACAAAAAAGTAGATTTTTTTATATTTTACTGTTCATGGTGTGATCGTATCAGCTCAAACTGAGATGGGGACTTTCCAACACCTTTTTCAGGAATGCAAATGACATGTACATATAAGTGATGTTTTTTTGAACATTTTGATATCTTATTTGCATTTTTCTGAGTTGGTATGAATTTTTTATGAAGTTTTCAAATTGACGGTGAAACGAGAAAAGGGCAAAATAATAAGAGGAGCGAAGTGGCTTGGGCAGAACTGATGGCAAGCATGGCAACTTTCGTGTTTAATTTATTTTTAATAGAAATTTGATGTATGTCACTCGAAATTGCCATCTTTGCTTGGCTGAAATTGCCATCGAAAAACGTCAAAGACCAGAGTGTCACATACCTGATATGTGTCAGTTATCATTTGGGTTTATCTTTTATGGGTCCTTTTTGCAAGGTGCGTGCTCGTGGTCTTCTGATTGTCTCTAAATAGTGCCTGCGGGTGTGTTTGTAATCCAACGGTTGATTGATTGACTTGTAGTTTTCATACTTATAAAAAGTAGTAATATCTTGGGTTCAGTAGATGTAAAAACGTAAACAGCGACTTCGACAGAAGCATCCACGTTCTAGTAGTACGTAGTAGGAGTACCCTGCAAGTATGGACCAATGCACGCAGTGAATGCAGGCTTCGACTTCTCCGCGAGACGTTTCTTTCCTGCCTTTACCCTGCGTCGAACGGAACCTGACAAGGTTAACCCAGCGCGCTCTACAGTCTATAGCCATAGGCCATAGGCCAGCCCGATATGAGAGGCAAAGTATCTGGTGATACGGTGCTCCACTCTATCATGCACCGTTAGATCATGCTGGGAGGGACACGATGAATGTGCATGTGATGCGCAGCTCCTCCATCGGGAAATATTCAAAAAACACCCTTGATATACTCTTAACTGGGTGTGAGGCTTGAAGCAATCAGAAGATACAAATGTCTAGATTTCCTCAGACTTGTCCACTATTTATTTAACAACATATGTGAGATGGAGAAATCCACATTGGCACATGGCCGCATAATCCTGCCACGGGAAAAAGCTTTTCAAGATGTCACAGAATTCCGAAGAAATTTTTTTGAAGCATCATCTCAATATTCTACGTGTGTGTGCCAAGTTTCGCGGAAAACCGACAATTTTTGTGGCTTGTGTAAAAAAAAAGATGTCTCATGAAAAGCCCTTTTTAAACACACTAAATTTTGCTGTTTTCACACGGGACACAAAAGTTGTCGGTTCTTCGCGAAATGACTTTGCGAGAACGTGGATGTCGAGATGTGCATGCGAAACATTTTATCTGAATTTTGTGACATTTCAAAATACATTTAAAACGCATTTTAAAACCAGGAGCATATGCTCCCGGATGCCAAATCGCCCCTCTATGTGAGATGGTGCATTTTATCCAAACAAAATATTCACTCAAATAGATCCCGCTCCTCTTCAAGATAAATGCAAATGTTACCTGCAAAAAAAAAGAAGCTAATGCAAATGGTTGTTCGCATGTTCTCTCAATTAGCTTTAGTGAAAGCAAAGATAACATATTTAGATCATTTGTCTAGTTGCATTAGTATTTTTATATTGTACGGACTACAATAGACATGCAATTCGTGAAGACCAACCCCAAAAATTAAAGATAGTACTTTTATACATTTTGATAATTGAATGTAATACAAAAGATAAAAAAATCTCCATGAACAATAACTGACTAGTTTGGTATGTTAAGTTTGTCAACTTTCATGCTAATTCTCTTGTATTTTTTGATTTTTTATATTACTTTCAATTATGATAATCTATTAAAGTACTATTTTTCAATTATCGATGAAGTTCAACAAAATAAATTCTCTTATATTGATAACCACACACTGAATTTTTTGGTTACTTTGTCGGACAATATAACAACAAAATATGGAGATGTCACAATATAAGATAATTTATTGTGTGTGTGTTTATCAATATAAGATAATTTATTTTGCTGAACTTTATCAATATAGCAATAAACTATGGAGATGGCACAATAACAAGACTTGAGAGGAATTCTGGATTCGAGTGTGTGTGTGTGTGTGTGTGTGTGTGTGTGTGTGTGTGTGTGTGTGTGTGCACATTGAAACTGAGGCGTTTTCTGAACAGTCAACGAAAGTGCAGCTGGTAGACTAGTATAGGAAAAGACCTTACGTTCAATTATGAACATAACACAGGGCGTATTTTGCATATTTCAAGGTGGGGGCGCTGGCCAACTCATGTGCATCAGTGCATGCATCCTGTCCCACTGAATGTGATCTAGTGGTCCAGAATACACCGGTGCATCGTATCACCAAACGGGCCGTATCACCGGATATGCTCTCCCCGATATGAATACACACGGCGTTCAGCCGTCACCTCGTCTTTAAACAGTCTTGAGAAGACCTAGTCCATGCTCGAACCTCGGGCGCTGTTCGAGTCCACCACGTCAGCACCCCACGCCGCCCTGCGCCCACTCGGAGTTGGCCACGTCCCCGACATGACGTGTCGGCTGACCCGCCAGGTTGGACGACGGGTCGGCAGCAAGTGACCATTCGTAACCCACGCGATGAAAGCAGCAGGTCAATGACATGTGGGGCTCGCAACCGAGATGCGTTACGTGTGTAGCAGTTTACGTGACGCGACGTGCCTCACATAACAGAACGCTCGGCTAGCGATGCACGTTGGTCCTACCGGAGAAGAAGCAGTGCTCTCGAAGTAACTGGATACCGAAACTGCCCCTGGCCGAGCGCGGCAACCGCGGTTTTAGGGCTTTTTCCCCTAGTCGTCACGGGGACAAATTTCGTGCTTTGACCCTTTTGGCGTATAAAATCGGGATCTGACCCTCTTATGTAAAATTTTCGCGATTTGACCCTTTTGGATACCGTCGGAGGCCTTGGCGGTAGCGATCTACAGGCTACCGCCGACCCTCCTGGCGGTAGGTTCCATTGACGGGCGTCTGACCGTTGACGGGCGCTGATGTGGCAAAGGGTACCTATCGCCCGCCTTGACGGTAGGCTCCAACACCCTACCGCCGAGGTCTCTGGCGGTAGGGTCCTGGAGGATAAGGTTTAGTGGGGTCCACTCACCACCCACCCACTCCACTCATCTTCTTCCTCCCCGAGCTCTCACTCCCTCCCCCTCTCCCCCCAACCCAAGTACGCACTAGATCCCCCTCCATTGCTTGAGATTTGTCCCGTGGGACCAGAGACCCCGTGAACGGTCCCTGTGATGGCGTCCCAACGGTCCTCTTGCTCTCACGCGCTCGCCGCCTCCAACATTCCGGTCCACGGCCGGCGCGCCGCCTCCCCCCAGCCACTCCCACAGCCGCACCCGTCGGGCATTCGCTCCGATCCCCGACGGCCAGATAGCACCCCTACGCCGTTCTCCTCTTTCCCTGACGTCGTGGTCTCGGGTTTGTCGTCGGACGGGCCGCTGCCAGGTCGGTCCCGCCCTGCTTCGGTGGATCTGGAACCGGACAACGATGGATGGATCCTCGTCAGCAACTGTCGATGCCAGCGCCGTTTGGCTGAGCTCCCATCCGCCGTCCGCGTGCCAGTTAGCTCCAAACCGAGGATTCCTTGATGGTTGGTGGGAAGATGCTTTAAATGCTTGGAATCGAGCCACCACAAAGCCATGTGCACCGGCGAGATTCGGTGTCATCGCTGCTGGCTATCTGGTCACATCGCGAGAGACTGCCACGCCTTCTCTATTTCGGCCCCGCTCGCACCTCCTCCACACAGATCTACGCCAAGCCACTCCTCCCGCCCCGCTGCCGGCCGTCCCACTCAGATTCCCTCCCCTCGCCGCCCTCCGCCGCCCCTCGACATGGCGCACTACCCTCCCCTTGCGCCGCCCCGCTTCCCTGGGGAGCTCTACACACATGGGGACCCAGATCTGTGGCCGGAAAGGGGGGGGGTGGGATAATCTCGCGCACCCCTGGGATGGAGGAGCTAGAGGCGGACTTCAAGGATCGTGCCCTCCTTGCCATGGTGCAGGGAAGGAGGCCGACGGTCTCGCCAGAGGCACTGGTTCAATCCCTGGACAGGTTCTGCGGGGTGGAGAGGCGACATGTCAGGGTCGAGGTGACACATCCAGACGATTTCTTCATCTCTTTCGCCTCCACTGAAGATTGTAACAGAGTGCTCACTAGCTCTGGGAGGGTCAGATGTGTCGGCGCTCCGATCGCGTTTCGGCACTGGCATAGGAGTGCGCAGGCACGCAGTGGCAAGCTTGCGTTCTTCTGCAAGTTGGGAATTGAAGGCCTGCCGGCGAGTGCTTGGGAGTGGGGTACAGTCAGTCAGCTAATCAACAATTTACAAGGGCAGCTGGTGGAGATCTTGCCCCAGGAGGATCGATGGCAACTCAACCTCACCGCCTGGATGCGCAACCCATCTGGTATCCCAAAGATTTATGATTTGGAGGTCCCGGAACCAGTGGGCTTGCCAAACTCCTTTGAGCCGGAGCTGTCGCTGACGCCGCCGTCGCCTGCGCCTCCGTCCGAGAGGCTCACTCTGATCCACCCTCTCACAATCCATGTGTTGGATGTGGTGGACTGCACTGTGCCCTTCTTGGAGTTCCGTCAAGATGTCGAGCCTGATGAGGACGAGGATCTCACCCGGCGCCATGACTACTCCCGCTTTTGCTTCCGAGGGCGTGTGGATGGAACTGGGATGGGCTCGACTCCTCGCTCGGGTGCTCACCCTTTTGGTGGTCAAGGCGGCTTCGGTATTGCGGGTGACTGGGGCGGGCACAGAGCGCATGGTCTGCTGGCACCGGCGGGTGGCATTCCGCTCCCATTCCTTCGCTCCTCGCGCCGGGCGTCTGACTGCTTGGCGGCTGCTTCTCAGGCGAGATCGAAGTCAACTTCGTCGGGCTCGGAGGTTGTTTTTCTAGATGGCTCGATATCTGCTACTGGATCGCTGGCACTCACGATGGTGGGCTCGGCTGCTCATACGCTCACGCCAAGCACGTTGGCGCCTTCCGGGTGTGCCTCCATGGCGGTGGGCACCGCAACATATGCTGACACACCGGTGGAGCCAGGTTCTTTGGCTTCCACTAAGGTGGGTTCAGAGGCCCATGGTATAACGCCACCTTCAGGCAGGGCTTTGCTCCGTATGCCTCTGTCTCCATGCTGGCTCTTCCTCAATGTGGAGAGGGAGGAGCATGTTGTGTTGATCCACACGGACGATGAATCCTTGGGCGCTTGCAGTTCACCCCTAGAGTCGTGCCCACCTGCAGCTAATGTTGACATGGCTCTTCCCAGCCCCGATGATCAGCCTTAGGGCCTCAAGACACTGTTGTTACCGCAGCGATCAGAGGACTCGCTGGAAGCTGGCTACAGTCCGGTGTGCACGCCTTTTGCAGTCCCCTTGAGCCTAAGCAAGTTGCTCCCTCCTCTGGCGCCTAAGGAGAGACTGGAGCAAGAGTTCGGCCCCAAGACTGCTGAAGACACACTCCTAGAGGTTATTGGTGCCACACCCAAGCCATCTATTTTGGGACCAAGGCCATCGGCATCAGCTCCAATGCACCGGAAGAAGGTTATTCCACGAGGTTTCACACCTCGAGGGAGCGCGAGGCTATGCAAAAACAAGGATGACATCAACAAGGGGCCCTACTACCAAGCACGAACTGTTCTTCTTCGCCGCATGGGTGTGATTCAACCCGAGGAACAGTTGACCAAGGAGGCATTGGACGAGTACCTGAAGCTGTTTGACAAGCCTCTTGCACCCCACCACATCAAGGCCATTGCTGCTCTTTTTGACCCAGATGGTGTGAACTTCGACGAGCCTGCGCATGACGGCTTGTCGGCCTTCGCTCTACCAGATGCCGTAGAGCCCTGCGGTTCTTAGGAGGTCTGTTTGTTTTATTTTGGTTTCTGTAGTTGTGTCATGACAATGTCTGTCGGTGTGTTGGCTTGGAATGTCAGGGGGCTCAATAACCCTGCTAGGCGTAACTCGGTCCGTTTATTCCTGCAAACTTGCAATGCTTCACTTGTTTGTCTTCAAGAATCTAAGCCGGCTTGGGTGAATGCTGCGGTTGTTGGGCAAACTCTTGGCCCATCTTTCGATGGCTTTGATTTTCTGCCAGCCGAGGGTACAAGAGGGGGGATCCTTTTTTGCATGGAAATCTGATAGTCTGCTAGTTTCTACGGAGCACAAGGTGGAATTCTCCATTACGATCAAGGTTTCTTATTTGACAGATGGTAGAGAGTGGTTGGTTACATCTGTCTACGGGCCTCAAGTACATGCCAATAAAATCAGATTCCTCGAGGAGATCGTAGAGGTTGGGAGAAATATTCAGTTGCCGTGGATCTTGAATGGGGACTTCAACTTGGTTTGCAATGAACATGAGCGCAGTACGCATAGGTTCAATAGGAGATTGACAAACAGATTCAGACACACTATTAACTCTTTGGGTCTTCATGACATGCCGTTGGTGGGTAGGAGGTTCACTTGGTGCAATGAACAAGAGCACACCGTGATGGCTAGGTTGGATCGTCTTCTGTTCAACAATGCTTGGGAGGATATTTTTCCTATCAGTGATCTGCTGCCGCTCAGTTCCAACATCTCGGACCATTGTCCCCTACTCCTATCTTGTTCCTCGGTCAGGCCAAAGGCTCGCTGCTTCCATTTTGAAAACTTCTGGGTTAAGTTGCCAGGGTTTATGGATACTGTGAAAGCAGCTTGGGAGGAGGACTTGGATGCCACTGATCCCATGTTGATCTTTAGCATCAAACTGCAGTGTACGGCCAAAGCTCTCCGAAGCTGGGGGCAAAGGAAGCAGAGTTTCATGAACATTCAGTTCCAGATTGCCAACAAACTGATTCTGCGTCTTGATGGCGCACAGGAATTTAGGTCTCTATCACGCGAAGAACGACGCCTCAGAGCTTTTCTAAAGGGGAAATGTCTCGCTCTTGCCTCTCTGGAAAGGATCTATCTACGCCAGCGGGATAGGGTGAGAGATTTGAAGGAAGGAGATGCAAACTCCAAGTACTTTCACATGAAGGCCAATGGTCAGAGGAGTAAGCATGAGATACCTTTTTCGAGAGATGGGCAGCGAACAGTTTCAGACATGGATGAGAAACTCGGTTTGGTGAGGGACTTCTACCGTGGTATAATGGGCACTCCTACGCCCCTACGGTCTTCCTTGAAGCTGGAGCAACTCAGTTTCAATTGCCTTCCCCTTGATTTGGCACGTGGTCTTGAAGTGATGTTCACCGAAACAGAGGTCAGACAGGTGATAATGGATATGCCCTCGGATCGTGCGCCTGGGCCGGATGGCTTCTCGGGCCTTTTCTACAAGGTGTGTTGTGATATTGTTGCCAAGGATTTCATGGCTATCATGCTTGAACTCTACAGGACCAATTTTGCCTCTTTTGGTAGGCTTAATTCCTCTATCATCACTCTATTGCCCAAAAAGGAGTGCTCTCTGCAAGTGGCGGATTTCAGACCGATTAACTTAATTCATGGAGCTGCCAAAATCTTTGCTAAAGTTCTAGCCGTACGTCTTGCCCCTTTGCTGCCAACACTTATCTTGCAAGTTCAGAGTGCTTTCATCAGCCGCAGGAGTATTCATGAGAACTTCAAATTTGTTTGCAATGCTGCGAGAATTCTGCATCGGAAGAAATCTCCTACAGTTCTTATGAAGATTGATATCTCCAAAGCCTTTGACACGTTGTCCTGGGAGTTCATTGCTACATCTTGAGCACTGCGTTGGATTTCCCCGAAGAGGAGAGGATGATGCAGCAAAGTAGCGTAAGTATTTCCCTCAGTTTTTGAGAACCAAGGTATCAATCCAGTAGGAGACCACACACAAGTCCCTCGTACCTACACAAAACGATAGCAACTCGCAACCAATGCTTAGGGGTTGTCAATCCCTTCACGGTCACTTACGAGAGCGAGATCTGATAGAGATAATATTTTTGGTATTTTTGATAGATAGATGCAAAGTAAAAAGTAAAGGGCAAAGTAAAAACAAAGCAAGTAAATAAAGTGATAGGGATTGATATGATGAGAATAGACCCGGGGGCCATAGGTTTCACTAGTGGCTTCTCTCAAGAGCATAGATATTCTACGGTGGGTGAACAAATTACTGTTGAGCAATTGACAGAATTGAGCATAGTTATGAGTATATCTAGGCAATGATCATGTATATAGGCATCACGTCCAAAACAAGTAGATCGAAACGATTCTGCATCTACTACTATTACTCCACTCATCGACCGCTATCCAGCATGCATCTAGAGTATTAAGTTAAAACAGAGTAACGCCGTAAGCAAGATGACATGGTGTAAAGGGATAAATTCATGCAATATGATAAAAAAACCATCTTGTTATCCTCGATGGCAACAACACAATACGTGCCTTGCTGCCCCTTCTGTCACTGGGTAAGGACACCGCAAGATTGAACCCAAAGCTAAGCACTTCTCCCATTGCAAGAACTACCAATCTAGTTGGCCAAACCAAAAAGGATAATTCCAAGAGACTTGAAAAGATAACTCAATCATAAATAAAAGAATTCAGAGAAGGATCAAATATTTTCCATAGATAATACTGGATCATAAACCCACAATTCATCGGTCTCAACAAACACACCGCAAAAAGAAGATTACATCGAATAGATCTCCACGAGAGAGGGGGAGAACATTATATTGAGATTCAAAAAGAGAGAAGAAGCCATCTAGCTACTAGCTATGGACCCGAAGGTCTGAAGTAAACTACTCACACTTCATCGGAGGGGCTATGGTGATGATGTAGAAGCCCTCCATGGTGGATGCCCCCTCTAGCGGAGCTCCGGAACAGGCCCCAAGATGGGATCTCATGGATACAGAAGGTTGCAGCGGTGGAATTAGGTTTTTGGCTCCTGTTCTAATCGTTCGGGGATACTTAGGTATATATAGGAGGAAGGAGTACGTCGGTGGATCTCCGAGGGGCCCACGAGGTAGGGGGGTGCGCCCTCCACCCTCGTGACCTCCACGGGCACTGCTTGGAGTAGGGTCCAAGTCTCCTGGATCACGTTCGGTTGGAAAATCACGATCCCAAAGGTTTCATTCCGTTTGGACTCCGTTTGATATTCTGTTTCTTCGAAATACTGAAAAAGGCAAAAAACAACAGTTCTGGGTTGGGCCTCCGGTTAGTAGGTTAGTCCCAAAAGTAATATAAAAGTGGAAAATAAAGCCCAATATAGTCCAAAACAGTAGATAAAGTAGCATGGAGCAATCAAAAATTATAGATACGTTGGAGACGTATCAGGCATCCCCAAGCTTAATTCCTGCTCGTCCTCGAGTAGATAAATGATAAAAAAAGAATTTTGATGCGGAATGATACTTTGGCATAATTTCAATGTAAATCTTCTTAATTGTGATATGAATATTCAGATCCGAAAGATTCAAGACAAAAGTTCATATTGACACAAAAATAATAATACTTCAAGCATACTAATCAAAGCAATCATGTCTTCTCAAAATAACATGGCAAAAGAAAGTTCATCCCTACAAAATCATATAGTTAGACTATGCTTCATTTTCGTCACACAAATATGTTCCCAACTTCTATACCCCCGATGACAAGCCAAGCAATTGTTTCATACTTAAATAATCTCAAACTTTTTCAACCTTCACACAATACATGAGCGTGAGCCATGGATATAGCACTATGGGTGGAATAGAATATGATGATGGGGATTGTGTGGAGAAGACAAAAAAGGAGAAAGTCGCACATTGACGAGGCTAATCAACGGGCTATGGAGATGCCCATCAATTGATGTCAACATGAGGAGTAGGGATTGCCATGCAACGGATGCACTAGAGCTATGAATGCTCAACATAAGAAAACTAGTGGGTGTGCATCCAACTCGCTTGCTCAAGAAGACCTAGGGCATTTGAGGAAGCCCATCGTAGGAATATACAAGCCAAGTTCTATAATGAAAAATTCCCACTAGTATAAAAAGACAACTTATGAGACTCACTACATGAAGAACAAGGTGCTACTTTGAAGCACAAGTGTGGAAAAAGAGATAGTAGCATTGCCCTTTTTTATTTTCTCTTTTTTTGGGCCTTTTTTTGGCCTTTTTTTTATTTGGACAATGCTCTAATAATGATGATCATCACACTTCTATTGATTACAACATAAGGATTACAACTCGAAACTTAGAACAAGATATGACTCTATATGAATGCCTCCGGCGGTGTACCGGGATGGTGCAATGAATCAAGAGTGACATGTATGGAAAATAATGCATGGTGGCTTTGCCACAAATTCGATGTCAACTACAAGATCATGCAATGGCAATATGACAAAAGTAATGTATGTCATGATGATGATGGTGGAAGTTGCATGGCAATATATCTCGGAATGGCTATGGAAATGCCATGATAGGTAGGTATGGTGGCTGTTTTGAGGAAGATATAAGGAGGTTTATGTGTGATAGAGTATATCGTATCACGGGGTTTGGATGCACCAGCGAAGTTTGCGCCAACTCTCAAGGTGAGAAAGGGCAATGCACGGTACCGAAGAAGCTAGCATAGGTGGAAAGGTGAGAGTGCGTATAATCCATGGACTCAACATTAGTCAAAAGAACTCATATACTTATTGCAAAAATTTAGAAGTCATCAAAAATTCAAGTACTACGTGCATGCTCCTGGGGGGGTAGATTGGTAGGAAAAGACCATCGCTCGTCCCCGACCGCCAGTCATAAGGATGCACAAGCCAGGTACACTTCATGTTTCAAATTTGTTACACGACTTTAACCATACGTGCATGCTACGGGACTTGCAAACTTCAACACAAGTATTTCTCAAATTCATAATCACCCAACTAGCACGACTTTGATATTATCACCTCCATATCTCAAAACAATTATCAAGCATCAAACTTATCTTAGTATTCAATTCACTCAAAAGAAAGTTTCACATATCTTGAACACCAAATATATTAACATTAAGCAAATTACCATGCTATTAAAGTCTCTCAAAATAATCTAAGTGAAGCATGAGAGATCAATAGTTTATTTAAAACAAATCCACCACCGTGCTCTAAAAGATCTAAGTGAAGTACTAGAGCAAAAATTATCAAGCTCAAAAGATATAAGTGAAGCACATAGAGTATCTTAACAAATTCCAATTCATGTATGGCTCTCTCAAAAGATGTGTACAACAAGGATGATTGTGGTAGACTAACAAGCAAAGACACAAATAATACAAGACGCTCCAAGCAAAACACATATGATGTTGGTGAATAAAAATATAGCTCCAAGTAAATTACCGATGGAAGTGGACGAAAGAGGGGATGCCTTCCAGGGCATCCCCAAGCTTTGACTTTTTGGTGTCCTTGGATTATCTAGGGGGTGCCATGGGCATCCCCAAGCTGAGGCTCTTGCCACTCCTTATTCCATAATCCATCAAAAGAATTCACCCAAAACTTGAAAACTTCACAACACAAAACTCAACAGAAATCTCGTGAGCTCCGTTAGAGAAAGAAAACAAAATACTACTTCAAGGTACTGTAATGAACTCATTGTTTATTTATATTGGTGTTAAACCTACTGTATTCCAACTTCTCTATGGTTTATAAACTAATTTACAAGCCATAGATTCATCAAAATAAGCAAACAACACACGAAAAAGAATCTGTCAAAAACAGAATAGTCTGTAGAAATCTGTAACTAACGCAAACTTCTGGAACTCTAAAAATTCTACCAAAATAGGAAGTCCTGGAAAATTTGTTTATTGATCAGCAGAAAAAATAATCAACGCAAAATCACTTTCCTATGATTTATCATAACTAAATTCGTGCGCGCAAAGTTTCTGTTTTTCAGCAGAATCAAATCAACTATCATCGTAGGTTATCCTATAAGTTCTACTTGGCACAAACACTAATTAAAACATAAAACCATATCCAAACAGAGGCTATATGGATAATTTATTCCTAAACAGAATCAAAAACAAAAAACACAAAATAAAATTGGGTTGCCTCCCAACAAGCGCTATCGTTTAACGCCCCTAGCTAGGCATAAAAGCAAGGATAGATCTAGGTATTGCCATCTTTGGTAGGCAATCCATAAGTGGCTCTCATGATAGATTCGTATAGTAATTTTATTTTCTTTTTAGGGAAGTGTTCCATACCCTTCTTTAAGGGAAATTGGAATATAATATTCCCTTCCTTCATATCAATAATTGCACCAATCGTTCTAAGGAAAGGTCTACCAAGAATAATAGGACATGAAGGATTGCAATCTATATCAAGAACGATAAAATCTACGGGCACATAATTCCTATTTGCAACAATAAGAACATCATTAATTCTTCCCATAGGTTTCTTAATAGTGGAATCCGCAAGATGCAAGTTTAGAGAGCAATCATCAAAATCACGGAAATCTAGCAAATCACATAAAGTTTTGGGTATAGTAGAGACACTAGCACCCAAATCACACAAAGCATAAAACTCAAAATCTTTAATTTTAATTTTAATAGTAGGTTCCCATTCATCATAGAGTTTTCTAGGGATAGAAACTTTCAACTCAAGTTTTTCTTCATAAGATTGCATCAAAGCATCAACAATATGTTCGGTAAAGGCCTTATTTTGACTATAAGCACGAGGAGAATCTAGCACGGATTGCAACAAGGAAATACAACCAATCAAAGAGCAATTTCATAATTAAATTCCTTGAGATCCAAAATAGTGGGGTTAGCAACATCACGGTTTTTATTTATTTCAATCCCACTTTCATCAATTTCATCATCAAGATCTAGAAACTCCGAATTCTTAGAACGCCTTCTAGGTAAAGGAAGATAATATTAAGATTCATCAAGATTAATATTGCAAAACAAAGATTTAATGGGGGACACATCAATAACTTTTAGATCTTCATCTTGATTTTCATAGGGATTGGAAGAACACGCTTTAATAAAGGCATCTTTGGAAGCACGCATCCTAGCGGTTCTTTCCTTGCACTCATCAATGGAAATTCTCATGGCTTTGAGAGACTCATTGATATCATGCTTAGGAGGAATATATCTAAGCTTTAAAGAATCAATTTCAAGAGAAATTCTATCAACGTTCCTAGCCAAATCATCAACTTTAAGCAATTTCTCTTCAAGCAAAGCATTAAAATTCTTTTGTGAATTCATAAACTCTTTAACACTACTCTCAAATTCAGAGGGCATCTTATTAAAATTTCCATAAGAGTTATTGTAGGAATTTCCATAATTATTAGAGGAATTACTAGGATAAGGCCTAGGATTAAAATTCCCTCTATAAGCGTTGTTTCCAAAACTATTCCTACCAACAAAATTCACATACATAGATTCATTATTATTCTCAAGCAAAGTAGATAAAGGCATATCATTGGGATCAAGAGGAGTATTTTTAGGAGCAAACATCTTCATAAGTTCATCCATCTTTTCACTCAAAACATTGATTTCTTCTATAGCATGCACTTTCTTACTAGAAGATCTTTCAGTGTGCCATTGAGAATAATTAGCCATAATATTATCAAGCAATTTGGTAGCATCCCCTAACGTAATTTCCATAAAAGTGCCTCCCGTGGCCGAATCTAAAAGATTTCTAGAAGCAAAATTCAATCCGGCATAAAATTTTTGTATGATCATCCATAAATTCAAACCATGAGTAGGGAAATTGCGAAGCATTAATTTCATTCTTTCCCAAGATTGGGAAACATGCTCATGATCAAGTTGTTTAAAATTTATAATATCGTTCCTAAGAGTGATAATCTTAGCGGGAGGAAAATACTTAGAGATAAAAGCATCTTTGCACTTGTTCCAAGAATCAATACTATTTTTAGGCAAAGATGAAAACCAAACTTTAGCACGATCTCTAAGTGAAAATGGAAATAACTTCAATTTGACAATATTGTTATCCGTATCTTTCTTCTTTTGTATATCACACAAATCAACAAAATTGTTTAGATGCGTAGCGGCATCTTCACTAGGAAGGTCGGCGAATTGATCTTTCATAACAAGATTCAGCAAAGCGGTGTTTATTTCACAAGACTCATCATTATTAAGAGGAGCAATCGGAGTACTAAGGAAATCATTACTATTGGTATTCGAGAAATCACACAATTTGGTATTATCTTGCGCCATGGCAACAAGTAATCCAACACACAAGCAGAAAGGCAAAGGGAAAAAGGCAAACGGGAAAGAGAGGAGGAGATTGGGAAAGAGAGGGCAAATAAAACGGCAAGGGTGAAGTGGGGGAGAGGAAAACAAGAGGCAAATGGCAAATAATGTAATGCGAGAGATAGGGATTGCGATGGGTACTTGGTATGGTTGACTTGCTTGCGTGAGCCTCCCCGGCAACGGCGCCAGTAATTCTTCTTGCTACCTCTTGAGCACTGCGTTGGATTTCCCCGAAGAGGAGAGGATGATGCAACAAAGTAGCGTAAGTATTTCCCTCAGTTTTTGGGAACCATGGTATCAATCCAGTAGGAGACCACGCACAAGTCCCTCGTACCTACACAAAATGATAGCAACTCGCAACCAACGCTTAGGGGTTGTCAATCCCTTCACGGTCACTTACGAGAGTGAGATCTGATAGAGATAATATTTTTGGTATTTTTGATAGATAGATGCAAAGTAAAAAGTAAAGGGCAAAGTAAAAACAAAGCAAGTAAATAAAGTGATAAAGATTGATATGATGAGAATAGACCCGAGGGCCATAGGTTTCACTAGTGGCTTCTCTCAAGAGCATAGATATTCTACGGTGGGTGAACAAATTACTGTTGAGCAATTGACAGAACTGAGCATAGTTATGAGTATATCTAGGCAATGATCATGTATATAGGCATCATGTCCAAAACAAGTAGATCGAAACGATTCTGCATCTACTACTATTACTCCACTCATCGACCGCTATCCAGCATGCATCTAGAGTATTAAGTTAAAACAGAGTAACGCCGTAAGCAAGATGACATGATGTAGAGGGATAAATTCATG
The DNA here is from genome assembly GCF_002162155.2 of Triticum dicoccoides. Taxonomy (NCBI): domain Eukaryota; kingdom Viridiplantae; phylum Streptophyta; class Magnoliopsida; order Poales; family Poaceae; genus Triticum; species Triticum dicoccoides. The sequence continues at coordinate 590,236,950 of NC_041383.1, forward strand.
CAATATGATAAAAAAACCATCTTGGTATCCTCGATGGCAACAATACAGTACATGCCTTGCTGCCCCTTCTGTCACTGGGTAAGGACACCACAAGATTGAACCCAAAGCTAAGCACTTCTCCCATTGCAAGAACTACCAATCTAGTTGGCCAAACCAAAAAGGATAATTCCAAGAGACTTGCAAAGATAACTCAATCATACATAAAAGAATTCAGAGAAGGATCAAATATTTTCCATAGATAATACTGGATCATAAACCCACAATTCATCGGTCTCAACAAACACACCGCAAAAAGAAGATTACATCGAATAGATCTCCACGAGAGAGGGGGAGAACATTGTATTGAGATCCAAAAAGAGAGAAGAAGCCATCTAGCTACTAGCTATGGACCCGAAGGTCTGAAGTAAACTACTCACACTTCATCGGAGGGGCTATGGTGATGATGTAGAAGCCCTCCGTGGTGGATGCCCCCTCCGGTGGAGCTCCGGAACAGGCCCCAAGATGGGATCTCGTGGATACAGAAGGTTGCGGCGGTGGAATTAGGTTTTTGGCTCATGTTCTGATCGTTCGGGGATACGTAGGTATATATATAGGAGGAAGGAGTACATCGGTCGAGCTCCGAGGGGCCCACGAGGTAGGGGGCACGCCGGGGGGGAGCCCTCCACCCTCGTGACCTCCTCGGGAACTGCTTGGAGTAGGGTCCAAGTCTCCTGGATCACGTTCGGTTGGAAAATCACGATCCCGAAGGTTTCATTGCGTTTGATATTCTGTTTCTTCGAAATACTGAAAAAGGCAAAAAACAGCAATTCTGGGCTGGGCCTCCGGTTAGTAGGTTAGTCCCAAAAGTAATATAAAAGTGGAAAATAAATCCCAATATAGTCCAAAACAGTAGATAAAGTAGCATGGAGCAATCAAAAATTATAGATACGTTGGAGACGTATCATTCATCATTCAGATATTGATAAGGAGAGGCTTTGGTCGGCGTTGGTGCTCTTGGGTTTGTGGCCTTCTGCGCACCGCGTCATCCTCTGTGTTGGTCAACGGTGAGACTTGCGAGCCGTTCTCACTTGGCCATGGTGTGAGATAGGGAGACCCGCTATCCCCAGCGCTCTTTATCCTTGCCATGGACACATTGCAAGCGATGCTGCATTGGGCGGACCACAACAACCTGCTATCCGACTTGGGTATACCCCCCAATGTTCCGAGGGCTTCCTTCTTTGCAGACGATGCAGTTCTATTTTTCAAACCTTACTCAACAGATATGGGGGTGATCTCAGCCATCCTGAAGCTGTTTGGAGAGGCATCTGGTCTTCACATCAATCTACAAAACAACACTGTCACGTGTATTAGGAGTAATGACACCATCTGTGCTTTTGTGGCTCGTCACTTTGCCTGTCAGTCGAGGCCGTTTCCGGTTCAGTATCTTGGGCTGCCACTGTCAATATACAGATTGAGGCGTCAGGATATTTTGCCACTCATCGACAAGTTCTCCAATAAGATGAAGGGATGTAAACCCAAGCTGATGGCTCCAGCCAGTCGCTTGACACTCACACAATCGGTTCTCATGGCTCTGCCTATCCACTTTATGTCAGTTATGCCGTTGCCTGCATGGGCGCTGAAAATAATCAACAGGAGGTGTCAGGGATTTCTATGGAAGGGCGATAGTGATATCAATGGTGGCCATTGTCTCCTTCCATGGTCTAGGGTGTGCATGCCCAAGGAGTGTGGGGGTCTAGGCGTCTTGAACATTAAGTGCTTTGGCTATGCCCTCCGCTGTCGTTGGCCATGTTTAAGATGGGAGGCTGAGGAGAGGCCATGGAATTTACTGTCGGATGGTCTGGAAAAGGAGGTCTCGTACATCTTTAAGGCGACCACTTCTATCCAATTAGGAGATGACAAGAGGGCTAAATTCTGGATAGACAAGTGGCTGCCCGGAGGGAACTCCATACAGGACGTGGCTCCTGCCTTATTCTCTTTTGTCAAGGACTCGGGTAAATCTGTCAAGGACGCGTTGTGCAACAGGAATTGGATTAGGGATATCTCTCGAGGCATTTCGGTACAGGCTATGGCTCAATATCTGAAAATTTGGGACATTGTGCGGAGTACTTCCTTGTTGGTGGACGATACCGATAGCCTGGTTTGGAAGTGGACTGGAGACCACAAGTTCTCTGTTAATAGTGCTTATGGTTTGTTCTTTGTTGCGAATGTGCCCTTTGCATGCCATGGGCCGATCTGGAGATCCAAAGCGCCACCAAGATGCAATTTTTTTATGTGGCTTGTCGTTCACCGAAGGTGTTTAACAGCGGATAATCTGGATCGCAGGGGTTGGCCTTCGAATGGAGCTTGCCCACTGTGCCTCTCGACACACGAGGATTGCACACATCTGTTTGTGCACTGCTGTTTCTCCCAGCAGGTTTGGATAAAATTCAGGGACTGGACCGGGGCAGACTTTCGGACTCCAGATGACACCTTTGGAAGTACGGAGGAGTGGTGGATGAATACGAGGAAGGAGGTCCCCAAGCCGGAATGGCGTAATTTTGACACTATCGCAATCTGGCTACACTGGAGGATTTGGAAAGAACGGAATGCTCGGATCTTTGAGCAAGTGGCTAGCAGCGTGGACAGGGTACTCGAACTAATCAGAGAGGATATTGCAACATGGAGGGCTGCTGGTTGTGTTGGCGATCTCTGCTGACTTGTTTTCCTTCTTCTTTGCTATTTTGTGCTTGCCTCTGGTGGCCGAGCTTCCCCTTTGTTTCTTCAGTGTGTATCCAGAGTTAAACTCTGACGGCTGACAGTTCTAGTTCATCTAGACTGCCTAGCCTCGCTGTACTCTTCCCGTTCTTTCTAATAAAAGATCGGCCTATAGGCCCTTCGACGATTTGTCCCGTGGATAGAGGCCATTTGCATCACCCAAGGTACCTCCCCCATCCCCCCTTCATTTGGTTGGTTCAAATCATTTACTTTTGTTGAAATCAACAAGTTTTGCAACCCCCCAGTTCTTCCTCTAGTTTAGCATTTATGGTGCATTTGTGGATCATTTATGGTACATTTATGGTTGACCTAAGTAATATGTGTCACTCATTGTTGTGGGAAGCTAGCTTAAGTGTTAGGGTTAGGGGTTTAGTTAGGTTAGGGTTAGGGTTATGGTTAGTGCTATGATTAAGGTATACTAGTTGTTAGATTAAAAATCTTATATTTTAGATAGTCCATCCATATGAAATGACCGGTCCATGGATGACTCAACTTTGTTCCATTGTTTTTAGATGAATAAACTAGTGAATGTGCATTATTTGGACAAGACGGCTTTCATGAATGGAAATGCCGACGAAGGGGAGGAGGCCATGGTTTTTGACACAAGCCCGAGCTATGATGATATTGTCGTGAAAGTGAGAAGCATCCTCAATTGGATTAACCCAAATGATGGTGTGAAGTTTGTTGGGCGATATGATGTGGGAGTGGGAGTAAAATCCCGATTAAAGAGCATGCCCATCACCTCTCAATTGCATTGGGATGTGTATAAGGAGAAAGTTGAGGGATCACAAGACAAGTCACTTGAGTTATTGCCACAAGACAAGTAAAGGTTGAAGTTCCTCGGCCACTACTCGACTTGAACCGGAATGTGTCCTCCCCAATACATGATGCTGTCGTGGTGTATGACCACAATGCGGCTAGCCAACCACCAAGTAGCCGACCAAATGAAGAGGACATCAATGCTAGAGCCATAGTTCTTATAGGTGATGATCATGTTGGAGATGAGGCCGTTGCTCATGTTGATGAACATGCAAATGTTCATGTTGATGAAGATGCCATTGCTCATGTTGATGAAGATGCCATTGCTCATGTAGCTGGTGGAGGTTGGAGGAAGTCGATGGTGGATGAACAGTAGCAGGTGGAGGCTGGAGGAAGTCGATGGTGGATGAACAGTAGCCCGTAGAGTCCTGTTTTGCGGTACGCCACACCCCTCCCGGTGAACAGGACCCCATTTCGACCGTAGGTGCCCCAACACAAGTATGTTTCCTCCGTTTTGCGGTATGCCACACCCCTCCCGATCAACATGACCCCGTTTCGACCGTACGCAGTCGAACACAAGACCGTTTCCTCCGTTTTGCGGTACGCCAGACCCTTCCCGATGAACAGGACCCTGTTTCGACCATACGTGTTCAAACACAAGTCCGTTTCCTCCGTTCTGCGGTACGCCAGACCCTTCCCGATGAACATGACCCTGTTTTGATCATACACGGTCGAACAGAAGCCCCGTTTCCTCCGTTCTGCGGTACCCCAGACCTCGTTTAGGCTGTTCTGTCCAAGCCGGTTGGCTCCCGATGAACACGACGTATTCCGTTGCCTCCAAATAAACACGACGCATTCCGTTGCCTCCCCATGAACACGACCCAGTTTCTCTGTTCCGACCCAGTCAACTGGCTTCCGATGAACAGGATGCCATTGCTGCCGTCCGTTGCCCCTCCATGTACACGAGCCCTGGTCGTACAAACGCGCGAGTAGGCGTTCGAGACCCCGCCCATATGTACATACATGGCCGTATTTTTGGCATCTAGCTGTACGTATGTGTACACGGTTTTGACTGGACTGCTTGAACTACTATGTTGGGGGCTCTACTACTACATGTGCCTCTGCTTGCTCGGCCACTGTTCATCATTGCAGAGAGACCGATCGACCAATATGTACGTACATATTCACGACCAGAATGACAACACTATCTACGCTTCGACCAGGTGGGTCCTGACATCTAGGGAGGATAAGGAGGCACTTCCTTGCGTGCAAAGTTATCAATGGTGGGTCCCAGCGGTCAGGGGGGGAATCATTTTTTTGCCCATAATATGGACGCACCTCCTTGCATGCGAAGATGTAGCTGGTAGGTCCCAGCTGTCATGGGGGAAACTTTTTTTCACAAAATATAGAGTCCCTTCTGGTGGGTCCCCGCTGTCAGGTGGAGGACTAATAATTTTACGTGTAATAAGGTTGCACTTCCTTGCTGCGGCCGTGGGCCCAACTATCAACCTCTCCACGTACACTCCTCTTCCGATGGAAGTCGTTCCTTGACCACATTGACCACGCCGCGCTAAGAGCACTGTCGGTGTCAAAACCGGCGGATCTCGAGTAGGGGGTCCCGAACTGTGCGTCTAGGCAGATGGTAACAGGAGACAAGGGACACGATGTTTTACCCAGGTTCGGGCCCTCTTGATGGAGGTAAAACCCTACGTCCTGCTTGATTGATATTGATATTGTGGATGTTTACAAGAGTGGATCTACCAAGAGATCAAGGAGGCTAAACCCTAGAAGCTAGCCTATGGTATGATTGTAATGGTTGTTTTTGTGTCCTATGGACTAGAGCCATCCGGTTTATATAGACACCGGAGAGGGCTAGGGTTACATAGAGTCGGTTACAATGGTAGGAGATCTACGTATCCGTATCGCCAAGCTTGCCCTCCACGCCAAGGAAAGTCCCATCCGGACACGGGACGAAGTCTTCAATCTTGTATCTTCATAGTCTTGGAGTCCAGTCGATGATGATAGTCCGGCCGATGATAGTTCGGCTGATGATGGTAGTCCGGCTATCCGGACACCCCCTAATCCAGGACTCCCTCAGTAGCCCCTGAACCAGGCTTCAATGACGATAAGTCCGGCGCGTATATTGCTTGGCATTGCAAGGCGGGTTCCTCCCCCGAATGATAGAAGATTGTGAACACCAGGATAGTGTCCGGCTCTGCAAAATAAATTCCACATTCCACCGTAGAGAGAATAATATATACACAAGTTCAATCTGCTGACGTTTTTTGTGGCATGATGTCATGCCACTACCAAGCCATTACTTGAATCGTTTTTTACTCTACCACCTCAGCGCATTTAGCGAAGCGGTTTCCTTGGCACGTCTTGTCGAAGCAGAGATCGTGTTCCCCCTTAATCCGGGATTCTCATCAATACGGACGTGGGTAACCCAACCGCGCCATTGATGGTGACGCTTGGGGGATAAGCGAGTTTTACCAGGCCGGCGGGGGACGCGTAGACTTCGCCGCCCATATAAGGGATAAGGATTCACCTTTTCACCTATGCCTTCTTCCTCCTTTGCTTATCCATCTCCGCGCACTCGAGCTCCAGCGCCCAAGCCCGCACATCTCGTCTCAACCTTCCCCAGTCATGTCTGGAGCGGGAGGCAAGTGGATGACCTCCTCCGTTACGGAGGAGCACATCGAAAGACTATGTAGTGCCGGCTACCTGTCCGGCGACATCGCGCACCGGCTGCCCGACAAGGGGCAGCTCATCCCCACCCCCAGGCCCCATGAGAGGGTAATTTTTCTTCCCCACTTCCTCTGCGGACTGGGCTTTCCACTTCACCCCTTTGTCCGGGGGCTCATGTTCTACTACGGCCTGGATTTCCATGATCTGGCGCCGAACTTCATCCTCAACATCTCGGCGTTTATCGTCGTGTGCGATGCCTTCCTCTGCATCCAGCCCCACTTTGGCTTGTGGCTCAAGACCTTCAATGTCAAGCCGAAGGTAGTGAAGGGCACTCAAGCAGAGTGTGGAGGCGCCATGTTGGGCAAGATGCCCAACGTCCTTTGGTTCGAAGGGGCCTTCGTGGAATCCGTCAAGGGGTGGCAATCGGGGTGGTTCTATATCATTGAGCCGCGCGACCCTACGTGGGCGGCGGCCCCCGAGTTCAGATCTGGTATCCCCATGCAACTCACCTCCTGGAAAGAGAAGGACTTGCTGTGGGGTAGTTCGGAGGAGCTGACGGGACTCCAAGCCTGTATCCAGAAGCTGGTGAAGAAGCTCAGGCTGGTTAACGTGGTCCAAGTCATGCTCGTCCGCCGGATTCTCCCATGCCAAGAGCGGGCATTCAATCTGTGGGAGTTCAATCTGGAATAGCACCAGGCGCTGAGCGGGCTCTTCGACACGATGTACGAAGGCGCCTGGAGGGTGCTGTTCAAGGGCGCCGAAGCCCCCGCATCCGCGACTGAAGATCGCGGATTTCGCTTGCAGCGCCAAGCCGACGAGGTAAGTGATTCTACCCCTTTACGGGACACTTGCTTTTCATAGTTTGACTCTATGCGGGTTTTAATTTCCCCTTTTCCTTTGACAGGACAGGATGAGGAAGGCGAAGCAGATTATCTGCCTGGCTCCTATGCCAGAAAACCCAGTAGACGCCCATCTAACGAGGCTGTTGGTTCCGGCACCGCACGTGGTGCCGAAGAAGAAGGCCAAGAAGGAGGCCACGGGTGCTCGAAAGAGTTCCCGTTTTCAGGTGTCCGATGACTCCGGGGCGGACTCCTCCCCCGAAAACGAGGAGGAGAAAGAGGACTCTCTCCCAGAGGAGGGAGAGAGGAAGAGGGAGGCTCCCCCAACAGGGGAGGCCGAAGGGTCCAAGAGGGGAAGGACTATTCCCCCGGACAGCTCCGCCAACATCAACGTTGGCGAGGAAGAATGGCCTTCAAGGGCCAGGCCTCCGGCGAGATCGTAAGTATCCGGATTCCTGAATGATTTATAATTTCTTTTTCTGTGTCACATAGTGTCATTCTGATGCCGCATGCTGCCTGTAGTCCGGCCAATGATGATCTCCCCGCTTCATCGAGCGGGTCGCTGGCTCCGTCGGATGTAGACTCCATCCCGACCGCCTCCACCCCTCGCGACACCGAGGACGCCGAGGTGGGATCCCAAGAAGGGACCCATCAGGGGGAGGCTCCGGAGGCGCCACAAGGCGGCCTCCCGGACTTTGCGCCGGACTCCACATCAGAACCCGCAGTGGTTCCGGAGTCCGGCCGGCGGCCCCTTCGCACGAAGGGCAAGACCGTGACACCGGCAGCTTCCGTCCAACCGGAGGTGCCGGACAATTTGTTGGAGGCGCTGCAGAGTGCTTCCATCGAGGAAGAACACCGCACTATTATGAGTACGGTGATTCAGAAGGTACAGCTTGCCAAGAGCAGGCTGACCGAAGCCTGCAGTAGCCTTCTATCAGGCTTTGAGGTAAGAAGTTAAAAATATGCAATGTAATACCGCATAGACAGTAGCCCCTGATGCTCGGTTCGGTGTTCGGAAAGAAAAGCCGGACTGAGGATCTGAAAAAAAGAAGATATACACAGGGTTGCTAAAAAATTATGTCAATATGGGTTGCAGGCTGCGCTGCTGACCTCTGCCGCACTGACTGCGGAGGTCGGTGCTTTGAAGCAGGAGCTCGAGCGGTCCGAGCAAGAGCTCAGCCGCGCCAAGAAGCAGCTCCAGGACAAAGAAGGTGAGTAACACCACTTTGAACTTGTACCTTACAGAAAAGGATTTAGGTTGCAAAAAAATAACAAGGATAACATGGGTACTGCAGGGGCCACGAACGAGGTGGCGACCCTGAAGGAGGCCGTGTCCGCGGCCGAACGCAATGCGGCCGCGGAACGAGCAGAGCGAGAAAAGTAGGAGGCGTGGGTGGCGGTGGTTCGGCAAGAGCTCCAGGCTCTCATGGAAAAGCATGAGAGTTTGGAGCGTGGCTCAAAGACTCGAGAGTCCGAGCTTGCCTCGGCTCTCGAAAGTGCCAAAACTGCCAAGGCCGATGCCTATAAGTCCCTTTAGGAGATTGAGTTGGTGAGGAAGATAGCGGTGGGTAAGGCATTTTTCATGCAAAGCAAGCATGTGAATATAAATTACGTGTTACTTACCCGAATTCGGAGCTCTCCAGGGGCGTTTGCAGATCTGCCTCGCAGCGTGTCTGATGCCGCCGCATTCTACCGAGCCGAGGAGGGGAGCTCAACGGAGAAGGTCTTCTGGTCTCAGTATGCTGAGGCCGGCCATCCGGTGCCCCCTAGCGACCAGCTGAAGCAGCTGGTCGAGCTCCACAAGGTGGCCGAGCAGGCCATGAAGGCCTCATAGTCCGGCTGTGGCCTGGAGAGGCCATGCCTGGGAGCTATTTCGGCCTCGTGCGACGGTTGGTGGATGCGTGCCCCTGGGTGGAGGTTATCAAGCGCTCCGCCTGTATTGAAGGTGCTTGTCGGGCCCTTGCCCGCGCAAAGGTGCATTGGGGCAAGCTGGATGCGGAGAAGCTAATCACTGACGCGCCACCAGCGGGCAAGGAATATCGTACGCCCGAGATGTACTATAAGACTGTCCTGAAGGGTGCCCGCAAGATTGCGGATGAGTGCCCCAGGGATGTAATTATTGAGTAAATTCGCAATGTGTTATCCTGTGCGCTGAAAACTTTGTTCATATGCGCTAAGCAATGCTTGTTAATTTAAAATATTACCTTCTGTGCGGCCGTTTATTAAATTTGAGAGATGGCAAGTCGTCGGCTTCAGCCCCCATGCCACGAGTGCTGGGGTGTTCGGGATAAACTTGAGCACTCTTGTTCCCATTTTTGGGTCCATCTAGGGAGGCGCTCAACACAACGAACAAGGCAACCGGACTTATAGTGCTTGAACACTCTCACTTAGCCATAGAATTCTATAATTTTAAATTTCGGCGAAGCCCCTAGTATTCGGAAGACCGAATTCAGGGCGCTATCCACGCCTTCGTCGGGCATTATCCGGTACTTCGCTCGAAGCGGCGTAGGTCTTTAAGGACCCGAAAAGACCTCTTGAACAGCGACCAGTCTCTCGCCTTATCATGACAGTCAGTTTTAGCTTTCTCCACTGAGGCGTTAACCCGGCTCAACCGGGGCGCAATCGCAATGGTTCTCCCAGTGCTACCTTAGCCGATAGAACGGAACGTAAGGTGCTAAACTTGGGAGCTGGGCAGACCCAACTATTGACCCAAGACATGATTCGGAGCCGATTCATATAATGCTATAAGTTCGGGGTGCCGCACTTGTGAAAGTGTTCGGACTTTATCACACCATAATGCGGGGAACATAAGCCCTTGGTGTATTTGGCCGTAACAAAATGTACGGATGCAACATGTCGTAAATGAACATATATATATAAGGTAATGCAATTATGGGCAAAAAGTGCTGCATTTTATTCGAGAAGATATGCTATGAGTGCGGAATGATACAAATAGTGCGGAAAGCAAGGGATTGGACGAATTAAAGGCGTCTCCCTCCAGGGGTAGGCCGCGGAATGGTGTATTTAACAAATTTAATGCTCGTAATGGAGACCACCTGAGTGTTCGTCGCAGCCTTTGTCCCTCCTGGTTGTTGCATCATGAGTTCGGCAGGTCCGCCGCCGGACAGAGTTCTGTATAAAAAAGAGAGAAATAAAAGATAAAAAGAGCAACACACTTGGGAGCCCCTGGTGTGGTCGAACCACACTCTGGGTCTGTTGTGGTTGTGCCTCTCCCCCTATGCCCATGGTATCTCCAGGGCGTAATTATGTACGCGGAGAGTTTGTCTTACAATTGTGCGAGGGCTGGGGTTGAGGCCGCATTGCTACACGTGCTCGGAACATGCCAGGTGGTCTTGGTTGATGTTGCTCCGGGCGCGTTTGGCCGTGTCCGGTCATTTAACGGCCGGACTCGAAAATTGCCTTAAAAGGCTGCTCTGTACTTCTGCCGCGAGAGCCGCTGTATGTTCCTCCGTTCGGGGGGAGCATTCCGTGTTTCCATTGACCGTGATGAGTCCACGAGGGCCTGGCATCTTGAGCTTAAGGTATGCATAATGCGGCACCGCGTTGAATTTTGCGAACGCGGTTCGTCCGAGCAGAGCATGATAGCCACTGCGGAATGGGACTATGTCGAAGATTAACTCCTCACTTCGGAAATTATCTGGGGATCCGAAGACCACTTCCAATGTAACTGAGCCTGTACAACTGGCCTCGACACCTGGTATGACGCCTTTGAAGGTTGTCTTTGTAGGTTTAATCCTTGAAGGGTCTATGCCCATCTTGCGCATTGTATCTTGATAAAGCAGGTTCAGGCTACTGCCGCCGTCCATCAGGACTCTCGTGAGGTGAAATCCATCGACGATTGGGTCTAAGACCAATGTGGCGAATCCGCCATGGCGGATACTAGTCGGATGGTCTCTTCGATCGAAAGTGATTGGGCAAGAGGACCATGGGTTGAATTTTGGGGCGACTGGCTCCATCGCGTATACGTCCCTTAGTGCACGCTTCCGCTCCCTCTTGGGTATATGCGTTGCGTATATCATGTTTACCGTCTGAACTTGAGGGGGGAATCCCTTTTGTCCTCTGTTGTTCGGCGGCCGGGTCTCTTCCTCGTCATCGCTGTGTAGCCCCTTGTCATTGTTTTCGGCGATTAATTTGCCTGCCTGCTTGAATACCCAACAATCTCTGTTGGTGTGGTTAGCTGGCTTTTCAGGGGTTCCATGTATTTGACAGGAGCGGTCGAGTATTCGGTCCAAATTGGACGGGCCCGGAGTGGTTCTTTTGAATGGCTTCTTCCGTTGACCGGGCTTGGAGCCACGGAATCCGGCGTTGACTGCCGTATCCTCATTGCTGTCACCGTTAATGCGGCGTTTGTTTTTGTTTCGATGCGACCTGCCATTGCGGTCCTTGGTATCCGAACTGCCAGCGTTTTTGCTGAGGTTGTTGCTGCGAGCTAGCCAGCTATCCTCTCCCGCACAGAAGCGGGTCATGAGTGATGTGAGGGTTGCCATGGATTTCAGCTTTTCCTGTCCTAGGTGCCGGGTCAGCCACTCGTCGCGGATGTTATGTTTGAAGGCAGCGAGGGCCTCTGCATCCGGACAGTCGACGATTTGATTTTTCTTTGTTAAGAATCATGTCTAGAATTGCCTGGCCGATTCGTCTGGCTGCTGGATTATGTGGCTTAGGTCATCTGCGTCCGGTGGTCGCACATACGTGCCCTGGAAGTTGTCGAGGAATGCGGCTTCCAGGTCTTCCCAGCATCCAATTGACTCTGCGGGCAGGCTGTTAAGCCAATGCCGAGCTGGTCCTTTAAGCTTGAGCGGGAGATATTTGATGGCGTGAAGATCGTCGCCGCGGGCCATATGTATATGGAGGAGATAATCCTCAATCCAAACCGCGGGGTCTGTTGTGCCATCGTAGGATTCGATATTAACGGGTTTAAACCCTTCAGGGATTTGATGATCCATTACTTCGTCAGTGAAGCATAGTGGGTGCGCGGCGCCTCTGTATTGAGCAATATCGCGACATAGCTCGAGAGGGCGTTGTCTGCTGTGTTCGGCTCGGCCGGAGTAGTTGTATCCGGCGCGACGGTATTCGTCATGGGTCTTGGGGCGCCCACGTGATCCATAGATAGATCTGGATTGTCTTGCCTTGTCCTCCAATATATCCCGCAAGTCCGGCCCATTCCCCCGTGGCTTCATGCTTTTTGAGCGATGCCGGGGTACGGTTTTGGTGGAGGGCTTGCATGCCTCTCTGTCGCGGCCACGAGGTGGTCGGTCTGCCGTATTGTGCGCTGGTGATGCGGGTTTGTACGCTTCCTCCTCTAGTCGGGGGAGCAACTTGCGTTTTGGGTAACTTTTGGAGGGGCATTCGAGTTCATACTCTTCGGAGGACGGTTGCTTCTGCCTCCTCCTGCGCTGGATCGTGCTGGAGGGGGTTGTCTTCGGCACTTTCTGGGGTGTTATTATCTCCTGTGCCGGAATCTCCATTCTTGCTGTGGCGGGATTTAGAGCGGCGCTGCTGACGTCGGCGCTTGGGCTGTTTCTTTAAGGAGTCGGCCTCCGTTGCTTCTTCGCCATCCCCATCTTTTGGGGTGTCCACCATGTATATGTCGTATGACGAGGTGGTCTTCCAGTGTCCTGTAGGCACTGGTTCTTGATAGTCTCCGGCATCATCGTCCATACGGTCGATGTCTTCGTTGTCGTAGTCGAGTACGTCGGTTAGATCGTCGACGGTGGCTACGAAGTGGGTGGTGGGTGGGCTCTGAATTTCTTTGTCGTCCGCGTCCCAACCATCCTGGCCGTAGTTCGGCCAGGGCTCTCTGGATAGCGAGAGATGCTTCAGCAAATTTAAGATATCGCCGAAGGGTGAGTGCTGAAAGATGTCCGCAGCGGTGAATTCCATGATCGGCGCCCAATCGGATTCGACTGGAAGGAGCGCGGGAGGTTCGGAGTCCGGCACCTCGGAGTCATGAGCTTTATGCGGGACAAGGTAAGTGTTCGGCTCCATCGTCGTAGAAGTTGCAGCTCCCGAGGCGGTGTCTAGCCATCCATCCTCGATCTGAGCGATCGGCTCCAGACTATGGGTCGGAGCGGATTCGTGTGCAGCCTCCAAGGTGCTGTCCGGCGGCAGAGTTAGGTCGTGCCCATCGTGACAGCGCGGCACGCTCGGCTGTGGCTCAGATCCATCGAAGATCAAGTCCCCGCGGATATCGGCCGTGAAGTTTAGGCTTCCAAACCTGACCTGACGGCTAGGGGTGTAGCTTTCGATCTGCTCCAGATGGCCAAGTGAGTTGGCCCGCAGTGCGAAGCCGCCGAATACGAAGATCTGTCCCGGGAGAAAAGTCTCACCCAGGACTGCGTCGTTGTCGATTGAAGAGGCCATCAAGCCTATCGGTGACGACACAGAGGAACTCTCAATGAAAGCACCAATGTCGGTGTCAAAACCGGCAGATCTCGGGTAGGGGGTCCCGAACTGTGCGTCTAGGCGGATGGTAACAGGAGACAAGGGACACGATGTTTTACCCAGGTTCGGGCCCTCTTGATGGAGGTAAAACCCTACGTCCTGCTTGATTGATATTGATATTATGGATGTTTACAAGAGTGAATCTACCACGAGATCAAGGAGGCTAAACCCTAGAAGCTAGCCTATGGTATGATTGTAATGGTTGTTTTTGTGAACTACGGACTAGAGCCATCCGGTTTATATAGACACCAGAGAGGGCTAGGGTTACATAGAGTCGGTTACAATGGTAGGAGATCTACGTATCTGTATTGCCAAGCTTGCCCTCCACGCCAAGGAAAGTCCCATCCGGACACGGGACGAAGTCTTCAATCTTGTATCTTCATAGTCTTGGAGTCCGGTCGATGATGATAGTCCGGCCGATGATAGTTCGGCTGATGATGGTAGTCCAGCTATCCGGACACCCCCTAATCCAGGACTCCCTCAAGCACCAAGGTGGTGGACGACGGCGAGGCCTGGAAGGGGATGTCGCGGAGCCGGGGAAGATGCGGCAGTGGATGCCCACATGGAGAGGAGTACGAGGGTTGACTGGTTCGGCTGCGGTGTGAGGCTGCCATCGCCACAGAATAACACGGGTTGTGGGTGAGTAGACAGTAGAGGGATGGCCTGGCCAGCGGCGGAAGTATGATGGGGTAGTGAGGCCTGTGCGGTAGCATAACCGGCCAATGGAGGTAGGAGCAGGCGGTCTCGCCGGCGCTGGATTGGGCGGCTGGTGCAAGAAGAGCAGCGATTGAAGAAGCAACAGGACCATTCGATTAAAATCCAACGGTCACTTCCGCTAGAATCGTTTGTTGACTAAGTTGACAAAGCCCTGCGTACGCGTCAACTAGTAGGCCCACAGGTCAGCCTACGAACCTGTGCGCCCCGGATGTCTGTGGGAGGAATCATTTTTTCGCGTAATAAGGAGGTAGTTGCTTGCGTGCGGCCATGTACCATGGGTTCCCTACTGTCAGCCTCTCTAAGTACATCCCAATTCCGATGGCTGTCGTTTGTTGAATGTTGAGCACGCCGCGCCTAGAGCACCAACGCCGTGGACGACGATGAGGCCTAGGAATAGAACGACCCGGAGCCAGCGAAGACACATCAGTGGATGCCCATGCTAAGGAGAGTATGACTGTTGACTAGTTTGGCTGCCATCACCAGAGAATAACAAGAGGTGCGGGTGGGTAGAGGGATGGCCAGGCCAGTCGAGGGAGTAGGGTGGGCCGGTGAAGCCTGTGTGACATCATAGCGGCCACAAGAGGAGGGAGTAGGCAGTCCCAACGGTGCTGATTTAGGCGGCTGGAGCAGGAAGATCAGAGATTGAAGAAGCACGTCGACCGTTGGATGGACATCCAGCAGTCACTGCTGCTAGAATCGTGTGTTGACTGACAAAGCCTTGCGTAAACAAGTCAGCTTCGAAATCTGTGGCCTGTAGAACCCATTTTCTATTATTCTTATAATGTACTGCCCATTTGCTAATTCATATGGAATTTATTGCAGCCCATTTTCTATTTTAGAATTGCTGCCCATTTTCTCGTCAGTGCCAGGGTTAAAAATTTGAACTGGAAAATGTGCAAAAATTTAAAAATTCGCATATTTTTGCTGGGGAACAAAATATTCTTAATCCAAAAATTAGTAGACATACTAAAACAAATTTAAAAATAAAGTAGTACTATGTCATGTTAAAATCCAATGAAATATAAAATATCAGTGAAGAACAAAAACAAAAAATGAAACTAATTGCCATTTGCTATTATTTTTTTGGAATTTGCGACCCCTTTCATATTACTTTTTAGATATACTGCCCATACTCTTTGGCTAGGCCGGAATGCATCCCTCCTCGTCTTGAAAGATTTGAAGCCCAGTAAGTCGGAGAAAACAAATAGTCCTAGCTTGGGTATTTGATACGTCTCCAACGTATCTATAATTTTTGATTGCTCCATGCTAGTTTATCTACTGTTTTGGACTATATTGGGCTTTATTTTCCACTTTTATATTACTTTTGGGACTAACCTATTAACCGGAGGCCCAGCCCAGAATTGCTGTTTTTTTGCCTTTTTTCAGTATTTCGAAGAAACAGAATATCAAACGGAGTCCAAACGGAATGAAACCTTCGGGATCGTGATTTTCCAACCGAATGTGATCCAGGAGACTTGGACCCTACTCCAAGAAGTCTCCGAGGAGGTCATGAGGGTGGAGGGCGCCCTCCTGGGCGCGCCCCCTACCTCGTGGGCCCCTCGGAGCTCCACCGACGTACTCCTTCCTCCTATATATACCTACGTATCTCTGAACGATCAGAACAGGAGCCAAAAACCTAATTCCACCGCCGCAACCTTCTGTATCCACGAGATCCCATCTTGGGGCCTGTTCCGGAGCTCCGCCGGAGGGGGCATCCACCATGGAGGGCTTCTACATCATCACCATAGCCCCTCCGATGAAGTGTGAGTAGTTTACTTCAGACCTTCGAGTCCATAGCTAGTAGCTAGATGGCTTCTTCTCTCTTTTTGGATCTCAATACAATGTTCTCCCCTCTCTCGTGGAGATCTATTCGATGTAATCTTGTTTTTGCGGTGTGTTTGTTGAGATTGATGAATTGTGGGTTTATAATCTAGTATTATCTATGGAAAATATTTGATTCTTCACTGAATTCTTTTATGTATGATTGAGTTATCTTTGCAAGTCTCTTGGAATTATCCTTTTTGGTTTGGCCAACTAGATTGGTAGTTCTTGCAATGGGAGAAGTGCTTAGCTTTGGGTTCAATCTTGCGGTGTCCTTACCCAGTGACAGAAGGGGCAGCAAGGCACGTATTGTATTGTTGCCATCGAGGATAACAAGATGTTTTTTTTATCATATTGCATGAATTTATCCCTCTACATCATGTCATCTTGCTTACGGCGTTACTCTGTTTTAACTTAATACTCTAGATGCATGCTGGATAGCGGTCGATGAGTGGAGTAATAGTAGTAGATGCAAAATCGTTTCGATCTACTTGTTTTGGACGTGATGCCTATATACATGATCATTGCCTAGATATACTCATAACTATGCTCAATTCTGTCAATTGCTCAATATTATTTTGTTCACCCACCGTAGAATACTTATGCTCTTGAGAGAAGCCACTAGTGAAACCTATGGCCCCTGGGTCTATTCTCATCATATAAATCTATATCAGTTTATTTACTTGCTTTGTTTTTACTTTACCTTTACCTTTTACTTTGCATCTATATATGAAAAATACCAAAAATATGATCTCTATCAGATCTCACTCTCGTAAGTGACCGTGAAGGGATTGACAACCCCTAAGCGTTTGATTGCGAGTTGCTATCGTTTTGCGTAGGTATGAGGGACTTGTGCGTGGTCTCCTACTGGATTGATACCTTGGTTCTCAAAAACTGAGGGAAATACTTACGCTACTTTACTGCATCATCCTCTCCTCTTTGGGGAAATCCAACGCAGTGCTCAAGAGGTAGCAAGAAGAATTTCTGGCACCGTTGCCGGGGAGGCTCACGCAAGCAAGTTAACCATACCAAGTACCCATCGCAATCCCTATCTCTCGCATTACATTATTTGCCATTTGCCTCTCGTTTTCCTCTCCCCCACTTCACCCTTGCTGTTTTATTTGCCCTCCTTTTCCCAATCTCCTCCTCTGTTTCGCGTTTGCCTTTTCCCGTTGCCTTTCTGTTTGCTTGTGTGTTGGATTACTTGTTGCCATGGCGCAAGATAATACCAAATTGTGTGATTTCTCGAATACCAATAATAATGATTTCCTTAGTACTCCGATTGCTCCTCTTAATAATGATGGGTCTTGTGAAATCAATACCGCTTTGTTGAATCTTGTTATGAAAGATCAATTTGCCGGCCTTCGTAGTGAAGATGCCGCTACTCATCTAAACAATTTTGTTGATTTGTGTGATATGCAAAAGAAAAAAGATACGGATAACAATATTGTCAAATTGAAGTTATTTCCGTTTTCACTTAGAGATCGTGCTAAAGTTTGGTTTTCATCTTTGCCTAAAAATAGTATTGATTCTTGGAACAAGTGCAAAGATGCTTTTATCTCTAAGTATTTTCCTCCCGCTAAGATTATCACTCTTAGGAACGATATCATGAATTTTAAACAACTTGATCATGAGCATGTTGCCCAATCTTGGGAAAGAATGAAATTAATGCTTCGCAATTGCCCTACTCATGGTTTGAATTTATGGATGATCATACAAATTTTTTATGCCGGATTGAATTTTGCTTCTAGAAATCTTTTAGATTCGGCCGCGGGAGGCACTTTTATGGAAATTACATTAGGGGATGCTACCAAATTGCTTGATAATATTATGGCTAATTATTCTCAATGGCACACCGAAAGATCTTCTAGTAAAAAAGTGCATGCTATAGAAGAAATCAATGTTTTGAGTGAAAAGATGGATGAACTTATGAAGATGTTTGCTCCTAAAAATACTCCTCTTGATCCCAATGATATGACTTTATCTACTTTGCTTGAGAATAATAATGAATCTATGGATGTGAATTTTGTTGGTAGGAATAGTTTTGGAAACAACGCTTATAGAGGGAATTTTAATCCTAGGCCTTATCTTAGTAATCCTTCTAATAATTATGGAAATTCCTACAACAACTCTTATGGAAATTTTAATAAGATGCCCTCTGAATTTGAGAGTAGTGTTAAAGAGTTTATGAATTCACAAAAGAATTTTAATGCTTTGCTTGAAGAGAAATTGCTTAAAGTTGATGATTTGGCTAGGAACGTTGATAGAATTTCTCTTGAAATTGATTCTTTAAAGCTTAGATCTATTCCTACTAAGCATGATATCAATGAGTCTCTCAAAGCCATGAGAATTTCCATTGATGAGTGCAAGGAAAGAACCGCTAGGATGCGTGCTTCAAAAGATGCCTTTATTAAAGCGTGTTCTTCCAATCCCTATGAAAATCAAGATGAAGATCTAAAAGTTATTGATGTGTCCCCCATTAAATCTTTGTTTTGCAATATGAATCTTGATGAATATGAAGATTATCTTCCTTTACCTAGAAGGCATTCTAAGAATTCGGAGTTTCTAGATCTTGATGATGAAATTGATGAAAGTGGGATTGAAATAAATAAAAACCGTGATGTTGCTAAACCCACTATTTTGGATCTCAAGGAATTTAATTATGAAAATTGCTCTTTGATTGGTTGTATTTCCTTGTTGCAATCCGTGCTAGAATCTCCTCATGCTTATAGCCAAAATAAGGCCTTTACCGGACACATTGTTGATGCCTTGATGCAATCTTATGAAGAAAAACTTGAGTTGAAAGTTTCTATCCCTAGAAAACTCTATGATGAGTGGGAACCTACTATTAAAATTAAAATTAAAGATTTTGGGTTTCATGCTTTGTGTGATTTGGGTGCTAGTGTCTCTACTATCCCCAAAACTTTATGTGATTTACTATATTTCCGTGATTTTGATGATTGCTCTCTAAACTTGCATCTTGCGGATTCCACTATTAAAAAACCTATGGGAAGAATTAATGATGTTCTTATTGTTGCAAATAGGAATTATGTGCCTGTAGATTTTATCGTTCTTGATATAGATTGCAATCCTTCATGTCCTATTATTCTTGGTAGACCTTTCCTTAGAACGATTGGTGCAATTATTGATATGAAGGAAGGGAATATTAGATTCCAATTTCCCTTAAAGAAGGGTATGGAACTGTCGGATTTCGGGTTCCGGCAGACCCTTGAGGTTCGAACACTGGGGTGCGCGTGGAGATCTCGCCCACTACCTACCTGCACCCTACCGCCATGCTAGGATCTAAGCTATGAAAAGAACAACACAAGAGACACAGTGTTTATACTGGTTCAGGCCACCATTGCGGTGTAATACCCTACTCCAGTGCGTGGTGTGGTGGATTGCCTCTTGGGCTGACGATGAACAATACAAGGAAGAACAACCTCGCGAGGGTCTGTTCTTGTGGTGGTGTTGTCCCTTTGGAGGGGTTGATTCGAGATGCCCTATACTATGGTGGCTAGTCCTATTTATAGGCAAAGGCCATGGGCATATTCCCAAATATTGAGCGGGAAGGGCACCAACAATTGGCCATTTTGAAGGGGAATATCTGGTACACTTATCCTGACTAAAGTTGGTCCTCGCCTGTCAAAGGCTCTGGTGGTGACGCCGGCTTGGGCTCCACGATGACCTCCATCCTACCGTTGGACTGGTCTTGGTCTTGTTGCACCGAAACGGACGCCTTTGCTTGATACTCTCGCCTGCACTTGCTCCCTTTGCACCAAAGAGGAAAGGAGGACACTGCGCGGGCTGGCACCCGCCTGGCGCCCTTGGTCGTCATGGCATGCGTCATGGGCACCTCGCGAGGTACCCCGCCTTGATCTCTCCGCCTCCTCACGAGCCAGCCTGATGAGGTCGCGCCTGAGGAAGCTCCTTGTCGCCCGCCCCGCGAGGCTTGGCCCCTCGCGAGGGTCTTGAGCTCGTGTTGATGAATATGGGCCGTGCTAGGCCCCCCTTTGAGCCACGCCGTAGGCCGCAGGCAGGCAAGTCTGGGGACCCCCATTCCCAGAACACCGACAGTAGCCCCCGGGCCCAAGGCGCGCCCGGACTTGGCCGAGCAGAGAGGCAAAAGGGCAAGTGCGAAGCGCCGCGGGCCCTAACAGCCTACGGCCTTGGGCGCCGCGTGGCGGTTGATGGGACGCGGGTGCCTCAGCAACCGCGCGAGTTGATAAAGGAGCAGCATCTGCCCAGGTCTTGCTTCTTTTGCTTTCTCCGGTTGCTGCCCAGATCCCCTTTCTTGCGCTTCTCCTTCCTGCCTCCGAAATCTCCAGATCTACTTTGACCACGTGACCTAGGAAGCCATGGCGCCTTGCCAGTCCCCAGCCGGAGCTTGGTACTCGTCTGCCCTGGACTCACCGAACATGTCAGAGGCGAGCCTCGCCCGGGTGCGCCAGATGGTGGCGGCGCAGGGCGTTGACGGGGCGAAGGTGTTCAAGGCCGGCTCTGCCCTTCCTGAGGGCCAAGGGAGCACCTTCTATCCGCTCTTCGTGAGCACCATCACTGCCGGTCTGGTACCTCCCTTCTCTGAGTTCTTCTTCTCCGTCCTCCGCCATTACAAGCTGCAAGCTCTGCATCTCCACCCCAACTCTGTCCTTCTCCTGGCAATCTTCGCCTACTACCGCGAGGCTCACGTAGGGGTGCAGCCCTCAGTGGCCTTGCTGCGCCACTATTTCTCCCTCCGGACCTCTCATGGTCCCATCTCTGCGTGTGCGAGTTTCGTCGCATACGGTAGCTCCATTGCCATTTCGAACCCCGGGAAGAGGATTGAGGGCTTCAGGAGCAAGTGGGTCTTGGTGGATGCTGGGCGCATCCACCCTCGGCTGACCTTGCCGACGGGTCACCCCACGAGCTCTGAAGATTGGTCTTGAGTGGAGCTCGTGGACCCCCGCGCGAAGTCGGTGGTGGAGAGGATGGACGCGGATCTGAGGCTGGCCAGCATGGCGGCAGCAAAGCTGACCGGCGCTTCGCTGCTGAGGGAATTCCTGGAGCACCAGCTGGCTCCACTTCTCCAGTACTCACTACCGATGTGGAGGCCCCACCCAAGCCCAGCGGTCTTGGCCGATGAGGATCTGGCTGCGGTCCTCCAATCCTTGGTCGGGGGCGACGTGGCGAGGTTGGAGGGCGCTCCTACGCCCCTGTTCCTCCACGACGACTGGGAGCGAGTAGTGGAGTCCATGCCCGTCTTCAACGGGGACGGGACCGTGCCCGCGGAGGCTCCCGAGGACCCGGTGGACGTGTCCTCCGACGACTCCAGCGATGAGAAGGGAGAAGGGGAGCGGGAAGGAGGGCTTGACTCCGAAGCAACCGACGGAGAGTCGAGGGCTCCCCTCCTTTGGCTCAGGTCCCGCACCCTCCGCATCTCCCCCAGCGATGATGACGAGGATGATGATGAGCAGGGTGGCAGGAGCTTGCCCCCGATCCCGAGGAAGGACAGGACCGGGCTGATCCCTCGCGGGTCTGCCCCGGCCCCGAGGCGATCCGCAGATGCGCCTCCTACTCCCGAGCTCCTTGATGCTGACCCTTGCATCCGGCTCTCAGGCTTCAAGTATGGCCGGAGGTTGCTTGAGCTTGCGAGTGACGACCTGTAAGTGCTTGTTTCCTGTCTTGTTTCTTGTGTTGTTGCTGAGGCTTGACGTCCGCATCTCTTGGCTAGGCTGGCGCCCACGGCGAAGAGGCCGAAGGGGTCTCCTGAGGTCCCATCTGGGCGGTGCCCCCGCCCAGGAAAGATGGCGACCGCAAGGCACAGGCCTCTCCTGCCCGGTCGTGCTCGCGAAGCCTGGCTGAGCCGGCTGGGGCGGGCTCATCTCCCACGGCCCAAGTGACTCCTGAGGTGCTCATGCCTGATGCCGTCGCAGCAGTCGTTGGGGCACAACAGGTCCTGCATCAGGATGATGTGGTTACGCTGCCGTTCTCTCCTCCTACTCCACCAACTGCTGTCTCTCCGACTCCTTCCACCATCCTGGACCGCGCCGCTGCCGAGCTGGACCGGCTGCGGCAAGATCTTCTGGGCACCGACCCTCGCCTGGTGGCCGGGCGCTTGGAGCTGGCTTCTAGCTGGATTCGCTCTGATGCTTCAATTCGAGCGGCGTTGGTTCAGGCCTCGACGGCCTGTGACGTGGAGAAACAGGCCGTCCTCGGGGTGAAGGCCGCTCGAGATGCCGCCTTGGGAGAGGCGGTTGATGCCCAAGGTCGCTGCAAGGTGCCGGAGAGCGAACTGAAGGGCCTGCGGAGCTAGCTTGCCGAGGAGGTCCGCGTCCGCTAAGAAAAGGAGGAAGACCTGAAGGCTCGCGAGGCGGCTGTCAAAGACCGGGATGCCAAGCTCAACAAGCGCCATGACCGCCTGGGCGCACTGGAGTAGGAGTTGGAGGCGTGGAAGGTCGAGCTAGACGGTAAGGCGCGGGTCCTTGCCGAGGACCGCGTGGCCTTCATGGAGACGGAGGTGAAGGTTCGCGGCCTGCTGAAGACGCTCTACGACAGCAGCCTGGAAAGCCCGCTGGCTGGCGCCGAGGATGGCCCCGCCAAGCTGCTCCTCTTCATGGTCCGTGCTCTTGAAGATGTCACCCTTGGCCTTGGTCCTACGGCTGAGGCCAAGGCGCGCGTCGTGTCTTCTGCGGCGCTGACGCGGGTTTTCACCCACATCTATCTTCGCGACCCCAACATCGACCTCGACGGCCTGCTAGAGCCGGCGAGCGGCAAGCTTGCTGCTGCCGCTGCCGAGGCCATGAAGGGTCACGCGGAGGCGCTGCTGGGGAAGTTCCGAGCCTTCAGCACCAGGACGAAGTGAGGTGCTGCCAGCACTGTGGCTCCGCAAGGCAAACCCGCTCCACGCAGCTCCATCGCCGACAAGTGACTCCATTGTGGCTCCCGTCCTACTTTTAATTCCTGCACATGTACCATGCCTCGGGGAGGCGTTTAAACTTGCGTTTGGTATTATGATAACAATATGGACTGTAATATTTGCTTTTGAATTCCTTGAAATTGGCGCTTTTCCTACTTGCTCGTGTTCTACGTCGGCAGAGCCCGGCCCCGCGCATACCTTAGCCGCCGTTAGCCCCGACCGGAAACCAGGACGGGACAAAGGAGTGAGGGGCTACGTGACAAGTTAGGCTCCTGAGTCACGATGCTCAGGAGTCCCCCTTGGCGCACGAACAGCAAGTAGGGAGGTGAGATGTGTGGGTGGATCTACCATTCTACGTCTGCAGAGCCCGACCCCGCGCATACCTCAACCGCCGTTAGCCTTTTGGAACTAAGGAGTGAGGGGCAACGTGACCAGTTAGGCTCCTGAGTCGCGATGCTCAGGAGTCCCCCTTGACGCTCAAATGGCCTTCGTACCTTGGCTTCGCTCGGGGAGAGATGCGCGATGAACCAGGCCCGAGGGGCCTGGCTGGGTGGCATACGTCTGGGCGTGACCCAGGCGCAACCCCCATGCCCAGCCCCCTCGCGTGGCACTCCCGAGGGGAAGCGTTGCGATGAGACCAGACATTGAGCTCTGGGCTCTCTGAGGTTGATGCGGCCAAGGGCCACCCTCAGTTGTTTATCACCAGCGCGGAGCATAGTGCTACCGTATGTGTACGGGCATAGCCGCTCCTCGGTAGTGTTGTTAGCCAGCGCGGAGCATGGTGCTTCCATTGGTGCGTGGGAGGGGGCTCCCCTCCGGGAGGAGCCCCCGGGGCGAATACAACCCCACCCTGACACATGGCCGGCACGGTAGGGCGTGAGGAGGTGTATCTGGGCACCCGTGAGCCAGCGCGGGACTCACGGGGCCCTACCTCAAGGCGGGTTGCGCCTGGCACTGGGCCTTAACTTGTGATGTGTTCCTGCAAAATTGGCCAGATGTCGATGCTCTACGTCCTCGGGTCCCGGCCCTCGAGCTGGTCTCGGCCGTCGCTGGTTTGCCGGGCGCGATGCCGTGGGCAAAGCCAGAGGGTGAGGGCTGGAGAGCTGGTAGGATCCCTGAGTCGCGATGCTCAGGTACCACCCCTTTAACGCGCAAGCTTGGTTAGATGTCGGTGCTCTACGTCCTTGGGTCCCGGCCCTCGAGCTGGTCTCGGCCGTCGCTGGTTTGCTGGGGCGCGATGCCGTGGGCAAAGCCAGAGGGTGAGGGCTGGAGAGCCGGTAGGAGCCCTGAGTCGCGATGCT
>NC_041383.1:590261395-590346633 GCF_002162155.2 Triticum dicoccoides
GATGCTTAGGTACCCCCCCTTTAACGCGCAAGCTTGGTTAGATGTCGGTGCTCTACGTCCTCGGGTCCCGGCCCTCGAGCTGGTCTCAGCCATCGCTGGTTTGCCGGGGCGCGATGCCGTGGGCAAAGCCAGAGGGTGAGGGCTGGAGAGCCGGTAGGAGCCCTGAGTCGCGATGCTCAGGTACCCCCCCTTTAACGTGCAAGCTTCTGACATCGAGGGAGAAGGGGTGCTACGGACAGGCACCAAATAACAAGCATGATGGGTCTAATGCATAGCCCGAAAATAAACGCAAGAGGGATACACGCTGCTGGGTCTGACCCGAGCGACTTGGGGATGATGCAGCCCGAGGGGCGCCCCCAACGAAGTAAGCTAAGAACATGAAATAAAAGGGATACACGCCGCAGGGATGGACCCACGCGGCCTGGGAATGATGCGGCCCTGGGGGGCGCTCCCAGCTGGAAATGAAACTGGAAAGATGTCACCTGATAATGTTGACGACGTAGGGGTGTTGAGGTAGCAGACGTAGCGGGCTGCGGGTGTCGATCTTCACGAGCCCCCAGGCCCAGGAGCCCCGGGAGGCTCCGGGGGCTCTGGTGGCTCCTCGCGAACCATCTCCATCTCCGCCAGGACTGCAGAGTGTCTGGCCTCCTGAGCCTCCAGGATGCTCCTCATGAGGCGCTGGCGTACCGCAGCCGCGTTCGGCAAGCCGTAGGGCATGTGAACGTAGCTGTGGGGTGGGCCCCCGCAGCGCCCCAACCATGAGGGCCAGAAGCGCTCCTGAGAGGTGACTCGGTTGAGCCCTGGGATGTCGATGCAGACGCGCAGCCCGCCATCCTCTCCTGGATGGGGAGCTGCAGCGGTAAGTGGCGGCTGCCACTCATGATCCTTGACTCCTGTAACTCCTGAATGGCCTTGCTGACGAACTCCTGAGGGTTCGGCCCTCCTTGCCTTGCTCCTTCTTGAGGGAAACGTGCTTCGAAACACGCCTCCAAGTGGTGCCCAAGCGCCTCCCTCGTGACCTTGGCAAGGTCGGTGGCCCTCCAGAGGAGAGCCCCCGAGCCCTGCCTGAGAAGGGCGCCGGGCGCGCTTTCCTATGCGATAGAAGGTGGTTCCCCCTGGGCAGGTGCGGGCCCTGAGGGACCTGCCTCCTGAGGGGCCAGGCCGGACGATGTCTTCTTTTTCTTGGGGGCGGCCTCGGGAAGCCTCCTGCTTCCATGGTCCGGGTCCAGTGATGCGGCCTGAAAGGCTCGCTCCAGGGAGCACACCGCGTCTTTCTCCTGGCAGGGCACCATGATGACCCCGCCACTTCCTGGCATCTTGAGGACGTTGTAGCCATGGTGAGTCACGGCCATGAACTTGGCCAGCGCTGGGTACCCGAGGATGGCGTTGTACGATAGGCGGATGTGAGCGACGTCGAAGTCGATGAGCTCTGTGCGGTAGTTGTCACGTGTCCCGAAGGTGACAGGGAGGCGAACTTGTCCAATCGGGACCGTGGAGCCGTCGGTGACTCCGGAGAAAGGCTTGGTTGGCTGAAGCTGATCGTAGGGCACCTGAAGATTGTTGACTGTTTCCACGGATAGGACATTGAGCCCTGCCCCACCATCAATGAGAGTCCTGGTGACTAGCACGTTGCTGATGATCGGGGAACAGAGCATCGGGAGGACTCCGGCTGTGGCCGCACACTTGAGCTGATCCGCTGAGCTGAACGTGATGGCGCACGCCGACCACCTAAGAGGGCGCGTGGCTTCAAGCTTGGGGAGTACTGCGTTCACTTTGCGGGCGAACTGCTTGAAGATGCGCTGAGAGGCCGGGGCTTGAGCTCCGCCTAGGATACAGGCGATCGCGCGTGGCTCCTGGAAGCCCCTAGCCCCCTCATCCTGATGACGGTCCTCATTTCTCCTTGGCTGCGGCGGCAGCGGAGGGAGGCCTGCGTTGCCATGCGGGCGATCCTCGCGAGGCTGATCCCTCCAGTCTCCCTCGTGAGGCGGGTCTTGCCAGCGATCCTCGTGAGGCCGGTCGCGCCACCCTTGGCGTGGGCCGCGGTCTTCCCAGTGTTCGGCGTTCCTTCCTCCTCCTCGACCGTAGCCCCGGTCGCTGCGGTCGGGGCGTCGGCCGATCCTTCCTTCTCGCACGGCCCGGAGCTCTTGACATTCGTTGGTGTTGTGGGTGTGGAGGTCGTGGTACACACAGTACCGGCTGCCCTTGGAAGATTCGGGCAGATCTCTGCCCCGCTTGGTGTCTGGTTCTGCCGCTAGCACGGCAGCCCCCTTGCGCTTCACATCCTTGGCCTTGGGTTTCTTCTCTTCTGGGTCTGCGTCAGGCAGCTCGAGAAGGGAGAGGCGCCCTTCCTCAGCCCTGGCGCACTTGGTCGCCAAGTTGAACAGCTCCAGAGAGGTGCACAGGTCTTCATGCATCGCCAGCTCCTCCTTCATCTTGACGTCACGCACGCCGTCAGAGAAGGCCGAGATGATGGCCTCCTCGGTCACCTTGGGAATCTTGAGGCGCGCGTTGTTGAAGCGCTGGATGTACTTCTGCAGGGTCTCCCCTGGCTGCTTCTTGATGCGGCGCATGTCGCTCACGGCGGGTGGTCGGTCGCGAGTACCTTGGAAGTTGGCGATGAAGCGGGTGCGCATCTCGTCCCAGGAGGAGACCGTGCCGGGGCCAAGTTCAGGAGCCAAGTGCAGGCCCCGTCCTTGAGCACCATGGGGAACCAGTTCACCATGACCTTCTCGTCTCCGTTGGCGGCTTTGATGCTCAGCTCGTAGAGCTGGAGGAACTCGGTGGGGTCGGCCGTTCCGTCGTAGCAAGGAGGCAGGTCTGGCTTGAACTTGCCGGGCCACGCAACATCGCGCAGCTCGGTGGTGAAAGCGCGGCAGCCTGCTGTGGCTACGGGAGGCCTTGGGTGACGAAGAGCTTGGTCTTGCGGGTCCCCACGCGCTGCAGCTGGGAGCAACGCGGGGTCTTGGCGCGTGGGAGCGGGAGCATGGTCGCAACGAGCCGGAGCAGAGAGCACTCGGGCAGCTTCTTGCGGACGAGGGACTTCTTGGCAGCTCTGCTCTTGCCGCACTGGTGCCTGACGGGGCGGATCCCGTCCAGGGGCCACACGCCTTGGGGCGAGGGCGCCTTCTTGAGGAGGAGGCGGCTGGGGCGCCCCCGGGGCTTCATCGCCCACGCAGGGCGGGGTGCGGCGCAGCGGGACGGACGGTGCAGGAGAGCCCCCTGCGGCACGGACGAGCTCGGCAACGCGGTCGTTCATAGACGTCGTCGATGGGACGGTAGCGCAGGAGCTCGTTCGCCGCGATGAGCGCAGCTCGAGCCTCCATGGGTGCGCGGAACGCACGAGACGAAGAACCCGCTGGGGTGAACGAGGGGGTAGCAGTGCGGCCGTCTTGCCTCACGGAGGGATGCTGGGATGATGCTTGCTGCTCGTTCCCCGCCGGGCCGGTGGCGGCGTTGATGGCGGGCGACGGGGAACAACGAGGGCGCCCGCCGACGGGGGCCGTCTGGGCGACATGGGAGGCGAGAGCGGCTCGGTGCTCGGAGGAGAACAAGGCGGTGGAAGACGAATTCCAGCGCAACCCTACCTGGCACGCCAAATGTCGGATTTCGGGTTCCGACAGACCCTTGAGGTTCGAACATTGGGGTGCGCGCGGAGATCTCGCCCACTACCTACCTGCACCCTACCGCCATGCTAGGATCTAAGCTATGAAAAGAACAGCACAAGAGACATAGTGTTTATACTAGTTCAGGCCACCATTGCGGTGTAATAGCCTACTCCAGTGTGTGGTGTGGTGGATTGCCTCTTGGGCTGATGATGAACAATACAAGGAAGAACAGCCTCGCGAGGGTCTGTTCTTGTGGTGGTGTTGTCCCTTCGGAGGGGTTGATTCGAGATGCCCTATACTATGGTGGCTAGTCCTATTTATAGGCAAATGCCATGGGCCTCTTCCCAAATATTGAGCGGGAAGGGCGCCAACAATTGGCCATTTTGAAGGGGAACATCTGGTACACTTATCCTGACTAAAGTTGGTCCTCGCCTGTCAAAGGCTCTGGTGGTGACGTCGACTTGGGCTCCACGATGATCTCCATCCTGCAGTTGGACTGGTCTTGGTCTTGTTGCACTGAAATGGACGCCTTTGCTTGATATTCTCGCCTGCGCTTGCTCCCTTTGCACCAAAGAGGAAAGGAGGACACTGCGCGGGCTGGCACCCGCCTGGCGCCCTTGGTCGTCATGGCATGCATCATGGGCAGCTCGCGAGGTACCCCGCCTTGATCTCTCCGCCTCCTCGCAAGCCATCCTGATGAGGCCACGCCTGAGGAAGCTCCTTGTCGCCCGCCCCGTTAGGCTTGGCCCTTCGCGAGGGTCTTGAGCTCATGTTGATGAAGATGGGCCGTGCTGGGCCCCCCTTTGAGCCACGCCGCAGGCCGCAGGCCGCAGGCAGGCAAGTCTGGGGACCCCCGTTCCCAGAACGCCGACATGAACACTTCCCTAGAAAGAAAATAAAATTACCATATGAATCTATTACGAGAGCCACTTATGGATTGCCTACCAAAGATGGCAATACCTAGATCTATCCTTACTTTTATGCCTAGCTAGGGGCGTTAAACGATAGCGCTTGTTGGGAGGCAACCCAATTTTATTTTGTGTTTTTTGTTTTTTCTTCTGTTTAGGAATAAATAATCCATATAGCCTCTGTTTGGATGTGGTTTTATGTTTTAATTAGTGTTTGTACCAAGTAGAACCTATAGGATAACCTACGATGATAGTTGATTTGATTCTGCTGAAAAACAAAAACTTTGCACGCACAAATTTAGTTATGATAAATCACAGGAACGTGCTTTTGGGTTGATTCCTTTTGCTGCTGATCAATAAACAAATTGTCCAGGACTTCCTAGTTTGGTAGAATTTTTAGAGTTCCAGAAGTTTGTGTTAGTTACAGATTGCTACAGACTGTTCTGTTTTTGACAGATTCTGTTTTTCGTGTGTTGTTTGCTTATTTTGATGAATCTATGGCTAGTAAATTAGTTTATAAACCATAGAGAAGTTGGAATACAGTAGGTTTAACACCAACAAAAATAAAGAATGAGTTCATTACAGTACCTTGAAGTAGTCTTTTGTTTTCTTTCTCTAACGGAGCTCACGAGATTTCTGTTGAGTTTTGTGTTGTGAAGTTTCCAAGTTTTGGGTGAATTCTTTTGATGGATTATGGAACAAGGAGTGGCAAGAGCCTAAGATTTGGGATGCCCATGGCACCTCCAAGATAATCCAAGGACACCAAAAATTCAAAGCTTGGGGATGCCCCGGAAGGCATCCCCTCTTTCGTCCACTTTCATCCGTAATTTACTTGGAGCTATATTTTTATTCACCAACATGATATGTGTTTTGCTTGGAGCGCCTTGTATTATTTGTGTCTTTGCTTGTTAGTCTACGACAATCATCCTTGCTGTACACATCTTTTGAGAGAGCCATACATGAATTGGAATTTGCTAGAATACTCTATGTGCTTCACTTATATCTTTTGAGCTTGATAGTTTTGCTCATAGTGCTTCACTTATATCTTTTGAGCTTGATATTATTGCTCTAGTACTTCACTTAGATCTTTTAGAGCACGGTGGTGGATTTGTTTTAAAGAAACTATTTGATCTGTCATGCTTCACTTAGATTATTTTGAGAGTCTTTAATACCATGGTAATTTGCTTAATGTTAATATACTTGGTGTTCAAGATATGTGAAACTTTCTTTTGAGTGAATTGAATACTAAGATAAGTTTGATGCTTGATAATTGTTTTGAGATATGGAGGTGATAATATCAAAGTCGTGCTAGTTGCGTGATTATGAATTTGATAAATACTTGTGTTGAAGTTTGCAAATCCCGTAGCATGCACGCATGGTTAAAGTTGTGTAACAAATTTGAAACATGAAGTGTACCTGGCTTGTGCATCCTTATGAGTGGCGGTCGGGGACGAGCGATGGTCTTTTCCTACCAATATACCCCCCCTAGGAGCATGCGCATAGTACTTGAATTTTTGATGACTTCTAAATTTTTGCAGTATATGAGTTCTTTTGACTAATGTTGAGTCCATGGATTATACGCACTCTCACCTTTCCACCTTTGCTAGCCACTTCGGTACCATGCATTGCTCTTTCTCACCTTGAGAGTTGGCGCAAACTTCGCCGGTGCATCCAAACCCCGTGATACGATACGCTCTATCACACATAAACCTCCTTATATCTTCCTCAAAACAGCCACCATACCTACCTATCATGGCATTTCCATAGCCATTCCGAGATATATTGCCATGCAACTTCCACCATCATCATCATGACATACATTACTTTTGTCATATTGCCATTGCATGATCTTGTAGTTGACATCGTATTTGTGGCAAAGCCACCATGCATTATTTTCCATACATGTCACTCTTGATTCATTGCACCATCTCGGTACACCGCCGGAGGCATTCATTTAGAGTCATATCTTTTTCTAAGTTTCGAGTTGTAATCCTTGTGTTGTAATCAATAGAAGTGTGATGATCATCATTATTAGAGCATTGCCCAAAAAAAGAGAAAGGCCGAAAAGAAAAAAAAGAAAGGCCCAAAAAAATAAAAATAAAAATAAAAAGGGCAATGCTACTATCTCTTTTCCACACTTGTGCTTCAAAGTAGCACCTTGTTCTTCATGTAGTGAGTCTCATATATTGTGCTTTAAAGTAGCACCTTGTTCCTCATGTAATGAGTCTCATAAGTTATCTTTTTTATACTAGTGGGAATTTTTCATTATAGAACTTGGCTTGTATATTCCTACGATGGGCTTCCTCAAATGCCCTAGGTCTTCGTGAGCAAGCAAGTTGGATGTACACCCACTAGTTTTCTTTTGTTGAGCATTCATAGCTCTAGTGCATCCGTTGCATGGCAATCCCTACTCCTCATGTTGGCATCAATTGATGGGCATCTCCATAGCCCGTTGATTAGCCTCATCAATATGAGACTTTCTCCTTTTTGTCTTCTCCACACAATCCCCATCATCATATTCTATTCCACCCATAGTGCTATATCCATGGCTCACGCTCATGTATTGCGTGAAGGTTGATAAAGTTTGAGATTATTTAAGTATGAAACAATTGCTTGGCTTGTCATTGGGGGTATAGAAGTTGGGAACATCTTTGTGTGACGAAAATGAAGCATAGCCTAACTATATGATTTTGTAGGGATGAACTTTCTTTTGCATGTTATTTTGAGAAGACATGATTGCTTTGATTAGTATGCTTGAAGTATTATTATTTTTGTGCCAATATGAACTTTTGTCTTGAATCTTTCG
This sequence comes from Triticum dicoccoides, assembly GCF_002162155.2. Lineage (NCBI taxonomy): Eukaryota > Viridiplantae > Streptophyta > Magnoliopsida > Poales > Poaceae > Triticum > Triticum dicoccoides. Next base: position 590,268,715 of record NC_041383.1, read on the forward strand.
GATCTGAATATTCATATCACAATTAAGAAGATTTACATTGAAATTATGCCAAAGTATCACTCCGCATCAAAAAATCTTTTTTATCATTTACCTACTCGAGGACAAGCAGGAATTAAGCTTGGGGATGCTTGATACGTCTCCAACGTATCTATAATTTTTGATTGCTCCATGCTACTTTATCTACTGTTTTGGACTATATTGGCTTTATTTTCCACTTTTATATTACTTTTGGGACTAACCTATTAACCGGAGGCCCAACCCAGAATTGCTGTTTTTTTGCCTTTTTCAGTATTTCGAAGAAACAGAATATCAAACGGAGTCCAAACGGAATGAAACCTTTGGGATCGTGATTTTCCAACCGAACGTGATCCAGGAGAATTGGACCCTACTCCAAGAAGTCTCCGAGGAGGTCATGAGGGTGGAGGGCGGGCCCCCCTGGGCGCGCCCCCCTACCTCGTGGACCCCTCGGAGCTCCACCGACGTACTCCTTCCTCCTATATATACCTACATATCCCTGAACGATCAAAATGGGAGCCAAAAACCTAATTCCACCGCCGCAACCTTCTGTATCCATGAGATCCCATCTTGGGGCCTGTTCCGGAGCTCCGCCGGAGGGGGCATCCACCATGGAGGGCTTCTACATCATCACCATAGCCCCTCCGATGAAGTGTGAGTAGTTTACTTCAGACCTTCGGGTCCATAGCTAGTAGCTAGATGGATTCTTCTCTCTTTTTGGATCTCAATAGAATGTTCTCCCCCTCTTTCATGGAGATCTATTCGATGTAATCTTCTTTTTGCGGTGTGTTTGTTGAGATCGATGAATTGTGGGTTTATGATCCAGTATTATCTATGGAAAATATTTGATTCTTCTCTGAATTCTTTTATGTATGATTGAGTTATCTTTACAAGTCTCTTCGAATTATCCTTTTTGGTTTGGCCAACTAGATTGGTAGTTCTTGCAATGGGAGAAGTGCTTAGCTTTGGGTTCAATCTTGCGGTGTCCTTACTCAGTGACAGAAAGAGTTGCAAGGCACGTATTGTATTGTTGCCATCGAGGATAACAAGATGGGTTTTTTATCATATTGCATGAATTTATCCCTCTACATCATGTCATCTTGCTTACGGCGTTACTCTATTTTTACTTAATACTCTAGATGCATGCTGGATAGCGATCGATGAGTGGAGTAATAGTAGTAGATGCAGAATCGTTTCGATCTACTTGTTTTGGACGTGATGCCTATATGCATGATCATTGCCTAGATATACTCATAACTATGCTCAATTCTGTCAATTGCTCAACAGTAATTTGTTCACCCACCGTAGAATACTTATGCTCTTGAGAGAAGCCACTAGTGAAACCTATGCCCCCCGGGTCTATTCTTATCATATCAATCTATATCACTTTATTTACTTGCTTTGTTTTTACTTTACCTTTACCTTTTACTTTGCATCTATCTATCAAAAATACCAAAAATATTATCTCTATCAGATCTCACTCTCGTAAGTGACCGTGAAGGGATTGACAACCCCTAAGCGTTGGTTGCGAGTTGCTATCGTTTTGTGTAGGTATGAGGGACTTGTGCATGGTCTCCTACTAGATTGATACCTTGGTTCTCAAAAACTGAGGGAAATACTTACGCTACTTTACTGCATCATCCTCTCCTCTTCGGGGAAATCCAACGCAGTGCTCAAGAGGTAGCAATATTCTTCAAGAAGAAATAGTGGGCTACCTATTTTCCAAAGAAAAAACTGTTGGGCTGGTCATGTTGTTAGACGGGCCACAAAGACCGCACAACCTAGTTTATAGCCTGCTCCTCCGAACAAATCCTCAAAAAAATGTTGTGCAATTTTATCGTTAATTGACTATACATTGACAATGATGTGGGTTCCAGATTTCAACAGGGTGGACTAGAGTAAAAAAATGGGAGGGGGGGGTGCATGTGAGTAGTAAAAGAGGCACTTGCTTGTGTTCGAGAGTGGACCTGGTGGGTCCATACTGTCATACTCAGAATTACAGTCCTCTCCCGATTCACTATGTTGACATGGCCCACTACTAGGGAAAAGCTTATACACAAAATCTTACCAGTTGCGCCTGTTAAAAGAAAGCGCTACTGCTACGTACCTGTAGAGTGTGCACGTGAACCGCGCTACAGATATGGGTGTAGCAGTAGCGCTTCTTCTGGGGAAAGCGCTACTACTAAAGTTCCCACTACTAAGCCGGTAGGCTACGAATAGTAGTAGCGATTTTCGGCAAACCGCACTACCGCTAAGATTATTGTAGCAGCGCGTTTCCCGAAAAAGCGTTGATGCTAATGAAAAATAATAGAAAAGTAAATGAAAATGAAAGAAATAGAAAAAGGAGAAAGGAAAAAGTAAAATGTAAAGAAAAATAAAAGAAAAATAAAAATAAAGGAGAAAGGCATAGCTGTAGCGTCTGTTCAGAACAGGCGCTATAGATAATATAGCAGCACTGTGTTTTGTAAACCCCTGCTACAGAAAGGGAAAAGAAAAAAAGAAAAGAAAAAGGAAAATAAATAGCTATAGCAGTAGCGCGTTGTGCAAAAAGCGCTATAGCTAAAAAAAGCGCTATAGCTAACTTAGCTATAGCGCTTTTTTCCTACCAGCGCTACCCTATGTTTGACTTAACCCCCGCGCGATTTCTCTCCCCCCCGGCTACCACTTCTCCCCCAAATCCCTCGCCCCAGTTCGCCGCTGTCTCCTGTCGACGTCAACGCCCCCAGAGCCACCAGAGCGCGCGCCGTCGATGCCACCGGAGCCACGCGGCCTCATCAACGCCACCGGAGCCTTCCTCGCCTGCCACTGGAGCCACCCTCGATGCCCCTCCCTCCCTCGCCACCACTGCCTCCCCCGCCATCACCAAAGACGGCCCTGCCTCCCTCGCTACCATCGGAGCCATCCTCTGCAAGCCCCCACCCCTCCTCTTTCTCTCTCATGCATAGCACAAACATTGGACATAGAACTAGCTAGCTAGGTTAACTAGTTTAATTAGCTTAATTATCTAGGTTAGTGCAAAAATTTAGTTGGGGCTTTGACAAAGAACTAACTAGGTTAACTAGTTTAATTAGGTTAATTATCTAGGTTAGTGCAAAAATTTGGTTAGGGATTTGACTGAGAACTAGCTAGTTTAACTAGTTTAATTAGGTTAATTATCTAGGTTAGTGCAAACATTTAGTTAGGGCTTTGACAGAGAACTAGCTAGGTTAACTAGTTTAATTAGGTTAATTATCTAGGTATACTAGGTTAACTAGCTAGGTTAACTAACTAGGCAGAGAAGGGTTAGAGAAAATAATGTGTGTGTGTGAGAGAGAGAGAGAGAGGAATAGCTATAACAGAATTTGGGTTCTGTCCTAGGCAGAGAAGTGTTTAGTGAGGTCATTTTGCAAAGGCTTTTGATTTTTGAAAAGACCACTATTTTTCAAGGAAAATACTTTAGGCAAGTTTTATTTTAAAGATGATCCCTTCCTAGACTTTTAGCTTTAAACAAAAAAGAAAAACATTTAGCTAAAAATAATAAAAAATAACTATGGCATTTAGCTATAAACAAATAATAGAATTGATGTTATATGATATATGTCATTGATGTTCATTTGCATATTCCATTGTTGTTGATTATATCTTTTCATTGAAGTGGTTATATTATATCTTTTCATCGAAGTGGTTCGATTGTGCCCAAGTGGCCTTTTGTTGTTTTCAACGAATGATTCTGAGTGACCTATGTTTTGCCGGAATGTTGATTCATTTGCGTTCCAGCAAATTTCAGGCGCTCTATTTGTCCAGTTTGTAGCAAAGGTCATGCTGAAATTTTCCGTGAATTTCGGCATGACTTGTGCTACAAACTGGGACATATCGAGTGCCCGGGATTTGCTGCAACGGGAATGAATCAACATTCCTGCAAAACATTGGCCTTTTAATGTCATTATTCATTTTATTAGGGCTAGAATTAATTGACTAGATTTAATCATAGGAAACATGGCTAGGAACAATGAAGGACAGGGTTCTGGTGATTGCAACGTCTACACGGCGGCAGACGCCTATTTGTACCTTCTTGATGAGCAATGGTTGTTGCAGGGCCCACCTGTCACATCCGAGACTGAGACCGGCATCGAGACCGGCGCTGAGACTGACACCGGCGCCGAGACTGAGGCTGGGGCTGTCACCGGCGCTGAGACTGGCCCCAAGACTGGCGAAGCCAGTATAGAACCGATACCAAAGAGGCAACGGCTCCCAAACCAGCTCATCACTACTAGACTGATGGTCACGGAGGTGGACGATGGCAATTTTGAGACAAAAGAGCCTGCGGAAGCGCGCGCGTGCTACGTCAATCAAATAGGCTACATGCTACTGGCGACCGCCACCATCAATGATGAGAAACAAAGGAAGATACCATATATGAAGGAGTCCCTCCTAACTAAGCTGCACCAGGTATTCTTGTTCCCAAGCCGGGATGAAATCAAATATACTGATCCACATAAAGACTTGGTAATGAAGAAGATAAACAAACGCGCCATGGGCAAGTTTACCGGCGCGTTGTCCGCCTGGAAAGTAAGGGTGAAAGCAAGGATCATTGACAAAAAGGAACCCTACTCCAAGATTGTAAAGGATAATCCAAAAACTACGAAAGAGCAGTTTGAAATATTCAAGGCGGCTTGCATTGCCGAAGCTGCCAAAGAAAAGTCGGAGTACATGAAGGGGCTTCAAGAGAGGAAGATGGGGTGCGACCACCTCAAAAAAAGCCGTGGTTACGCAGGGAAGAGGTCCATATGGGCCAAGGAGGATGCGCAACACGAAAGTCTAGGCATCCCAGACCCCTTGGCGGAGTTCACCTCCCACATGAGCATGATGTCATCAGGGCCCGATACCATTGGGACCCAGTCAAGAAGGTTTTCGAGACGGACGAAATCACGACGGAGTTCATGAGATTGCTGGTAATTTTAGCTTCTCATCAATTCGACTGCATGTTTAGTCATATTTGTAAACAATCCTTGTTCCTTTTGTAGAGAGAGCAGCATAGGATTGCGGTCAAAAGCAACTCGCCATCTGAGGCGTTGGCGAGGCCCAAGTGGGACACCCCATTCAACCGGGCCTTGAACATATTGAAAGGACTTCCGGTGGACACTCGGCCGTCGTATGGACGCGTGCATGGCATCGAAGACGGCGCCACGTGGAAGAAGTACTACCATGAGACCACGGAGGAGAGAAAAGGAAAGATAGAGGTTAAATGAAGAAAACATCGACAAGAAGGTTGAGATTGCGGTTGAGAAGAAATCAGCACAGACAGTCAAAGCAGCAGTAGCTACCGCAAAAGAGGAGATGGCAGCTTCGTATAGTGGCTTGGTTCCGGCTATTATCAGTTTCACCAATCAAAATCCGAATAAGGATGCAGCGGACTTTACCTTTCCGACTTCTCGGTGACGGCTCCTGCACCGGCTCCCGCACCGTGTCCTGCACCTGCTCATAACTGCTCGTCCTCCATCTCGGACGTGCTCGGTGGTGCTTCGTCTTTGACTGAGCTCGACGCCCTCACGGTACCTGTCACACCTGCCCTCTTCAATATATGTATAATCTCCCGTTCCCCTTGCCTTTCGAATGTCTCACATCGCAAACATGTCTTTGCAAGCCGACGAAACCCCATGCACCTTACTGTACACCACTAGTGGCCAGAAGGTGGACGTGGGGAAGGCGACGATAATGCAGCCGAAGGAACAAGTCTTCCACAACCGACCGATCCCCCCTGGCGTCTTCAAGGTTTCTGTGGCAAGTGTCAAACCGGGCCACGAGAATTTGGCTCCTCCAGTAGCACTAGCGGGAGATGACGACGAGACCCCGCCACGGCTTGGCGATTGCAAGCGTTGGGTTCTGTTGTGGCCGAAGAGTCTGCTTTGTCTGGAGGCAGCCGAGAGCACACCCACGACCAAGCAGCATCAGCAAGGTATGAACACCAACAGCCCACCTGCCCAATTAGCGTCGCTAGTCGTGCTGGGTGAGGAAGAGGCTCCATTACTACCTGATGACGTTTCCGCCGTTGAAGAAGCAATGCCTGATGCCATCGACGAGGATGACGATGACCCTCTACAGTATCTCAATACCGGTGCCTCTAATGACGGAGGATTGATGGCTCAATAGTATGAGTACTCAGGGTTTGAGCATGATGAGTTAGTGCCTGAATTGTTGGAGGATGAACGTATTATAGGCTCACTTCTAGTAGGAAATAAGCATAGGAAGAGATCGAGGAAAGGCAACAAGGCTAATTTGAGGTGTACTTATTTTTCGCAGCGGCGGGCGCGCCATCCTCATCATCCTTTACCCCTGATTCTCCCATGCTCTTTACTTGGATTCGTCGAAGAACTTGAAGAAAAAAGATTACACCCACATCAGGTCTGTTCTCGACAGTGCTATCTTGAGGTACGACGTACGGGGTGGAGAGATCAAGACCAAGAAGACAAGGAACCACGTGCCCGCCTTTGGCCATAAGACCGACTTCTGCTGCATCCACCAACTAAGTGATACTCTTAGTGATGGATTCTATGTCCTCCACCACATGATGTAGTACAGACGGGATCAACAGAACCTTCGCATGTCACCTAGATCCGGCGATGCCCATATTCTACAATGGGCAAAGAACCTAGGAGATATCCCGAATCATCGACTTCGAGCTGAGTTCTACCACATCCAGCGTGAACTTGCCCAAATCATCATGAAGGAGGTCGTTGAAAAAACAGGGATGTTCTACGAAGAAGGGCAAATGTCGCGGGAAGACGTCTGAGCATGCGTATCAGCTCAGCGTCTGGACCTGAAGCCTTTCACTTTGCTCAGGGACTATCTTCCTGACTTGGATGGATGGCATGACATGTTGGAGTGATTGACGATATATGACAAAGTGTTTGTTTAGTCCATACTTTCTCTATGACAAAACTTTGAGTTATGCACGACGAAACTTTATTTGTGATGTACTTAAACCGTCCTCCTCAACTAGCAAAGATCACTCTAGTTAGGGTATTTTGGGTACGATGAACTTTGTTATTTATGCTTATGATATGTTGCTTCTATTTTTGCCAAGTCTGTCTCTTTATGTTGCTCAACTATATATGTTGGATAATATCGACTCATGTGACGATGCATGTGCATAGATCATCGATGGCAAAGAAGTTCTACGCCAGGAGTAAACGACGAGTCGCCGCAGTGTCAGGCCCAGGTGTACCAGTTTTCGAGCGACAACCAGTAGTTAGTTTAGGTTCACGCTAGTGCGAGAGAGGGATACGAACTGGCGCCTCAATAAGTACTACATTATGTATGATGAGACATGTCATGTAACTTGTATAGCTATATCGTGATTATGATGTGACGACATGATTTGTGTTAGATGATATGATGAGACTATTATGTGTATGATATGACGAGCATATTGCATGTTTATGATATGATTAGAATACTGTTTAAAAAATGTACAAAAACATCGCAAGTACGCAGCAAAAAAAAGATATGAGAAAATATAGTAGTAGTGCTCTTTAGCGCTGGATAGGAAAATGCTATTGCTAAAGTACTTAACAGTAGCGCTGGTTAGGGAAGCACTACTACTAAGTAGGGATAGCAGTAGCGTGTGTCAATCCGCGCTACTACTAAATGTTAGTTGTAGCGCCGTATCAGTACCGTCGTTCCCCACGCTAAGATAGGCCTTAGACCCGCGCTACTGCTACCTCTTGAGCATTGCGTTGGTTTCCCCTTGAAGAGGAAAGGACGATGCAGCAAATTAGCGTAAGAATTTCCCTTAGTTTTGAGAACCAAGGTATCAATCCAGTAGGAGGCTACACGCAAATCCCTCGTACCTACACAAACAAATAAGAACCTTGCAACCAACGCGATAAAGGGATTGTCAATCCATTCACGGCCACATGGAAAAGTGAGATCTGATAGAGATAATAATAAGATAAATATTTTTGGTATTTTTATGATATAAATTGAAAAGTAAAGATTGCAAAATAAAGTAGATCGGAAACTTATATGATGGAGAATAGACCTGGGGGCCATAGGTTTCACTAGTGGTTTCTCTCAAGATAGCATTAGTATTACGGTGGGTGAACAAATTACTGTCGAGCAATTGATAGAAAAGTGCATAGTTATGAGAATATCTAGGCATGATCATGTATATAGGCATCACATCCGCGACAAGTAAACCGAAACAATTCTGCATCTACTACTATTACTCCACACATCGACCGCTATCCAGCATGCATCTAGAGTGTTAAGTTCATAAGAACAGAGTAATGCATTAGGCAAGATGACAGGATGTAGAGGGATAAACTCAAGCAATATGATATAAACCCCATCTTTTTATCCTTGATGGCAACAATACAATACGTGCCTTGCTGCCCCTGCTGTCACTGGGAAATGACACCGCAAGATTGAACCCAAAGCTAAGCACTTCTTCCATTACAAGAAAGATCAATCTACTAGGCCAAACCAAACTGATAATTCGAAGGGACTTGCAAAGATAACCAATCATACATAAAAGAATTCAGAGGAGATTCAAATATTGTTCATAGATAATCTTGATCATAAACCCACAATTCATCGAATCTCGACAAACACACCGCAAAAAGAGTTACATCAAATAGATCTCCAAGAAGATCGAGGAGAACTTTGTATTGAGATCCAAAGAGAGATAAGAAGCCATCTAGCTAATAACTATGGACCCAAAGGTATGAGGTAAACTACTCACACTTCATTGGAGAGGCTATGGTGTTGATGTAGAAGCCCTCCTTGATCGATTCCCCCTCCGGTGGAGCGCCAGAAAAGGCCCCAAGATGGGATCTCACGAGGACAGAAGGTTGCGGCGGTGGAAATAGGGTTTCGTGGTGATCCTGGATGTTCTCAGGGTATATGGGTATATATAGGCGAAAGAAGTCGGTTAGGGGAGCCACAAGGGGCCCACGAGGGTGGGGGGCGTGTCAACCCCCCTGGGCGCGCCCTCCTACCTCATGGCCACCTCGTCTCTTTCTTGACGTCCACTCCAAGTCTCCTAGATTGCGTTTGTTCCAAAAATAACTCTCCCGAAGGTTTCACCCCGTTTGGACTCCGTTTGATATTCCTTTTCTGCGAAACACTAAAATAGGCAAAAAAACAGCAATTTGGGCTGGGCCTCTGGTTAATAGGTTAGTCCCCAAAATAACATGAAAATGTATAGTAAAGCCCATTAAACATCCAAAATAGATAATATAATAGCATGGAACAATAAAAAATTATAGATATGTGGAGACGTATCAAGCATCCCCAAGCTTAATTCCTGCTCGTCCTCGAGTAGGTAAATGATAAAAACAGATTTTTTGATGTGGAATGCTACCTAACATAATTATCAATGTACTTTTCTTTATTGTGGCATGAATGTTCAGATACATAAGATTCAAGACAAAAGTTTAATATTGACATGAAAACAATAATACTTCAAGCATACTAATGAAGCAATCATGACTTCTCAAAATAACATGGCTAAAGAAAGCTATCCCTACAAAATCATATAGTCTGGCTATGCTCTATCTTCATCACACAAAATATTTAAATCATGCGCAACCCCGATGACAAGCCAAGCAATTGTTTCATACTTTGATGTTCTCAAACTTATTCAATTTCCATGCAATACATGAGCGTGAGCCATGGACATAGCACTATATGTGGAATAGAATGGTGGTTGTGGAGAAGACAAAAAGGAGAAGATAGTCTCACATCAACTTGGCATATCAACCGGCTATGGAGATGCCCATCAATAGATATCAATGTGAGTAAGTAGGGATTGCCATGCAACGGATGCACTAGAGCTATAAGTGTATGAAAGCTCATCAAAAGGAACTAAGTGGGTGTGCATCCAACTTGCTTCCTCACGAAGACCTAGGGCAATTTGAGGAAGCCCATCATTGGAATATACAAGCCAAGTTCTATAATGAAAAATTCCCACTAGTATATGAAAGTGACAAAAATAAGAGACTCTCAATCATGAAGATCATGGTGCTACTTTGAAGCACAAGTGTGGAAAAAGGACAGTAACATTGTCCCTTCTCTCTTTTTCTCTCATCATTTTTTTATTTTGGTGGGCTTCTTTGGCCTCTTTTTTTATTTGGGCTTCTTTGGCCTCTTTTATTTTTCATAAAGTCCGGAGTCTCATCCCGACTTGTGGGGGAATCATAGTCTCCATCATCCTTTCCTCACATGGGACAATGCTCTATAAATGGAAATCATCACACTTTTATTTGTTTACAACTCAAGAATTACAACTCAATACTTAGGACAAAATATGACTCTATGTGAATGCCTCCGGCGGTGTACCGGGATATGCAATGAATCAAGAGTGACATGTATGAAAGAATTATAAAGATGGCTTTGCCACAAATACGATGTCAACTACATGATCATGCAAAAGCAATATGACAATGATGGAGCGTGTCATAATAAACAGAACGGTGGAAAGTTGCATGGCAATATATCTCAGAATGGCTATAGAAATGCCATAATAGGTAGGTATGGTGGCTGTTTTGAGGAAGGTATATGGTGTGTGTATGGTACCGGCGAAAGTTGCACGACACAAGAGAGGCTAGCAATGGTGGAAGGGTGAGAGTGCGTATAATCCATGGACTCACCATTAGTCATAAAGAACTCATACACTTATTGCAAAAATCTATTAGTCATCGAAACGAAGTACTACGCGCATGCTCGTAGGGGGATAGATTGGTAGGAAAAGACCATCGCTCGTCCCCGACCGCCACTCATAAGGAAGACAATCAAAAAATAAATCATGCTCCGACTTCATCACATAATGGTTCACCATACGTGCATGCTACGGGAATCACAAACTTTAACACAAGTATCTCTCAAATTCACAACTACTCTACTAGCATGACTCTAATATCATCATCTTCATATCTCAAAACAATCATAAGGAATCAAACTTCTCATAGTATTCAATGCACTTTATATGAAAGTTTTTATTATACCCATCTTGAATGCCTATCATATTAGGACTAATTTTATAGCCAAAGAAAATACCATGCTGTTCTAAAAGACTCTCAAAATAATATAAGTGAATCATGAGAGATCAATAATTTCTACAAAATAAAACCACCGCCGTGCTCTAAAAAGATATAAGTGAAGCACTAGAGCAAAATTGTCTAGCTCAAAAGATATAAGTGAAGCACATAGAGTATTCTAATAAATTCCGATTCATGTGTGTCTCTCCCAAAAGGTGTGTACAGCAAGGATGATTGTGTTAAACTAAAAAGAAAAGACTTAAATCATACGAGACGCTCCAAGAAAAACACATATCATGTGGTGAATAAAAATATAGCATCAAGTAAAGTTACTGATGGACGAAGACGAAAGAGGGGATGCCTTCCGGGGCATCCCCAAGCTTAGGCTTTTGGTTGTCCTTGAATTTACCTTGGGGTGCCTTGGGAATCCCCAAGCTTAGGCTCTTGACACTCCTTATTCCATAATCCATCAAATCTTTACCCAAAACTTGAAAACTTCACAACACAAAACTCAACAGAAAATCTCATGAGCTCCGTTAGTGCAAGAAAGCAAACCACCACTTTAAGATACTGTAATGAACTCATTCTTTATTTACATTTGTGTTAAACCTACTGTATTCCAACTTCTCTATGGTTCATAACCCCCGATACTAGCCATAGATTCACCAAAATAAGCAAACAACACACGAAAAATAGAATATTTCAAAAACAGAACATCCTGTAGTAATATGTAACTTTCGAATACTTCTGGAACCCTAAAAGTCCTAAGAAAATAGGAAGTCCTAGTAAATTTATCTATTAATCTTCTGCAAAAATAATGAACTAAAAATCACGTTTCTGTGATTTATTGAAATTATTCTCGTGCGTGCAAAAGTTTCTGTTTTTCAGCAAGATCAAATTAACTAACACCGTAGGTTATCCTATAGGTTCTACTTGGCACAAACACTAATTAGAACATAAAACCACATCTAACCAGAGGCTATATGAATTATTTATACTAAACAGGAGCAAAAAGTAAAGAGCAAAAATAAAATTGGGTTGCCTCCCAACAAGCGCTATCGTTTAACGCCCCTAGCTAGACATAAAAGCGAGAATAGATCTAAGTATTGCCATCTTTGGTATTCAATTCTTCAATAGAACACTTATAACCCTTAGGAGTTTCATTCTTTTTATTAATGATTAAACTCCTAGGCAAGAAAATCAAGAAATTCGTGTGTGGCAAAAGGTTCCTTAATGACAGCGAAACAAATTGGGGTGAACACTTATTGATTTGAGATCCGCATTTTCCTTACTAGGAGTTTCACCCTTATTTTTAGGAACATACATAAATTTGGCAACTTTGGTAGTAGGAGGATTGGGAGTACTTTTCACGGGAGAAAAGGCAGATCCTAAGTTGGTAATAATATCTTCAAGTTTACCGATTCTTGTGGAATCTATTCTTTCGTTAACTATACGTTCCTTTTCTTTAAAAAAATTCAGAGTAACTCCAACCTTAGATCCATATTGGGTAATTTGGTTGTGGATATTTTTATCCAAATTTTCAATTAACTCTACAGTGGCAACTTTATTTTCAATAATTTCAAGCCTTTGCATCACGTGTTCCAAAGTTAAAACAATTCCATTAACCAAAAGAGGTGGTGGACCAAACAAATCTATCATAGCATTATAAGAATCAAAAGTATGGCTACCCAATAAATTCCCTCCGGTAATGGTGTCAAGGATATATCTATTCCAAGGAGTAATGCCTAAATAAAAAGTGCGAAGAAGAACAGAAGTAGATTGCTTCCATGTAGATCTATTTTGAGCATTGCAAATTCTATGCCAAGCATCTTTTAGATTTTCTCCCTCCCTTTGTTTAAAATTAAGAACTTCATGATCGGGAGTACTAACAATGATAGAAGGACTAGCCATGACGATGAACGATGGCACAATAAGCAAGCAAAAAAAAGGCGAACGGGAAAAGAGGGCGAATAAAATGGCAAAGGTGAAGTGGGGGAGAGGAAAACGAGAGACAAATGGCAAATAATGTAATACGAGGGATAAGATTTTGTGATGGGTACTTGGTATGTCTTGACTTGTGCGTAGACTCCCCGACAATGGCGCCAAAAATCCTTCTTGCTTCCTCTTGAGCACTGCGTTGGTTTTCCCTTGAAGAGGAAAGGGTGATGCAGCAAAGTAGCGTAAGTATTTCCCTCAGTTTTGAGAACCAAGGTATCAGTCCAGTAGGAGGCTACACGCAAATCCCTCGTACCTACACAAACAAATAAGAACCTTGCAACCAACGCGATAAAGGTGTTGTCAATCCCTTCACGTCCACTTGCAAAAGTGAGATCTGATAGAGATAATAATAAAAGAAATATTTTTGGTATTTTTATGATATAGATTGAAAAGTAAAGATTGCAAAATAAAGTAGATCAGAAACTTATATGATGGAGAATAGACCCAGGGGCCATAGGTTTCACTAGTGGCTTCTCTCAAGATAGCATAATTACTACGATGGGTGAACAAATTACTGTCGAGCAATTGATAGAAAAGTGCATAGTTATGAGAATATCTAGGCATGATCATGTATATAGGCATCACGTCCGCGACAAGTAGACCAAAACGATTCTGCATCTACTACTATTACTCCACACATCGACCGCTATCCAGCATGCATCTAGAGTATTAAGTTCATAAGAACAGAGTAATGCATTAGGCAAGATGCCATGATGTAGAGGGAGAACCTCAAGCAATATGATATAAACCCCATCTTTTTATCCTCGATGGCAACAATACAATACATGCCTTGCTGCCCCTGTTGTCACTAGGAAAGGACACCGCAAGATTGAACCCAAAGCTAAGCACTTCTCCCATTGCAAGAAAGATCAATCTAGTAGGCCAACCAAACCGATAATTCGAAGAGACTTGCAAAGATAACCAATCATACATAAAATAATCAAGAGGAGATTCAAATATTGTTCATAGATAATCTTGATTATAAACCCACAATTCATTGAATCTCGACAAACACACCGCAAAAAGAGTTACATCGAATAGATATCCAAGAATATCAAGGAGAACTTTGTATTGAGATCCAAAGATAGAGAAGAACCATCTAGCTAATAACTATGGACCCGAAGGTCTGAGGTAAACTACTCACACTTCATCGGAGAGGCTATGGTGTTGATGTAGAAGCCTCCGTGATCGATCCCCCCTCCGGCGGAGCGCCGGAAAAGGCCCCAAGATGGGATCTCACGGTTACAGAAGGTTGCAGTGGTGGAAATAGGGTTTCATGGTGCTCCTGGATGTTCTCAGGGTATATGGGTATATATAGGCGAAAGGAGTCGGTCAGGGGAGCCACGAGGGGACCACGAGGGTGGGGGCACGCCTACCCCCCTGGGCGCGCCCTCCTACTTCATGGCCGCCTCGTCACTTTCTTGACGTCCACTCCAAGTCTCCTGGATTGCGTTTGTTCCAAAAATAACTCTCCCGAAGGTTTCATTCCGTTTGGACTCCGTTTGATATTCCTTTTGTGCAAAACACTGAAATAGGCAAAAAAAACAGCAATTTGGGCTGGGCCTCCGGTTAATAGGTTAGTCCCAAAAATAATTTAAAAGTGTATAGTAAAGCCCATTAAACATCCAAAACAAATAATATAATAGCATGGAACAATAAAAAATTAGAGATACGTTGGAGACGTATCAGCTACTGATAGGCCTTAGACCCGCGCTACTGCTAGGCATTTCCCTAGTAGTGGTCGGACGGCGGCGCCACGACGAGTGCACCAAGGCAGAGGATAAAGTGGTGTCGCCAATGTGTTGGGCTAGGTTGGGCATTCTTATCAAAAAATAATAATGGACCGGAACTATTTATGACGTTGACTATGATTTGCATGGGTCTGCTGGTTACAAGAAGAAAACGGTGGGAGAAAAAAGGTTGGTCTCTATCTTTGCCTAAGAATAATATCGACTGAAAGTCGACACTCTCATAGGAAATAATATCCTCCTGTTAAAATTTGATTTTTCAAATCGTCAATTTAAAGAACTGGTGCATGCGCATTTAGCTTTATTTATTTATTTATGTTTAGGGGACCATGAGCATGTACCTGGGCTGGATTCATGTGAGAGCCTCCCTTCCAGTTAATTATGGGCTCCTCTATTGGGCCTTCATCAGTGGGCTGCATGTTATTGATGACCCACAAGTATATGGGGTCAATTGTAGCCTTTTCAATAAGTAAGAGTGTTGAACCCAATGAGGAGCAGAAGGAAATGACAAGTGGTTTTCAGCAAGGTAATGTTTGCAAGTGCTAAAATTGTAAGTAGCAGAGTAGTTTGATAGCAAGGTAATTTGTAATGAGCAAGTAACGATAGTAGTAACAAAAGTGCAACAAGGTAGACCAATACTTTTGAGGCAAAGGACAGGCCAAAATTGTCTCTTATGATAAGGAAAGCGTTCTTGAGGGTACACGAGAATTTCATCTAGTCACTTTCGTCATGTTGGCTTAATTCGTGTTTGCTACTTTGATAATTTGGTATGTGGGTGGACCAGTGCTTAGGTGTTGTTCTTACTTGAACAAACCTCTTAAGATCAACCCCCTCGCAAGCATCCGCAACTACGAGAAAAGTATTAAGAATAAATTCTAACCATAGCATTAAACTTTTGGATCCAATCGGTCCCTTACGGAATAGCGCATAAACTAGGGTTTAAGCTTCGATCACTCTTGCAACCCATCATATAATAACTACCCCACAATGCATTCCCTTAGGCCCAAATATGGTGAAGTGTCATGTAGTCAACGTTCACATGACACTACTAAGGGAATCACAACATACATATCATCAAAATATCATACACATATCAAGTTCACATGATTACTTGCAACATGATTTCTCCCGTGACCTCAAGAACAAAAGTAACTACTCACAAATGATAATAATGCTCAAGATCAGAGGGGTATTAAATAGCATAATGGATCTGAACATATATTCTTCCACCAAATAAAACATATAGTAAACAACTACAAGATGTAATCAACACTAGTAGTCACCCACAAGCACCAATATATAGTTCCCGTACAAAGATTGAACACAAGAGATGAACTAGGGTTCGAGAGGAGTTGGTGCTGTTGAAGATGTTGATGAAGATAACCCTCCGCAAGATGGAAGAGTTGTTGGTGATGATGATGACGATGATTTCCCCCTCCGGGAGGGAAGTTCCCCTGGCGGAATCGCTCCGCCGGAGGGCAAAAGTGCTCCTGCCCAGGTTCCGCCTCGAGACGGCGGCGCTTCATCTCGAAAGTCCTCTCCTTATATTTTATAGGTTAAAATGACTTATATACCAGAAGAGGGGCACCAGAGGTGGGCCTGGCCGAGCACAACCCACCAGGGCGCGCCTGGGCTCCCTGGCGTGCCCAGGTGGGTTGTGCCCACTTGGTGGGGCCCCTCTGGTACTTATTTCCTCCAATATTCCTCAAATATTCCATAAAAATTCCTCGAAAAATTTCAGCTCATTTGGAGTTGTGTAGAATAGGTAGCCTGACGTAGCTTTTTCACGTCCAGATTTCCAGCTGTCAGAATTATCCCCTTTTGTGTATACCTTGCATATTATGAGAGAAAAGACATTATAATTACTCCAAAAAGTATTATTATGCAATAAAACAACATAAATAACAATAGGTATACATCATGCAAAATGGACGTATCAACTCCCCCAAGCTTAGACCTCGCTTGTCCTCAAGCGAAAACCGAAATCGAAAAACATGTCCACATGCTTAGAGAGAGAGAGAGAGGTGTCAATAAAGACAAAAATACGGACATAGCAGCATCATGTAACTTATTATAACAACAACAAACTTTAACATAAAACTTTATCATAGAACTTTTATCATAAACTTCTCATGAACAAGTGACAATTCATCACAACATCGAAGTATAAAGCATGAACTCTATTGGAAACCAACAAACTATGTTCTCAGTCAACTTTGCAGCTACAATTCATCATCTTTTCAGGAAGGGTCACGTATCGGAGCCTTTAATCAAGTCCACATACTCAACCATCATTTAGTCTTCTATGATTACTAACACTCACCGCGTACACATGAGAAAAACATTTCAACTGGACACATAAGAAAATAGGGGCTGATAGTTTCGCCTCCCAACGCATTCACCTCAAAGGTGATGTCAACAATAATAACTCATGCTACCCATATTCAACTGGATATATGTGCCTAGATCTTTCCTCACCACATGATGCTTGCCAAAGGAGAAAATAAAAGGGAATAGAGAGAAGAACTTTGACTGTTGCATGAAAGTAAATACATGAAGTAAAAGATAGGCCCTTTGCGGAGGGAAGCAGAGGTTGCCATGCGCTTTTTGTTTATATGCTTAACCCCTTAGTGTAATAGAATGTCATGTTATATTGCCCATTATGATGGCAACCTATATTATGCAGTCTGTCGCTTTTATTCTTCGCCATCACAAGTTTGTACAACGCTCAATTTTCCCTTACACTAAATGATCTTACACTTTTAGAAGCAATTTTGATTGCCCTTTTTACACCGATGACAACTTCCTTGAAGGATCTTACTCAATCCATAGGTAAGTATTGTGGACTCTCAAAACAAGATTTGGGTTTAAGGGTTTTGGATGCACTGTAGTATCTCTACTTAGTGCGGAGTTTTTGGCTAGCAAAGATAGGTGCAAGCACCACATGTTGAAGGATCTATGACAATATAACTTCTACGTGAATATGAACAAACATAAATCATTACGTTGTCTTCCTTGTCCAACGTCAACAATTTTGGCATATAATATTTTATTGGGTGCTCACAATCACAAAAGATTTCCAGGATAGTGTATTTGTATGTGAATCATCTCTTCCCTTATTAATTCTTTCATGAGTTGCATCATTGACTAATGCTATGTTTGTCAATCTACAATAAAATTTCTTACTTGTACTTTTCCTTGTGTAATGTCATCACTTACCATAACATTAGCATATGATCTTTTCATTTATTTCCTTTCTTTTTATTGAAACAAGAAAGTTAAGAAAGCAAAACTCAAACTAAACTTTATTATATATCTCGCACACGATTACAAAGATAGATCACTAAGCAAACTCTCAAAAATAAAGGATCGAACTAAACTTTTATTCATCTAAAGCAAAAGATAATTGTGGATTGAACTAAGAAAATTAAAGATAAAAGATAGTGGATATGATACGATACCGGGGCACCTCCCCCAAGCTTGGCGAAAGCCAAGGGGAGTGCCCATACCCGATACTCAATTTTCTTCTGGTGATGAAGAAGGTGGTGGTGGTGATGAAGTAGAAGCGACCCGGTCCTTAAGGACCAAGAGAATCTCCAATCTTCGGATGACGCTCTGTAGGGAGGCGATGTGCTCCAGATGCAGAATATTTTCACGAGTAAGATACTTATTTTGCACACGAACCGTTTCAATGATCCTGAAGGCTACAATCTTAGTGGGGGTAAGATGATCATAGTAAGGTTTAAGGATATCTTCCTCTTCCTTATTGGCAGGCAAGGTTTGCTCGACCATGGGCACTTGATCTCCGGTGGCCTCCTTGCTCTTGTCCTCCTTAGCTGCTCCAACGGGGTCTTCCCTCTTCAGCTCGATCTTCATCAACCAAGAATCCTCTTCCATATGGTTAGAGGAAGAAGAAGACATGATGCCTGGCTCAACAGATCTGACAGAAAACAACAAGAAATGAAAACTGGAGATTTCTTCGCGATACGGAGGTCAATAGGTTCGTGGGGTATATAAAGATTTTTTTATCTTCGGGAAAAAGCAGAACGGAAGAAAAACGGAGTCCGGAAAGTACCCGAGGTGGGCACAAACTAACGGGGCGCGCCTGGCTCCCTGGTGCATCGTGCCCACCAGGGTCACTTTCGTGGTAGTTTCTTATTTTCCTAATTTTTTAAATATTCCAAAACTGACACAAAATATTTTTACAGATTTTTTGGAGTCCATTTACTTACCGTATCACGTACCTCCTCTTTTTCACGTTTCTGGATTGTTCCAGAAGGTTTCTTTTATGTGTTCTTCTGGTGTCACAGTTTGGATAATATTGCTTTCAACATTAATGGGCGTACCTGAGATATAATATTTTATTCGTTGCCCATTAACAACCTTCAGGTTAGTACCTTCGGCATTATTTATTTTGATAGCTCCAGATTGATAAACCTCCTCGATGACATAGGGTCCTTCCCATTTGGAGAGGAGTTTTCCTGCAAAGAACTTGAAACGAGAGTTGTATAAAAGAACATATTGTCCAACTTTGAACTCACGCTTTTGGATTCTTTTGTCATGCCATCTTTTAACTTTTTCTTTGAATAACTTTGCATTTTCATAAGCTTGGGTTCTCCATTCATCTAATGAGCTAATATCAAATAACCTCTTTTCACCAGCAAGTTTGAAATCATAATTGAGTTCTTTAATTGCCCAATATGCTTTATGTTCCAACTCAAGAGGCAAATGACAAGCTTTTCATAAACCATTCTGTAAGAAGACATACCCATAGGATTTTTATATGATGTTCTATAAGCCCAAAGTGCATCATCTAATTTCTTAGACCAATTCTTCCAGGACCTATTGACAGTCTTTTGTAAGATTAGTTTTAATTCTCTATTGCTAAGTTCAACTTTACCACTAGACTGAGGATGGTAAGGTGATGCAATTCTATGGTTAACATCATACTTAGCAAGCATTTTACGGAAATCACCATGAATAAAGTGTGCACCACCATCAGTCATTAAATATCTAGGGACTCCAAACCTTGGGAAAATAACTTCCTTAAGCATTTTAATAGAGGTGTTGTGATCAGCACTACTAGTTGAATAGCTTCAACCCACTTAGTAACATAATCAACAACAACCAAAATATGATTATACCCATTAGAGGAAGGAAAAGGTCCCATGAAATCAAATCCCCAAACATCAAATGGTTCAACAGCAAGTGAATAATTCATAGGCATTTCTTGATGCTTACCGATGTTACCTATTCTTTGACATTCATCACAAGACAAGGCGAACTTACGAGCATCTTTGAAGAGAGTAGGACAATAAAAACCAGATTGCAATACCTTGTGAGCGGTTCTGTCTCCTGCGTGATGTCCTCCATAAGCTTCAGAGTGACATTTCCGTAGGATTTGTTCCTATTCATGCTCAGGTATACCACGTCTAATAATACCAACTACTCCTTTATAAAGATGTGGGTCATCCCAAAAGTAATGTTTTAAATCATAGAAGAATTTTTCTTTTTTTTGGTATGTGAAGCTACGTGGTATGTATTTAGCAACAATATAATTAGCATAATCAGCATACCAAGATGTACTATTAGAAACAATTATTGCAGCTAACTGTTCATTAGGAAAGCTATCATTAATAGGTTGTGGGTCATCAAGAATATTTTCAAGCCTATACAAGTTATCAGCTACGGGGTTCACTGCTCCTTTCCTATCAGTGATATGCAAATCAAATTCTTGTAGCAGAAGAACCCACCTAATGAGTCTAGGTTTAGCATCCTTCTTTTCCATAAGATATTTTATAGTAGCATGATCAGTGTGAACAATCACTTTAGAATCAACAATGTAAGATCTAAATTTATCACAAGCAAACACCACTTCTAAGAATTCTTTTTGAGTAGTAGCATAATTTCGTTGAGCACTGTCTAGAGTTTTTCTAGCATAATGGATAACATTTAATTTCTTATCAACTCTTTGTCCTAGAACAACAGCAACAACATAATCACTAGTAGCACACATAATCTCAAAAGGCAAGTTCCAATCAGGTGGTTGAACAACAGGTGCAGTAATTAAGGCTTTCTTGAGTGTTTCGAAGGCTTCCAAACAATCATCATCAAACACAAAAGGGATATCCTTTTGTAAAAGATTTGTAAGAGGCCTAATTTTTTTAGAAAAGTCTTCGATAAACCTCCTATAGAAACCAGCATGACCAAGGAAACTACGAATACATTTGATATCTTTAGGACATGGCATTTTCTCAATTGCATCAACCTTGGCTTTGTCCACCTCAATGCCTCTTTCAGAAATTTTATGGCCCAAAACAATACCTTCGTTAACCATGAAGTGGTTCTTCTCCCAACTCAAGACAAGATTAGTTTGCTCACATCTCTGCAAAACTCGATCAAGATTGCTCAAACAATCATCAACAGACTTCCCATAGACAGAAAAGTCATCCATGAAAACATCAACAACATTTTCACAAAAATCAAAGAATATAACAGTCATACATCATTGAAAGGTAGCATGTGCATTACATAAACCAAAAGGCATACTTCTATAAGCATAATTTCCACAAGGACAAGTAAAAGTGGTCTTTTCTTGATCAGGTTGTGAAACAGGTATTTGTGAAAAACTAGAATATCCATCAAGGACGCAAAAATGTGTTCGCTTAGATAATCTTTCTAACATTTGATCAATAAAAGGCAGAGGGTAATGATCTTTTCTACTTTCTTTGTTTAATTTTCTACAATCAATTACCATTCTGTAGCCTGTGATAATTCTTTGTGGAATAAGCTCATTCTCATCATTAGGAACAACAGTAATACCTCCCTCTTAGGGACACAATGAACATGGCTTACCCATCTACTATCAGCTATAGGATAGATTATACATTCTTCAGGAAGTTTCAATATTTCCGTTCTTACCACTTCTTTCATCTTCGGAGTTAACCAACGTTGGTGATCAACAATGGGTTTACCATCAGGTTCCATATTAATCTTGTGCTGACATAGAATGGGACTAATGTCCTTAAGATCATCAAGAGTATATCCAATAGCAACTCGGTGCTTCCTTAGAACTTTCGATAATGTTTCTTCTTCATGTTCTGAAAGGTTAGCGCTAATAATAACAGGATATATATTTTTCTCATCAAGATAAAAATGTTTCAAAGTGTTTGGCAATTTCTTTAATTCAAACACATGATCACTTTTAGGTGGAGGAGGTCCACCTAGAGTTTTAATAGGCAAATTGAGTTTAAGCAAAGGTCATTGTTCAAACAAAATTTTATCTATTTCATTTCTTTCACGCATATGCAAATCATTTTCATGGTCTCGCAAGTATTGTTCTAAAGGATAAGTAGGATGTACAACAATGGAAGCAAGACCAATAATTTCATCCTTACTAGGCAAATCTTTTTATGAGGTTTTCTATTAAACTTGGAAAAATTAAATTCATGAGATTCATCACCAAAGCTAACACCAACAGTTTGTTTCTCACAATCTATTCTAGCATTGGCGGTGTCCAAGAAAGGTCTACCAAATATAATGGGAAAAAAGTCATCTTGTGGGGAACCAAGAACAAGAAAATCAGTAGGGTATTTTATTTTCCCACACAAGACTTCAACATCTCTAAGAATCCCAATTGGTAATATACTGTCTCTATTGGCAAGTTTAATAGTAACATCTATGTCTTCTATTTCAGCAGGTGCTATTTCATTCTTAATTTCTTCATATAAGGAAAAAGGAATAACACTCGCACTAGCACCTATGTCACATAAACCATGATAACAGTGATCTCCAAACTTAACTGAGACAACAGGCATGCCAACAACTGGTCTATGCTTACCCTTTTCATCGGGTTTGGCAATTCTAGAAGCTTCATCACGGAAGTAAACAACATGCCCATCAATATTATCGACCAAGATATCTTTAACATAGCAACACTAGGTTCAACTCTAATTTGTTCAGCTGGTTTAGGTGTTCTAATATAACTTTTGTTGACCATAGTTGAAACTTTAGCATGTTCCTTTATCCTAACAGAGAAAGGTGGTTTTCAATATAAGCAGTGGGAACAACTGGATCAACATTGTAAATGATAGTTTCTTCTTTAGCTTTTACCAGTTCTTTAATTTCTTCTTTCATAGGTGGGTGATATTTAAACCACTTCTCCTTAGGGAGATCAACATGAGTAGCAAAAGATTCAGAAAAGGAAGCTACTATCTCAGAGTCAAGTCCATATTTAGTTGAAAGCATCGGTATTCATAAAAGATAACACAATCAAACTTAGGTTCAATACCTGACTCTTTACCTTCACTGAGTTCCCAATCTTCAGAGTTGCGTTTAATTCTTTCCAAAATATCCCACCGGAATTCAATGGTCTTCTTCATAAATGAACCAGTACAAGAGGTATCAAGCATGGATTGATCATTACGAGAAAGAGGTATCAAGCATGGCATGAGTATAACATTGACTTAAGCCTCCCCAAGCTAGAGAGATACTTTCTCCATCACGAGGTCAAAAATTATATATATAATTCCGATCACGATGAATAGATGCATAGGATAAATTTTTGATGGAATTCCAATTTCAACCGATTACAATTCCAAGATCTAATATAATCGCATAGCCTATACCATGTCAATGCTTTTCCCTTCAAAGATAAAGGGAAAACCTTCTTCTTAGCTTCATCTCCAGGTAAACCTGCAAGCTTAAACAATCCACAAATTTCATCCACATATATCAAGTGCACATCAGGATGTTTGGTTCCATCTCCTGCATAAGGATTAGCTAGCAGTTGTTCTACCATACCCGAAGGAATTTCATATTCAATATTTTCAGTAGGTGCAGTAGGTTGAGGGGAAACTAATTGTGGTTCCGGTCAAGGTGAAGATACCCCAAACAAACCTGTCAAAGGATTGTTTTCCATACTAGCAAGTGACAATAAATTTCAGCACGTAGTAATAATGTTTCCTTACCAATTTCAACTTACCAAAAGCGCTTCAATCCCCGGTAATGGCGCCGGGAAATAGCCTTGATGAACCACAAGTATATGGGTTCAATTGTAGCCTTTTCGATAAGTAAGAGTGTCGAACCCAACGAGGAGCAGAAGGAAATGACAAGTGGTTTTCAGCAAGGTAATGTCTGCAAGTGCTAAAATTGTAAATAGTAGAGTAGTTTGATAGCAAAATAATTTGTAACGAGCAAGTAACGATAGTAGTAACAAAAGTGCAGCAAGGTATCCCAATCCTTTTGTTGCAAAGGACAAGCCAAAACGGTCTCTTATGGTAAGCAAAGTGTTCTTGAGGGTACATGGGAATTTCATCTAGTCACTTTCATCATGTTGGCTTAATTCCTGTTTGCTATTTGATAATTTGGTATGTGGGTGTGGATTGGTGCTTAGGTGCTATTATTACTTGAACAAACCCCCTACTTATGATTAACCCCCTCGCAAGCATCCACAACTATGAGAAAAGTATTAAGAATAAATTCTAACCATAGCATTAAACTTTTGGATCCAATCGGTCCCTTACGGAATAATGCATAAACTAGGGTTTAAGCTTCTGTCACTCTCATAACCCATCATCTAATAACTACTCCACAATGCATTCCCTTAGGCCCAAATATGGTTAAGTGTCATGTAGTCGACATTCACATGACACCACTATGGGAATCACATCATACAGATCATCAAAATATCGAACACATATCAAGTTCACATGATTACTTGCAACGATTTCTCCCGTGAACTCAAGAACAAAAGTAACTACTCACAAATGATAATCATGATCAAGATCAGATGGGTATTAAATAGTATAATGAATATAAACATATATTCTTCCACCAAATATACCATATTGTAATCAACTACAAGATGTAATCAACACTACTAGTCACCCACAAGCACCAATCTATAGTTCCGGTACAAGGATTGAACACAAGAGATGAACTGGGGTTTGAGAGGAGTTGGTGCTGCTGAAGAAGTTGATGAAGATAGCCCTCCACAAGATGGCAGAGTTGTTGGTGATGATGATGACGATGATTTCCCCCTCCAGGAGGGAAGTTTCCCCGGCGGAATCGCTCTGCCGGAGGGCAAAAGTGCTCCTGCCCAGGTTCCGCCTCGAGATGGCGATGCTTCGTCCCGAAAGTCCTCTCCTTATTTTTTCTAGGTCAAAATGACTTATATAATAGAAGAGGGGCACCAGAGGTGGGCCTGGGTGAGCACAACCCACCAGGGCACGCCTGTGCTCTCTGGCGCGCCCATGTGGGTTGTGCCCACCTGGTGGGCCCCCTTGATGTCTACTACACAACCTTCTTCTTGTAGACGTCGTTGGGCCTTCAAGTGCACAGGTTTGTAGGACAGTAGCAAATTTCCCTCAAGTGGATTACCTAAGGTTTATCAATCCGTGGGAGGCGTATGATGAAGATGGTCTCTCTCAAACAACCCTGCAAGCAAATAACAAAGAGTCTCTTATGTCCCCAACACACCCAATACAATGGTAAATTGTATAGGTGCACTAGTTCGGCGAAGAGATGGTGATACAGGTGCAATATGGATAGTAGATATAAGTATTTGTAATCTGAAAATATAAAAACAGCAAGGTAACTAATGATAAAAGTGAGCATAAACGGTATTGCAATGGTAGGAAACAAGGCCTAGGGTTCATACTTTCACTAGTGCAAGTTCTCTCAACAATAATAACATAGATAGATCATATAACAATCCCTCAACATGCAACAAAGAGTCACTCCAAAGCCACTAATAGCGGAGAACAAACGAAGAGATTATGGTAGGGTACGAAACCACCTCAAAGTTATCCTTTCTGTTCTATCTATTCAAGAGTTCATAGTAAAATAACATGAAGCTATTCTTTCCACTAAATCCATCATAGAGTTCATACTAGAATAACACCTTAAGACACAAATCAACCAAAACCCTAATGTCACCTAGATACTCCATTGTCACCTCAAGTATCCGTGGGCATGATTATACAATATGCATCACACAATCTCAGATTCATCCAACCAACACAAAGTACTTCAAAGAGTGCCCCGAAGTTTCTACCGGAGAGTCAAGAAAACGTGTGCCAACCCCTATGCATAGGTTCATGGGCGGAACCCGCAAGTTGGTCACTAAAACATACATCAAGTGGCACGTGATATCCCATTGTAAACATAGATAAAGACGGCAAGACATACATCAAGTGTTCTCAAATAAAGACTCAATCCAATAAGATAACTTCAAGAGGGAAACTCAATTCATTACAAGAGAGTAGAGGGGGAGAAACATCATAAGATCCAACTATAATAGCAAAGCTCGCGATACATCAAGATCGTGCCATAGAGAGAACACGAGAGAGAGATCAAACACATAGCTACTGGTACATACCCTCAACCCCGAGGGTGAACTACTCCCTCCTCGTCATGGATAGTGCCGGGATGATGAAGATGGCCACCGGTGATGGGTTCCCCCTCTGGTAGGGTGCCGGAACAGGCTCTCGAGAGGTTTTCGGTGGCTACAGAGGCTTGCGGCGGCGGAACTCCTAATCTATCTTTTCCGTGGATGTTTTTAGGGTACGTGGGACTATATAGGCGAAAGAAGTCGGTCGGGGGTGCTCGAGGGGCCCACGAGACAGGGGGCGCGCCCAGTAGGGGGGGGCTATCTCCTATCCTCCTCGAGGATCTTCTGACGTGAACTCCAAGTCTCCAGGATCATATTCTTCCAAAAAATCACGCTGCCAAAGGTTTCATTCCGATTGGACTCCGTTTGATATTCCTTTTCTTTGAAATACTGAAACAGGCAATAAAACATCAATATGGGCTGGGCCTCCGGTTAGTAGGTTAGTCCCATAAAAGTGTATAATAAAGCCCATAATCATTCAAAACAGATAATAAAATAGCATGAATGCTTCATAAATTATAGATATGTTGGAGACGTATCACCCCTCTGGTACTTATTTTCTCCAATATTCCTCAAATATTCCATAAAAATTCCTCATAAAGTTTTAGCTCATTTGGAGTTGTGCAGAGTAGGTAGCCTGACGTAGCTTTTTTAGGTCCAGATTTCCAACTGCCATAATTCCCCCCTTTTGTGTATACCTTGCATATTATGAGATAAAAGGCATTATAATTACTCCAAAAAGCATTATTATGCAATAAAATAACATAAATAACAATAGGTAAACATGATGCAAAATGCACGTATCAGTTATCGACAAGTGGAATATGTGTTCCGTACCAAAAATAGTATGCACTACGTACGGTACGGGGTACTAAAGGATTGGACCATGCAAGGACTTCCAAAACATTGTGTTTGTCGTTCTAACAACACATTTATGAAACCAACAGCGAAATATACTACTGATTGTACATTAAAAACAACAGCAACCAGGGCTGGGGTGCAACAGAAGCAGTAAGCAGGCCAGAAGAGTAAAGACACAGCTCTCTCTTCCAAACCAAACATCAGCCATCATTACAAAAGGGATACAAAAAAAGAACAAGTGTATGCATCAAACTAAATAAAGATCCTACTGCACCAAGTGTATGCATCTAACTAACTGGCTCAGTTAGACGTTACTATTTATTAAGCTGTGGAGATTGGCTGACGGCTTGAACAGATGGGTGCCTGACGGGGGAAACTCCAACCAGCAGGTCGAAGTCTGATACTTGCGACCGTCTCACCTACTTTGGGTTGCAGAGCGTGGCGGCACATATCAGGGTATGGTTCATGGAGAGACGCAGGGTACACTGTGTACACAAAGTTTTGCCTGATGAACGAAACTGCGCTGCCATCATGATCCTTGCCGTCGGTTATCTCCTAGTTAATCGGATAATTAAGTCCGAGAAACTAAGAGCGTGTACCAAGGCTACTTACCAGCCTCCAGTCAAAAATTCCTGAAGGCCCGGAGAAGCTGGGATCCTGCTCAAAGACCTTGCAGTGTCTGTGATTGTATTCCGCGAAACAACACGTCTGGTACGTGCAAACGATCATCAATTGTTTGCCGTCATCTGATCGAGCCAGGAACCACCTGCAATTTCCATGCCTCTTTTCTTTGAAATGTTATGGGATTAGGAAGGGTAGGGACACCAGGCAAGCTACAACATCATATCAAGTTGGAGTCAAATAAAAAAGGGCTCATACTGTAGTCAATCTTAAGAACACCATGTTCTGAGCATGACTATGTTTTCAGTAAATGTTGACAGTAATATAAGCAAGCCATCATGATATCATACGAGAGTAACATACTACTGTAACAGCCGTTTGTAGCGATGGCTGGAGTAGGCCAGCAATACATCCAACCATAGAAGCAGTCCACAACGTAAATGAAGCCCTTGTGTTCAATGGCATTAGAGAACCATGGATGATGTATGATTCTGTGATGGATGTGCAAATTTGTCCACTTACTGTACAGACCTGTTAGATAGGCGAGACCGCGGCTGAAGAACGCAATTAGCCTGAAGTCTTTATAATTCGCAGATCTTGTGGGCACTTGGCAGATTACAACCTTGAGCAAATCAAACTTGGTATCATGTTGGCTACTGTAAGATTCCGAGTATTCTGGGCCGCGGTTAACTAGCTAGGTTAACTAACTAGGCAGAGAAGGGTTAGAGAAAATAATGTGTGTGTGTGTGTGTGTGTGTGTGAGAGAGGAATAGCTATAACAGAATTTGGGTTCTGTCCTAGGCAGAGAAGTGTTTAGTGAGGTCATTTTGCAAAGGCTTTTGATTTTTGAAAAGACCACTATTTTTCAAGGAAAATACTTTAGGGAAGTTTTATTTTAAAGATGATCCCTTCCTAGACTTTTAGCTTTAAACAAAAAACAAAAACATTTAGCTAAAAATAATAAAAAATAGCTATGGCATTTAGCTATAAACAAATAATAGAATTGATGTTATATGATATATGTCATTGATGTTCATTTGCATATTCCATTGTTGTTGATTATATCTTTTCATTGAAGTGGTTATATTATATCTTTTCATCGAAGTGGTTCGATTGTGCCCAAGTGGCCTTTTGTTGTTTTCGACGAATGATTCTGAGTGACCTATGTTTTGCCGGAATGTTGATTCATTTGCGTTCCAGCAAATTTCAGGCGCTCTATTTGTCCAGTTTGTAGCAAAGGTCATGCTGAAATTTTCCGTGAATTTTGGCATGACTTGTGCTACAAACTAGGACATATCGAGTGCCCGGGATTTGCTACAACGGGAATGAATCAACATTCCTGCAAAACATTGGCCTTTTTATGTCATTATTCATTTTATTAGGGCTAGAATTAATTGACTAGATTTAATCATAGGAAACATGGCTAGCAACGATGAAGGACAGGGTTCTAGTGATTGCAACGTCTACACGGCGGCAGACGCCTATTTGTACCTTCTTGATGAGCAATGGTTGTTGCAGGGCCCACCTGTCACATCCGAGACTGAGACTGGCATCGAGACCGGCGCTGAGACTGACACCGGCGCCGAGACTGAGGCTGGGGCTGCCACCGGCGCTGAGACTGGCCCCAAGACTGGCGAAGCCAGTATAGAACCGATACCAAAGAGGCAACGGCTCCCAAACCAGCTCATCACTACTAGACTGATGGTCACGGAGGTGGACGATGGCAATTTTGAGCCAAAAGAGCCTGCGGAAGCGCGCGCGTGCTACGGCAATCAAATAGGCTACATGCTACTGGCGACCGCCACCATCAATGATGAGAAACAAAGGAAGATACCAGATATGAAGGAGTCCCTCCTAACTAAGCTGCACCAGGTATTCTTGTTCCCAAGCCGGGATGAAATCAAATATGCTGATCCACATAAAGACCTGGTAATGAAGAAGATAAACAAACGCGCCATGGGCAAGTTTAGCGGCGTGTTGTCCGCCTGGAAAGTAAGGGTGAAAGCAAGGATCATTGACAAAAAGGAACCCTACTCCAAGATTGTAAAGGATAATCCAAAAACTACGAAAGAGCAGTTTGAAATATTCAAGGCGGCTTGCATTACCGAAGCTGCCAAAGAAAAGTCGGAGTACATGAAGGGGCTTCAAGAGAGGAAGATGGGGTGCGACCACCTCAGAAAAAGCCGTGGTTATGCAGGGAAGAGGTCCATATGGGCCAAGGAGGATGCGCAACACAAAAGTCTAGGCATCCTAGACCCCTTGGCGGAGTTCACCTCCCACATGAGCATGATGTCATCAGGGCCCGATACCATTGGGACCCAGTCAAGAAGGTTTTCGAGACGGACGAAATCACGACGGAGTTCATGAGATTGCTGGTAATTTTAGCTTCTCATCAATTTGACTGCACGTTTAGTCATATTTGTAAACAATCCTTGTTCCTTTTGTAGAGAGAGTAGCATAGGATTGCGGTCAAAAGCGACTCGCCATCTGAGGCGTTGGCGAGGCCCAAGTGGGACACCCTATTCAACCGGGCCTTGAACATATTGAAAGGACTTCCGGTGGACACTCGGCCGTCGTATGGACGCGTGCATGGCATCAAAGACGGCACCACGTGGAAGAAGTACTACCATGGGCCACGGAGGAGAGAAAAGGAAAGACAGAGGTTAAATGAAGAAAACATCGACAAGAAGGTTGAGATTGCGGTTGAGAAGAAATCAGCACAGACAGTCAAAGCAGCAGTAGCTACCGCAAAAGAGGAGATGGCAGCTTCGTATAGTGGCTTGGTTTCGACTATTATCAGTTTCACCAAGCAAAATCCGAATAAGGATGCAGCGGACTTTACCTTTCCGACTTCTCGGTGACGGCTCCTGCACCGGCTCCCGCACCGTCTCCTGCACCTGCTCATAACTGCTCGTCCTCCATCTCGGACGTGCTCGGCGGTGCTTCGTCTTTGACTGAGCTCGACGCCCTCACGGTACCTGTCACACCTGCCCTCTTCAATATATGTATAATCTCCCGTTCCCCTTGCCTTTCGAATGTGTCACATCGCAAACATGTCTTTGCAAGCCGACGAAACCCCATGCACCTTACTGTACACCACTAGTGGCCAGAAGGTGGACGTGGGGAAGGCGACGATAATGCAGCCGAAGGAACAAGTCTTCCACAACCGACTGATCCCCCCTGGCGTCTTCAAGGTTTCTGTGGCCAGTGTCAAACCGGGCCACGAGAATTTGGCTCCTCCAGTAGCACTAGCGGGAGATGACGACGAGACCCCGCCGCGGCTTGGCGATTGCAAGCGTTGGGTTCTGTTGTGTCTGAAGAGTCTGCTTTGTCTGGAGGCAGCCGAGAGCACACCCACGACCAAGCAGCATCAGCAAGGTATGAACACCAACACCCCACCTGCCCAATTAGCGTCGCTAGTCGTGCCGGGTGAGGAAGAGGCTCCATTACTACCTGATGACGTTGCCGCCATCGAAGAAGCAATGCCTGATGCCATCGACGAGGATGACGATGACCCTCTACAGTATCTCAATACCGGTGCCTCTAATGACGGAGGATTGATGGCTCAATAGTATGAGTACTCAGGGTTTGAGCATGATGAGTTAGTGCCTGATTTGTTGGAGGATGAACGTATTATAGGCTCACTTCTAGTAGGAAATAAGCATAGGAAGAGATCGAGGAAAGGCAACAAAGCTTCTTCTATGATCCAGCCGCCTCAGCAGCCTCGGGTTCAAGACCGTATACCTATCCCCGATGCGGCAAAGTGTCATATCCCCGGTGATCCGATCCTACCAAAGGCAGCGGTAGAGGCCATGTACGGTGATCTAAGGAGACTTCATGACTATGTGCTGTAGAGAGAGAAAAGCCTGATCGCATTGGAAAATCCAGGATACCCGATGTACATGGTTAACGTGTCGCAACAAAGGTCGTACGTCGACACATTCCCCGCGGAAAAGTTCTTCCTACGATTCGATTACATCTTCGACATGTTTCACTTGAAAAAGCTAGATTTTACGTTTTTCCGCCTTTTTCCTTGTACGTGAACCACATCATCAGGATTGAGCACATACCTTATATCTATGTCGCTGACCCGTACTTCATGCACGAGGGCTTCTTGGCTGTCTACCCAGAGCACCGTGAATACGCGACGGACTACATCACTGATTTTATGGTCGCCAATAAGGAGAGGGAGACGATTCTCGTGCCTTATCATCCCATGTAAGTCATCCGTAGATATCTTTTCTTCGATTTCAAACATTCATTTGCACGCGTGGAGGCTAATTTGAGGTGTACTTATTTTTCGCAGCGGCGGGCGCGCCATCCTCATCATCCTTTACCCCTGATTCTCCCATGCTCTTTACTTGGATTCGTCAAAGAACTTGAAGAAAAAAGATTACACCCACATCAGGTCTGTTCTCGACAGTGCTATCTTGAGGTACGACGTATGGGGTGGAGAGATCAAGACCAAGAAGACAAGGAACCACGTGCCCGCCTTTGGCCATAAGACCGACTTCTGCTGCATCCACCAACTAAGTGATACTCTTAGTGATGGATTCTATGTCCTCCACCACATGATGTAGTACAGACGGGATCAACAGAACCTTCGCATGTCACCTAGATCCGGCGATGCCCATATTCTACAATGGGCAAAGAACCTAGGAGATATCCCGAATCATCGACTTCGAGCTGAGTTCTACCACATCCAGCGTGAACTTGCCCAAATCATCATGAAGGAGGTCGTTGAAAAAACAGGGATGTTCTACGAAGAAGGGCAAATGTCGCGGGAAGACGTCCGAGCATGCGTATCGGCTCAGCGTCTGGACCTGAAGCCTTTCACTTTGCTCAGGGACTATCTTCCTGACTTGGATGGATGGCATGACATGTTGGAGTGATTGACGATATATGACAAAGTGTTTGTTTAGTCCATACTTTCTCTATGACAAAACTTTGAGTTATGCACGACGAAACTTTATTTGTGATGTACTTAAACCGTCCTCCTCAACTAGCAAAGATCACTCTAGTTAGGGTATTTTGGGTACGATGAACTTTGTTATTTATGCTTATGATATGTTGCTTCTATTTTTGCCAAGTCTGTCTCTTTATGTTGCTCAACTATATATGTTGGATAATATCGACTCATGTGACGATGCATGTGCATAGATCATCGATGGCAAAGAAGTTCTACGCCAGGAGTAAACGACGAGTCGCCGCAGTGTCAGGCCCAGGTGTACCAGTTTTCGAGCGACAACCAGTAGTTAGTTTAGGTTCACGCTAGTGCGAGAGAGGGATACGAACTGGCGCCTCAATAAGTACTACATTATGTATGATGAGACATGTCATGTAACTTGTATAGCTATATCGTGATTATGATGTGACGACATGATTTGTTTTAGATGATATGATGAGACTATTATGTGCATGATATGACGAGCATATTGCATGTTTATGATATGATTAGAATACTGTTTAAAAAATGTACAAAAACATCGCAAGTACGCAGCAAAAAAAAGATATGAGAAAATATAGTAGTAGTGCTCTTTAGCGCTGGATAGGAAAATGCTATTGCTAAAGTACTTAACAGTAGCGCTGGTTAGGGAAGCACTACTACTAAGTAGGGATAGCAGTAGCGCGTGTCAATCCACGCTACTACTAAATGTTAGCTGTAGCGCCGTATCAGTACCGTCGTTCCCCATGCTAAGATAGGCCTTAGACCCGCGCTACTGCTACCTCTTGAGGATTGCGTTGGTTTCCCCTTGAAGAGGAAAGGATGATGCAGCAAATTAGCGTAAGAATTTCCCTTAGTTTTGAGAACCAAGGTATCAATCCAGTAGGAGGCTACACGCAAATCCCTCGTACCTACACAAACAAATAAGAACCTTGCAACCAACGCGATAAAGGGATTGTCAATCCATTCACAGCCACATGGAAAAGTGAGATCTGATAGAGATTGTCGGGGAGGCTGATTCCACCAACACCTATGGGGACAGGGCCCCTTTCGGTTCGATGGGGGGCGGAGGTCGCACAAAGAGCGGATCGAGGCAGTACACACGAGCGGTTTTTACCCAGCTTCGGGCCGCACGGATGCATAAAACCCTACTGCTGCTTGTTTGTGTGTATTGAATTCTTGCTCAGGAGCGATGGACGCTGCCAGAGTGAGCGTGAGAGTGTTCCTGGTGTTTCGAATGAGCCGAACTGGCCGAACCCCCTCTATGTTGCGCCTGGGCCTCCTTTTATACTTTGAAGGGGTCATCGACAGGTGGCAACATAGACAAGAAGGGTAAAAATGGAAAAGGATGCGGTAGGTGCAGCTACCGCTACTGTGGATACAGTGCACCCTACCTAACTCTGACGGCAGGGGACAAGGGCATTAAATGCCTGTCTGAGTTGCCTAAACAGTGCAAAAAGTGACCGTTAGGAGCGCCACCGTTTGCCACGATGGCCTTCTCTTCATCTCCGCTTGCCACCGCGCACCCCTAGCTGCACGGCCTCCTGCCACGTGTGCTTGGGAGAGTCCTAGAGTGACACGTTAGCAGGTGTGCTGGAGCGCGGGCACGAAGTGGGGGTTTCTCGCGGCAAGCTCCTTGCCGCGGTCGTCGTCTTGTCGTGTTTGGGAGCTTGTTGCTCACTGGGCCTTGCCGGGACGCAGGGCGCGTCGCGGCAAGCTTTCTTGGTATGCCTTGAGTGGCCTTCCCGGCAAGCTCCTCTTGCCGGGGTCTTGTCTCTTCCCGGCAAGCTCCTCTTGCCGGGGCTTGGGTTGGCCTTCCCGGCAAGCTCCTCTTGCCGGGGCCTTGGTTTGAGTACTTTGTTCTTGAATGGTCTTTAAGGGAACCACGGAGGGTCTTGGCGGTCACCCGGCAAGCCTTGCCGCGGGGCGCTGCAACTGCCCGTGAACGAGTTCGGGATACTAGGGTACCCCTACTCTAGTACACCGACAGGAGCCCCCGGGCCTGGGCCATACACGGTGCCGAGCGCTGTTGGGCCAGGCCCAAAACAGTGCACGGGCACGCGCGGTCTAGGTCATGCCGCATATCTCTCCGCTCCCACCGCGCACGCCCAGAACGGCACGCGTCAAACGCGGTGTCGTGGGTGACGCAGGCGGCGTGCACGGGGCTAAGCCCCTCGAGCATGCGTTAGGCCACGATGATGGGGGCGGTTCACGCCCTCCTCCCTAAACGGAGGTAGGCGTGGGGGCGTGGTGCATTTACTGGACGGGGCCGGTGCGCGGTTTTCAGGACGTCCACTCCCCACGATCACGGGGCGGAGCGAGGCCGCCTCACCCGTCGCCTTGGTTCTGCATCTCCGCCACGCGGCTCCCATGCCCTTGGGGTCGCGGACGGTGGAAGTGGGAAACTGGGCCGTCGCGAGCAGAGGCAGCGGGTTGGCCTCGACTCCCTGCTCTTCCCGTGCCTTGATTCGCTGAGCGGGGCGGCCGAGCCCCCACCTCACTCCTTTATAAAGAGCGGGAGGGGAGCGCAGAAACCCGCACTCTCTCATCTCCTCCTTTCTTCAGCTTCTGCTCCCCTTTCTCTCATTCGCCATGGAGAAAGGGAAACCAGGCCCTTCATCGGTGGCGGCGAGGGTCGCCGCCAGGCAGCGCATCTCTCCATCTTCCGCACCCGTGGTGGCAGAGCCAGCCATGAGGGGAAGAGGGAGGGGGCGAGGTCGCGGACGAGGTCGAGGACGAGGTCGAGGCGCTCGGGGAAGAGGTGGACGGGGCGGCGCATCAGCTTCACCTCCGCCGGCGGCTCCTCCCCCCACGGCGGTCCATATAGGGGACGACCCTTGCGAGTTCTTCGTCAGGCTGCGCCGGGCGCCTCGTCGTCGCCTCCGGCTTCCAGCTCCGTTTGTGCGCGCGATGGAGTTGGACCCGCCCGAGACACTGAGACTGCACATGAGGGGCTGTGGGATCAGCGGCATGCGAGTCCGCGTTGTATTCCCAGCCCCTAATGTGATCTATCTTGATCGAGGGTGGAAGACGTTCGCCCGCATCCACAGCTTGATGGAGGGGTTTACCCTCCATTTTTAGTTGATGGAGGGCGATCTCCTCTCCGTCAAGGTCTTCGGGTGCTTCGGCACTCGGGCGAAGTGCTGCGTGGACAGCTCCTCCGACAGCGAAGGCTCCTCCTCGAGCGAGAGTGACGAGGAGGAGAGCGACAGCGACGACGAGGGTAGCGGGCGGCGGGGTGGCGGGTCCGACTAGGCGTCGGGCGCCGCTTCGCGCGGCACCGACGACCCCATCATCCATGTCGCCGGCTGCTTGAACTCCCCGGGGTCGTCTCCTCGGGCGGCTGGCGTAGGGAGGCTGCGGAAGGGGAAGAGGGCTGGCGACAAGGCCGTCAGGTCGGAGTACGAGGGCGTGGTGCCCTCGACAGCGTGCTGACGTCCTGCCGCCCCGTCTTCGAGCCCCGCTTCTAGCACCGCCATCGCCGTCCAGCCTTCGGACGGCTCCCGGGATGTTCTCTTGGTGTCTTCTGGCACCCGTAGCTCGCCTAGGCGCTCCTTTTGCCCTTTTCGCCTCCTTGACCTGCCTCCTGAAGAGAGGGACAGGAAAGGGATTACGGGCATCTTATCTTTTTAATTTGTAAGCTTTCGGGCCTTAGCTGTATCTAAAACTTGTAATCCTCTCTTTCATGTTTTTCATCCTCTATGGACTGTACCTGAGTGGGATGTTTTTTAATGAAAAAGGGGATGCTTGCCGGGTTATTTGTCTCGCGAGTTGAACCCACGCCAAGGAGCAAATCCTTGGTGTCCCTCGGACAGACATTTCATCTCCTGGCAACAAGCCCTGCCGCCTTCCCACGTCGCTCGACCTTTCTCACGCCTTTGACGGAGGCGGGAACAAGGTGGGTGCGGTCTCCTCGTTTCATCCCTTTGCTGCCGCGACTACGACCAAACTTGGCCCCGGGAACGAGCCCCAGGGCCTAGAGTTGAGGGAGCACGGCAGTTTTCGGGAAGAAACGCGGTTTCACATTCCCCAGTCCATAAGAGGATGCATGATGAGGGATGAAAGACTTATCTGATATTGCAGCCCCCAGCAACTCTGGTTTGCCGTGGACGATTCTTGGCACTCGCAGCCCCCAGCGATACTGGCTTGCCGGGGCCCAGGTGCCGTCCGTTTTCTTCTTCTCTTGTCGCTGCCAGTCATGTCATGGGAACACTTTATTAGAGGCGCGACAAGTTATTTTTGTAATATAACTCTATCTTAGGCAAAAAATTGATGTGTTACTTCCTTTACTCGACTCTTGGCTTTGTATGGTTCTGCCCTACGCTTTCTAGGGAAACTTGCCGGCGCAGGTACCCTTGCCGCGAGCGCCGAGTGCGGAACTTCAGCAGCCTGCTGGTGGGGTCGCTACCGACAAGCAACCTTGTCGCAACTAGTTGCAGCTCACTTAAGTTGTTGAGCGGACTCGAAACAAAGTAAGGGCGCTAGCGGCTCACTTAAGTTGCTGAGCGGACTCGAAGCAAAGTAAGGGTGCTAGCAGCTCACTTAAGTTGTTGAGCGGACTCGAAACAAAGTAAAGGCGCAACTAGCTACGAGTTGGTTCCTCCGCGCACAGGTTTTCCATACAAAGCACGGTCGTTCAAGGAAAATAACTCAAAAACTTAAAAAACTGATTGCTCAAGCTTTAGCAACTTAGCTTTTTTTTGTCGTCTGCTTCCCGGCAAGGAGAAACTTTCTTGAACGGCCTGGTCCACACCATTATCTTCTCCTTCCCCCCCGGTAAACCTTGTGGGCGAGGGAACCTTCCTTCTTTTGAGAAAGAAACAGAGAAATAAAGTAATGATACGGAGCGTTGGGCTCGTTATTGCTTACCGGGGTCTAGTGCTGCACAAAGTGTCAGATAACATATGCGAAAAAGGATTATAGCATAAAAAACTGACAAGATGTGCGGGGCACATGAGCTTTACTGGTGCACGGGGTCTGCGCCCGGCTTCGTACAAAGGATTACATGCAACAGCGGCAAGACTTGTACAAAAGGTGGTTGCCGGAAAAGCTTCCGGCAACCGCGCCTTACGGGTAAAACTTATGAAGATGTTCAATGTTCCAGGAGTTGCTCACCGGAGTGCCATCTTCGGTCTCAAGGCGGACAGCGCCGGGCCTAGTGACTTGTTTCACCCGATAAGGGCCTTCCCACTTTGGTGTCAACTTGTTGGAATTCTTAGCGGACTGAACGCGCCGAAGAACAAGGTCGCCTTCCTCGAAGCTCCTGGCTTTAACTTTGCGGCTATGGTAGCGACGCAAAGCTTGCTGGTAGCGAGCGGCTCGCACAGTAGCCTGGAGACGGTCTTCCTCAAGGAGCAGCGCGTCATCTTGTCGCAGCTGCTCTTGCTCGAGCTCATCATAAGTGAGCACTCGAGGTGACCCATAAACGAGTTCCGTGGGGAGAACTGCCTCTGCTCCATAGACTAGAGCAAAGGGTGTCTGGCCAGTGGCTCGATTTGGCGTCGTCCTGATCGACCAAAGAACCACCGGCAGCTCCTCGATCCAGTTTCTTCCGCACTTGTGCAGCCTGTCGAAAGTTCTAGTCTTGAGGCCTCGCAACACTTCAGCATTTTCCCTCTCCGCTTGACCGTTGCTTCTCGGGTGAGCAACAGAAGCGAAGCAAACCTTGGCGCCAAGATCTTGGACATACTGCATGAAGGTGCGGTTCGTAAATTGCGTGCCGTTGTCGGTGATGATCCTGTTAGGAACCCCGAAACGGCAAACAATCGACCTGAAGAACTTGACTGCTGACTGTGCTGTCACCTTCCTCACTGGTTCCACTTCCGGCCACTTTGTGAACTTGTCGATTGCAACATACAAGAACTCAAAGCCCCCAACAGCTCGGGGGAAGGGGCCGAGGATGTCGAGCCCCCAGACCAAAAAGGGCCAGGATAAAGGGATCGTCTGGAGAGCTTGAGCTGGCTGGTGTATCTGCTTGGAATGGAACTGGCACGCTTCACACTTGGTTACTTGTGCAGTTGCATCCTGGAGGGCTGTCGGCCAGAAGAAGCCTTGTCGGAATGCTTTGCCGACAAGCGCTCTTGCGCCAATGTGGTGACCACATATGCCTCCATGTATCTCTGCCAACAGCTGTTGTCCATCTTCCCGGAGAATGCACTTCAATTTCACACCATTGAGTCTTATTCTGTACAGTGTGTTGTCGACAAACTTGTACATACTTGACTGCCGGGCTACTCTTTCAGCTTCTTCTTGCTCTTCGGGAAGCTCTCCTGTCTGAAGGAAACGGACAATCTGCTGCGCCCATGCTGGAGCTTGCGGCTCGACAACAAGGACTAAAGGCGTATCTGTTGCTGCAGGAACATCCGCTTCTACGGCAAGAACCTGCGGTTCGGCCGGAGAGTGATATTCCCCGGCAAGCTTGCCGGAGCAAAACTTGTCGGGAGCGTTTGCTTCAAAGGAACAAACCAAGAGGTTCGCCGGAGCAGACTGCTCCTCAGCACTCTTGGCGTCGATCTTGGAGACCTTCTTGGCGGCGGCTTCGGGAAGCTCTGCCGGAAAGTAGTCACCAGAAACCAA
This sequence comes from Triticum dicoccoides, assembly GCF_002162155.2. Lineage (NCBI taxonomy): Eukaryota > Viridiplantae > Streptophyta > Magnoliopsida > Poales > Poaceae > Triticum > Triticum dicoccoides. The sequence goes on from NC_041383.1 coordinate 590,307,889, forward strand.
CTTCCTCTTCTTATTTTGTCCAGTTGATGGTGTCACGGATGGTTGAGTCAGCTTGAGCACAAAGATCCCTGGTTCCACAGGTAACTTTAGTGCAGCGCACTTTGACAGGCCATCAGCAATGTCGTTCTGAGCTCGTGGAACATGTTCCATTTGCAGGCCGTCAAAGTGTTCTTCTAGCTTTCTCACTTCATCAACATAAGCTTCCATCAATGGACTCTGGTAGTTCTTGTTCACTTGGCGGACGACAAGCTGCGAGTCACCCCTTACAATGAGTTTCTTGATCCCAAGGTCGGCTGCGATTCTGAGGCCGGCAAGCAAACCCTCATACTCTGCAGTATTGTTCGTTGCTTGCTCCTTGGGAAAGTGCATCTGGACTACATACTTGAGGTGCTCTCCGGTGGGTGCGATAAGCAGCACACCAGCACCGGCGCCTTGTAGCGAGAAGGCACCATGAAAGTACATCAGCCACTCTTTGCTTGTCTCCTTGACGGGGATGCTCGTCTCCAGAATTTCTTCGTCTGGGGTTGGCGTCCACTCTGCTATGAACTCTGCCAATGCCCTGCTTTGGATCGTTGCAGTGCTCTCAAACTTGAGGCCAAAGCTTGACAGTTCCAATGCCCACTCGACAATCCTGCCTGTTGCTTCTGGATTCTGCAGTATCCTCTTCAGCGGAAAGCGAGTGACAACTGTGATCTCGTGTGCCTGGAAGTAATGGCGCGGCTTTCTCGAGGCCATGAGGAGGCCAAAAAGCAATTTTTGCACACCAGAGTACCTCGACCTAGCCCCCTGGAGAAGGGAGCTGACAAAGTAAACTGGGCTCTGCACCATCTTCTTCTGCACCTCCTTGCACGTCTGCGCAGATTCAACTTTGTCGGGACCAGAGCTTGTCGGAGAAGCCCCCTGCTTGTCGCTGGATTCTCTTGCCGCGGTTGCTGGCTCATCGTCCGCCTCCCTCTCCGCTACTAACGCAGCACTAACCACTTGATTGGTTGCTGCCAGATATAGCATCATCTTCTCTTGTGGCTTAGGTGCGACAAGTATTGGAGTGGAGGACAGGTACCTCTTCAAGTCCTACAGCGCGGCCTCCGCTTCCAGAGTCCATTTCATTGGACCTGCCTTTTTCAATATTTTGAAAAACGGCAGGGCGCGCTCAGCAGACTTAGAGATAAACCTGCTGAGAGCAGCCACGCAACCGGCAAGCCTTTGCACATCCTTGACGCGCTTCGGTGCTTCAATCTGCTCGATGGCCTTGATCTTGTCGGGGTTGGCTTCAATTCCCCACTGAGACACAAAGAACCCGAGAAGCTTGCCAGAAGGGACTCCAAACACGCACTTCTCGGGGTTGAGCTTGAGGTTGATCTTGCGCAGATTTGCAAAAGTTTCTTCTAAATCTTGGATCAGGGTAGCCTTGTCCTTGCTCTTGACCACTATATCATCCATGTAGGCTTCCACATTTTTGTGCATCTGTGTCTCAAAAGCGACATGGACTACCCTTGCAAATGTTGAACCAGCATTCTTCAACCCAAAGGGCATCCGTATAAAACAGTATGTGCCGCAAGGGGTGATAAATGCGGTTTTTTCCTCATGTTCTTCTGCCATGAAGATCTGATGGTATCCTGAGTATGCATCAAGAAATGAAAGCAAATCACATCCAGCTGTGGAGTTAACAATCTGGTCAATGCGCGGCAAGGGAAATGGATCTTTGGGACAAGCTTTATTGACATCAGTGAAGTCTATACAAAGCCTCCATTTCCCGTTCGCCTTGCGCACGACTACAGGATTGGCCAACCACGTGGGATGGAGCACTCCTCTGACAAGGCCTGCTGCTTCCAATTTCCTGATCTCTTCTGCAATGAACTCTTGGCGGTCCACCGCTTGCTTCCTGACTCTCTGCTTGACGGGCCGCGCATGAGGACAGATGGCAAGGTGGTGCTCAATTACTTTCCTGGGAACACCGGGGATATCAGACGGTTGCCATGCAAACACGTCGACATTTGCCCGCAGGAAAGCACCGAGCGCGCTTTCCTATTTGGGGTCAAGCGTGGTACTGATGGTGAAGGTACCACCAGTGTCGTCCTCCTTGGCGGACACCTTCTTAGTCTCGGGTGGAGCTGCCATCGTCTTCTTGCACTTGCCGGTGGAGCTCGATGGTGCGTCCTCGATGGTAGCGCAGCACTCCGAAGAGGTGCGCTTGCCGGAGTGGGCATCAGAGCTCTTGCCGGACTTTGTCTTCTTCTTCCCCCCGGGAGCTTCAGCGGCAAGTATGTTGTGATCGGCTGCGGCTGCTGCTTCGCAGTAGATCTTGTCGGCGCAGATAAGGGCATCTTTCTTGTTGCCGGGGACAGAGATGACACTTATCGGGCCTGACATCTTGAGCATGTTGTATGCATAGTGAGAGGCTGCCATAAACTTGGCGAGCGCTGGACGGCCAAGGATCCCATTGTAGGGTAATGGAAAATCGGCAACGTCAAATGTGACCTTCTCAGTTCTGAAGTTCATCTCGCTGCCAAATGTGACCGGCAGCGTGATCTTTCCCTTCGGCTTGCTTCTTCCCGGGCTGATTCCTTGGAATGTGCCGGTCTCCTCGAGCTCGCTGTCAGGGATCTGGAGTTTCTGAAGGACCGCGGAGGAGGTCAGATTCAAGCCGGCCCCGCCGTCAACTAGCATCTTCGTGACCTTGAGGTTGCGGATAGTTGGTGAAACCAACATCGGCAAGCACCCGACCGCAGTTACGCGATCAGGGTGATCCTCAATGTCGAAGACGATAGGCGTGCTGGACCATTTCAGAGGCTTGCGTGACTCTAAGGATGGCTCTGCTGCATTCACTTCCCGCATCCACTGCTTGAGTTGGCGGTGCGAAGTATGCAGAGAAGCACCACCGTCAACGCACAGGACCTCTGTGGCTTTTTGAAATTCCTGCTCATCGGCCTCGTCATCATCCATGTCTTTGTCATCATCGTCATCTTCATCCTTGTCGCGGCCGCGGGGAGGTCTGTCTCCTTGCCGCTGCTTGGCCTTGCCGCGGCGTCCTCCCCGGCCGGGGCGTTTCTTGCCGGGTCCACCAGTTCCTTCCTGGGCCTTCTCCTTGTCGCGCCGCTCGTACTCAGCTTTCTGTAGCTCAACGAGCTGCTCAACCTTCTTGCAATTCTGGAGATCGTGACCCCTGGTGTGGTGAATCTTACAATACTGCTTGCCGGAGCTGACCTGCTTGTCGGCGGCCGCCACAGGCTGGGCCTCCTTGTCGGAGCCACCAGCTTTAGCTTCCTTGGCGCCACCTCCGTTGCCGGACTGCTCGACAGCTAGCACTTCCTTGCCCTTCCTCCTTCTGTTGTTCCGCCGCCGGCCTTTCTTTGCCGGGGCGGCATCCTCACTGTCAGATCCTCCTGCTCCTACATCCTCTCCGGGGAGCCATCTCCCCTCTTCAGCGCGTGCACACTTGTCGGCCAGGGCGTAAAGCTCGCTGACGTCTCTGATCTTACACATCACCATCTCCTCCCTCATCCTTCGGTTTCGCACGTTCTGATGGAACGCGCTGATGATCGCGGCGGGGTGGACGTCTGGGATGTTGTGCTGTGGCTCTCCTTCCTTCTGGGCGAGCAGATGAAGATCGCTTTCTTGGCCATGTGGCTTGTGGCCGCCTGTAAAGGCGCCGACAAACTGATGGCACAGATCAGCCCAGGAGGATATGGAGTTGTCCGGCAAGTGCATGAGCCAGGATCTGACATTGGGCTTGAGTACCAGCGGGAAGTAGTTGGTAAGGATCTTGCCGTCCCGTCCCCCGGCAGCCTGCACCGTGATGGTGTAGATGCTGAGAAACTCCGACGGATGCGTCTTGCCGTCGTACTTCTCTGGTACGTCTGGTTTGAAATTCTTTGTGCTGGGCCACTGGACTTGCCGCAGCTCACGAGTGAACGCAGGACAACCTACCGCGTACGGCAGATCGCATGGTTCCCCTGGCGCATGCATGTCAACAGAGGGCCCAACGCGCTTGTCGGATTGACGTCGCGCTTCTCTTCGGCGCTCGATGCGGGTTCGAGCGTCTTCTTGTTGTCGTTCATGGAGAACTTGGCGCTGGTCGCGACGAGCTCGTGGGTCCGACGATGCGGTGGAGCCGCTGTCGGGGTGGACCAGGCGAGTCGGCGACTTTGGCCTTCATAGTGGAGAGTGCATGGAAGTCGCACCTCCCCCGGTCTTGTTGCCATCGGCTCGCGTCCGGCTGTCCTGCCGCAGCAGCGAGGTGCTTGGTTGCCGTGCAGTGTCGCCGTTGGCGAAACCGATGAGGCACTGGATAGTGGCCCTCCATTCGTCGGTCTTGTCCGCCGTCGGAGGGTAATCCAGGAGTAGCTGGGCCCGCGCCAAGGCTTCCGTTGGCATGGTGGGCGGCAGAGGTGAACGGTGCGAGGAGCGGGACATGCTCGGACTCCTAACCAAGTTAGAAGGAGCAGTGTCCCGTCCAGGCGACCGCACCTCGCTGGGGCCAGCATGCTGGCATGCATGCTGGTCTTGAACGCCACGCGAACCACCAGCTTGATCTTGGGCCAGCGGACGTATGGTGCTGCGAACGCTATGACGCTGCTGGTCCCGCCCTTCCTGAGATGGGCGCGGTGGGCGTATGGAAGCCGAGGTCTGCGCGGCCTTGTCCTTGGACTTGGCAGCGCTGTGGGCACCCTCGTCGATGTCCATTCTTCCGCCGGCGTCCACTCCACCGTCCGCCTGCTCCGGAGGTGGTGGAAGCGACACAGACGGGGCTGTTGCCGCCGAAGCCTTCTTCTTCGGTGGCATGTCGGTGAAGACGATGAAGATTTAGCTCGCGTGCACGCCGGATCGGGTTCGCACGATCTCGACGCCCCCTACCTAGCGCGCCAGAGATGTCGGGGAGGCTGATTCCACCAACACCTATGGGGACAGGGCCGCTTTCGGTTCGATGGGGGGCGGAGGTCGCACAAAGAGCGGATCGAGGCAGTACACACGAGCGGTTTTTACCCAGCTTCGGGCCGCACAGATGCGTAAAACCCTACTGCTGCTTGTTTGTGTGTATTGAATTCTTGCTCAGGAGCGATGGACGCTGCCAGACTGAGCGTGAGAGTGTTCCTGGTGTTTCGAATGAGCCGAACTGGCCGAACCCCCTCTATGTTGCGCCTGGGCCTCCTTTTATACTTTGAAGGGGTCACCGACAGGTGGCAACATAGACAAGAAGGGTAAAAATGGAAAAGGATGCGGTAGGTGCAGCTACCGCTACTGTGGATACAGTGCACCCTACCTAACTCTGACGGCAGGGGACAAGGGCATTAAATGCCTATCTGAGTTGCCTAAACAGTGCAAAAAGTGACCGTTAGGAGCGCCACCGTTTGCCACGATGGCCTTCTCTTCATCTCCGCTTGCCACCGCGCACCCCTAGCTGCACGGCCTCCTGCCACGTGTGCTTGGGAGAGTCCTCGAGCGACACGTTAGCAGGTGTGCTGGAGCGCGGGCACGAAGTGGGGGTTTCTCGCGGCAAGCTCCTTGTCGTGGTCGTCGTCTTCTCGTGTTTGGGAGCTTGTTGCTCACCGGGCCTTGCCGAGACGCAGGGCGCGTCGCGGCAAGCTTTCTTGGTATGCCTTGAGTGGCCTTCCCGGCAAGCTCCTCTTGCCAGGGTCTTGTCTCTTCCCGGCAAGCTCCTCTTGCCGGGGCCTGGGTTGGCCTTCCCGGCAAGCTCCTCTTGCCGGGGCCTTGCTTTGAGTACTTTGTTCTTGAATGATCTTTAAGGGAACCACGGAGGGTCTTGGCGGTCACCCGGCAAGCCTTGCCGCGGGGCGCTGCAACTGCCCGTGCACGAGTTCGGGATACTAGGGTACCCCTACTCTAGTACACTGACAGAAATAATAATAAGATAAATATTTTTGGTATTTTTATGATATAAATTGAAAAGTAAAGATTGCAAAATAAAGTAGATCGGAAACTTATATGATGGAGAATAGACCCGGGGGCCATAGGTTTCACTAGTGGTTTCTCTCAAGATAGCATAAGTATTACGGTGGGTGAACAAATTACTGTCGAGCAATTGATAGAAAAGTGCATAGTTATGAGAATATCTAGGCATGATCATGTATATAGGCATCACATCCGCGACAAGTAAATCGAAACAATTCTGCATCTACTACTATTACTCCACACATCGACCGCTATCCAGCATGCATCTAGAGTATTAAGTTCATAAGAACAGAGTAATGCATTAGGCAAGATGACAGGATGTAGAGGGATAAACTCAAGCAATATGATATAAACCCCATCTTTTTATCCTTGATGGCAACAATACAATACGTGCCTTGCTGCCCCTGCTGTCACTGGGAAAGGACACCGCAAGATTGAACCCAAAGCTAAGCACTTCTTCCATTACAAGAAAGATCAATCTACTAGGCCAAACCAAACTGATAATTCGAAGGGACTTGCAAAGATAACCAATCATACATAAAAGAATTCAGAGGAGATTCAAATATTGTTCATAGATAATCTTGATCATAAACCCACAATTCATCGAATCTCGACAAACACACCGCAAAAAGAGTTACATCAAATAGATCTCCAAGAAGATCGAGGAGAACTTTGTATTGAGATCCAAAGAGAGATAAGAAGCCATCTAGCTAATAACTATGGACCCAAAGGTCTGAGGTAAACTACTCACACTTCACCGGAGAGGCTATGGTGTTGATGTAGAAGCCCTCCTTGATCGATTCCCCCTCCGGTGGAGCGCCAGAAAAGGCCCCAAGATGGGATCTCACGAGGACAGAAGGTTGCGGTGGTGGAAATAGGGTTTCGTGGTGATCCTGGATGTTCTCAGGGTATATGGGTATATATAGGCGAAAGAAGTCGGTTAGGGGAGCCACAAGGGGCCCACGAGGGTGGGGGGCGTGTCAACCCCCCTGGGCGCGCCCTCCTACCTCGTGGCCACCTCGTCTCTTTCTTGACGTCCACTCCAAGTCTCCTGGATTGCGTTTGTTCCAAAAATAACTCTCCCGAAGGTTTCACCCCGTTTGGACTCCGTTTGATATTCCTTTTCTGCGAAACACTAAAATAGACAAAAAAACAGCAATTTGGGCTGGGCCTCTGGTTAATAGGTTAGTCCCCAAAATAATATGAAAATGTATAGTAAAGCCCATTAAACATCCAAAATAGATAATATAATAGCATGGAACAATACAAAATTATAGATATGTGGAGACGTATCAAGCATCCCCAAGCTTAATTCCTGCTCGTCCTCGAGTAGGTAAATGATAAAAACAGATTTTTGATGTGGAATGCTACCTAACATAATTATCAATGTACTTTTCTTTATTGTGGCATGAATGTTGAGATACATAAGATTCAAGACAAAAGTTTAATATTGACATGAAAACAATAATACTTCAAGCATACTAACGAAGCAATCATGACTTCTCAAAATAACATGGCTAAAGAAAGCTATCCCTACAAAATCATATAGCCTGGCTATGCTCTATCTTCATCACATAAAATATTTAAATCATGCGCAACCCCGATGACAAGCCAAGCAATTGTTTCATACTTTGATGTTCTCAAACTTATTCAATTTCCATGCAATACATGAGCGTGAGCCATGGACATAGCACTATATGTGGAATAGAATGGTGGTTGTGGAGAAGACAAAAAGGAGAAGATAGTCTCACATCAACTTGGCATATCAACGGGCTATGGAGATGCCCATCAATAGATATCAATGTGAGTAAGTAGGGATTGCCATGCAACGGATGCACTAGAGCTATAAGTGTATGAAAGCTCATCAAAAGGAACTAAGTGGGTGTGCATCCAACTTGCTTCCTCACGAAGACCTAGGGCAATTTGAGGAAGCCCATCATTGGAATATACAAGCCAAGTTCTATAATGAAAAATTCCCACTAGTATATGAAAGTGACAAAAATAAGAGACTCTCTATCATGAAGATCATGGTGCTACTTTGAAGCACAAGTGTGGAAAAAGGACAGTAACATTGTCCCTTCTCTCTTTTTCTCTCATCATTTTTTTCCTTTTGGTGGGCTTCTTTGGCCTCTTTTTTTATTTGGGCTTCTTTGGCCTCTTTTATTTTTCATAAAGTCTGGAGTATCATCCCGACTTGTGGGGGAATCATAGTCTCCATCATCCTTTCCTCACATGGGACAATGCTCTATAAATGGAAATCATCACACTTTTATTTGTTTACAACTCAAGAATTACAACTCAATACTTAGGACAAAATATGACTCTATGTGAATGACTCCGGCGGTGTACCGGGATATGCAATGAATCAAGAGTGACATGTATGAAAGAATTATAAAGATGGCTTTGCCACAAATACGATGTCAACTACATGATCATGCAAAAGCAATATGACAATGATGGAGCGTGTCATAATAAACAGAACGGTGGAAAGTTGCATGGCAATATATCTCAGAATGGCTATAGAAATGCCATAATAGGTAGGTATGGTGGCTGTTTTGAGGAAGGTATATGGTGTGTGTATGGTACCGGCGAAAGTTGCACGACACAAGAGAGGCTAGCAATGGTGGAAGGGTGAGAGTGCGTATAATCCATGGACTCACCATTAGTCATAAAGAACTCATATACTTATTGCAAAAATCTATTAGTCATCGAAACGAAGTACTACGCGCATGCTCGTAGGGGGATAGATTGGTAGGAAAAGACCATCGCTCGTCCCCGACCGCCACTCATAAGGAAGACAATCAAAAAATAAATCATGCTCCGACTTCATCACATAACGGTTCACCATACGTGCATGCTACGGGAATCACAAACTTTAACACAAGTATCTCTCAAATTCACAACTACTCTACTAGCATGACTCTAATATCATCATCTTCATATCTCAAAACAATCATAAGGAATCAAACTTCTCATAGTATTCAATGCACTTTATATGAAAGTTTTTATTATACCCATCTTGAATGCCTATCATATTAGGACTAATTTTATAGCCAAAGAAAATACCATGCTGTTCTAAAAGACTCTCAAAATAATATAAGTGAATCATGAGAGATCAATAATTTCTACAAAATAAAACCACCGCCGTGCTCTAAAAAGATATAAGTGAAGCAATAGAGCAAAATTGTCTAGCTCAAAAGATATAAGTGAAGCACATAGAGTATTCTAATAAATTCCGATTCATGTGTGTCTCTCCCAAAAGGTGTGTACAGCAAGGATGATTGTGTTAAACTAAAAAGAAAAGACTTAAATCATACGAGACGCTCCAAGAAAAACACATATCATGTGGTGAATAAAAATATAGCATCAAGTAAAGTTACTGATGGACGAAGACGAAAGAGGGGATGCCTTCCGGGGCATCCCCAAGCTTAGGCTTTTGGTTGTCCTTGAATTTACCTTGGGGTGCCTTGGGAATCCCCAAGCTTAGGCTCTTTACACTCCTTATTCCATAATCCATCAAATCTTTACCCAAAACTTGAAAACTTCACAACACAAAACTCAACAGAAAATCTCATGAGCTCCGTTAGTGCAAGAAAGCAAACCACCACTTTAAGATACTGTAATGAACTCATTCTTTATTTACATTTGTGTTAAACCTACTGTATTCCAACTTCTCTATGGTTCATAACCCCCGATACTAGCCATAGATTAGTCAAAATAAGCGAACAACACACGAAAAATAGAATATGTCAAAAACAGAACATCCTGTAGTAATATGTAACTTTCGAATACTTCTGGAACCCTAAAAGTCCTAAGAAAATAGGAAGTCCTCGTAAATTTGTCTATTAATCTTCTGCAAAAATAATGAACTAAAAATCACGTTTCTGTGATTTATTAAAATTATTCTCGTGCGTGCAAAAGTTTCTGTTTTTCAGCAAGATCAAATTAACTAACACCGTAGGTTATCCTATAGGTTCTACTTGGCACAAACACTAATTAGAACATAAAACCACATCTAACCAGAGGCTATTTGAATTATTTATACTAAACAGGAGCAAAAAGTAAAGAGCAAAAATAAAATTGGGTTGCCTCCCAACAAGCGCTATCGTTTAACGCCCCTAGCTAGACATAAAAGCAAGAATAGATCTAAGTATTGCCATCTTTGGTATTCAATTCTTCAATAGAACACTTATAACCCTTAGGAGTTTCCTTCTTTTTATTAATGATTAAACTCCTAGGCAAGAAAATCAAGAAATTCGTGTGTGGCAAAAGGTTCCTTAATGATAGCGAAACAAATTGGGGTGAACACTTATTGATTTGAGATCCGCATTTTCCTTACTAGGAGTTTCACCCTTATTTTTAGGAACATACATAAATTTGGCAACTTTGGTAGTAGGAGGATTGGGAGTACTTTTCACGGGAGAAAAGGCAGACCCTAAGTTGGTAATAATATCTTCAAGTTTACCGATTCTTGTGGAATCTTGATCTATTCTTTCGTTAACTATACGTTCCTTTTCTTTAAAAAAATTCAGAGTAACTCCAACCTTAGATCCATATTGGGTAATTTGGTTGTGGATCTTTTTATCCAAATTTTCAATTAACTCTACAGTGGCAACTTTATTTTCAATAATTTCAAGCCTTTGCATCACATGTTCCAAAGTTAAAACAATTCCATTAACCAAAAGAGGTGGTGGACCAAACAAATCTATCATAGCATTATAAGAATCAAAAGTATGGCTACCCAATAAATTCCCTCCGGTAATGGTGTCAAGGATATATCTATTCCAAGGAGTAATGCCTAAATAAAAAGTGCGAAGAAGAACAGAAGTAGATTGCTTCCATGTAGATCTATTTTGAGCATTGCAAATTCTATGCCAAGCATCTTTTAGATTTTCTCCCTCCCTTTGTTTAAAATTAAGAACTTCATGATCGGGAGTACTAACAATGATAGAAGGACTAGCCATGACGATGAACGACGGCACAAGAAGCAAGCAAAAAAAAGGCGAACGGGAAAAGAGGGCGAATAAAATGGCAAAGGTGAAGTGGGGGAGAGGAAAACGAGAGGCAAATGGCAAATAATGTAATACGAGGGATAAGATTTTGTGATGGGTACTTGGTATGTCTTGACTTGTGCGTAGACTCCCCGACAATGGCGCCAAAAATCCTTCTTGCTTCCTCTTGAGCACTACGTTGGTTTTCCCTTGAAGAGGAAAGGGTGATGCAGCAAAGTAGCGTAAGTATTTCCCTCAGTTTTGAGAACCAAGGTATCAGTCCAGTAGGAGGCTACACGCAAATCCCTCGTACCTACACAAACAAAAAAGAACCTTGCAACCAACGCGATAAAGGTGTTGTCAATCCCTTCACGTCCACTTGCAAAAGTGAGATCTGATAGAGATAATAATAAAAGAAATATTTTTGGTATTTTTATGATATAGATTGAAAAGTAAAGATTGCAAAATAAAGTAGATCAGAAACTTATATGATGGAGAATAGACCCAGGGGCCATAGCTTTCACTAGTGGCTTCTCTCAAGATAGCATAAGTACTACGATGGGTGAACAAATTACTGTCGAGCAATTGATAGAAAAGTGCATAGTTATGAGAATATCTAGGCATGATCATGTATATAGGCGTCACGTCCGCGACAAGTAGACTGAAACGATTCTGCATCTACTACTATTACTCCACACATCGACCGCTATCCAGCATGCATCTAGAGTATTAAGTTCATAAGAACAGAGTAACGCATTAGGCAAGATGCCATGATGTAGAGGGAGAAACTCAAGCAATATGATATAAACCCCATCTTTTTATCCTCGATGGCAACAATACAATAAGTGCCTTGTTGCCCCTGTTGTCACTGGGAAAGGACACCGCAAGATTGAACCCAAAGCTAAGCACTTCTCCTATTGCAAGAAAAATCAATCTAGTAGGCCAAACCAAACCGATAATTCGAAGAGACTTGAAAAGATAACCAATCATACATAAAATAATCCAGAGGAGATTCAAATATTGTTCATAGATAATCTTGATCATAAACCCACAATTCATCGGATCTCGACAAACACACCGCAAAAAGAGTTACATCGAATAGATATCCAAGAATATCAAGGAGAACTTTGTATTGAGATCCAAAGAGAGAGAAGAACCATCTAGCTAATAACTATGGACCCGAAGGTCTGAGGTAAACTACTCACACTTCATCGGAGAGGCTATGGTGTTGATGTAGAAGCCTCCGTGATCGATTCCCCCTCCGGCGGAGCGCCGGAAAAGGCCCCAAGATGGGATCTCACGGGTACAGAAGGTTGCAGTGGTGGAAATAGGGTTTCATGGTGCTCCTGGATGTTCTCAGGGTATGTGGGTATATATAGGCGAAAGGAGTCGGTCAGGGGAGTCACGAGGGGACCACGAGGGTGGGGGCAGGCCTACCCCCCTGGGCGCGCCCTCCTACTTCATGGCCGCCTCGTCACTTTCTTGACGTCCACTCCAAGTCTCCTGGATTGCGTTTGTTCCAAAAATAACTCTCCCGAAGGTTTCATTCCGTTTGGACTCCGTTTGATATTCCTTTTGTGCAAAACACTGAAATAGGCAAAAAAAAACAGCAATTTGGGCTGGGCCTCCGGTTAATAGGTTAGTCCCAAAAATAATTTAAAAGTGTATAGTAAAGCCCATTAAACATCCAAAACAGATAATATAATAGGATGGAACAATAAAAAATTATAGATATGTTGGAGACGTATCAGCTACTGATAGGCCTTAGACCCGCGCTACTGCTAGGCATTTCCCTAGTAGTGGTCGGATGGCGGTGCCACGATGAGTGCACCAAGGCGGAGGATAAAGTGGTGTCGCCAATGTGTTGGGCTAAGTTGGGCATTCTTATCAAAAAATAATAATGGACCGGAACTATTTATGACGTTGACTATGATTTGCATGGGTCTGCTGGTTACAAGAAGAAAACGGTGGGAGAAAAAAGGTTGGTCTCTATCTTTGCCTAAGAATAATATCGACTGAAAGTCGACACTCTCATAGGAAATAATATCCTCCTGTTAAAATTTGATTTTTCAAATCATCAATTTAAAGAACTGGTGCATGCGCATTTAGCTTTATTTATTTATTTATGTTTAGGGGACCATGAGCATGTACCTGGGCTGGATTCATGTGAGAGCCTCCCTTCCAGTTAATTATGGGCTCCTCTATTGGGCCTTCATTAGTGGGCTGCATGTTATCGATGACCCACAAGTATATGGGGTCAATTGTAGCCTTTTCAATAAGTAAGAGTGTTGAACCCAATGAGGAGCAGAAGGAAATGACAAGTGGTTTTCAGCAAGGTAATGTTTGCAAGTGCTAAAATTGTAAGTAGCAGAGTAGTTTGATAGCAAGGTAATTTGTAATGAGCAAGTAACAATAGTAGTAACAAAAGTGCAACAAGGTAGACCAATACTTTTGAGGCAAAGGACAGGCCAAAATTGTCTCTTATGATAAGGAAAGCGTTCTTGAGGGTACACGGGAATTTCATCTAGTCACTTTCGTCATGTTGGCTTAATTCGTGTTTGCTACTTTGATAATTTGGTATGTGGGTGGACCAGTGCTTAGGTGTTGTTCTTACTTGAACAAACCTCTTATGATCAACCCCCTCGCAAGCATCCGAAACTACGAGAAAAGTATTAAGAATAAATTCTAACCATAGCATTAAACTTTTGGATCCAATCGGTCCCTTACGGAATAGCGCATAAACTAGGGTTTAAGCTTCGGTCACTCTTGCAACCCATCATATAATAACTACCCCACAATGCATTCCCTTAGGCCCAAATATGGTGAAGTGTCATGTAGTCAACGTTCACATGACACTACTAAGGGAATCACAACATACATATCATCAAAATATCATACACATATCAAGTTCACATGATTACTTGCAACATGATTTCTCCCGTGACCTCAAGAACAAAAGTAACTACTCACAAATGATAATAATGCTCAAGATCAGAGGGGTATTAAATAGCATAATGGATCTGAACATATATTCTTCCACCAAATAAAACATATAGTAAACAACTACAAGATGTAATCAACACTAGTAGTCACCCACAAGCACCAATATATAGTTCCCGTACGAAGATTGAACACAAGAGATGAACTAGGGTTCGAGAGGAGTTGGTGCTGTTGAAGATGTTGATGAAGATAACCCTCCGCAAGATGGAAGAGTTGTTGGTGATGATGATGACGATGATTTCCCCCTCCGGGAGGGAAGTTCCCCTGGCGGAATCGCTCCGCCGGAGGGCAAAAGTGCTCCTGCCCAGGTTCCGCCTCGAGACGGCGGCGCTTCATCTCGAAAGTCCTCTCCTTATATTTTATAGGTTAAAATGACTTATATACCAGAAGAGGGGCACCAGAGGTGGGCCTGGCCGAGCACAACCCACCAGGGCGCGCCTGGGCTCCCTGGCGTGCCCAGGTGGGTTGTGCCCACTTGGTGGGCCCCCTCTGGTACTTATTTCCTCCAATATTCCTCAAATATTCCATAAAAATTCCTCGAAAAATTTCAGCTCATTTGGAGTTGTGTAGAATAGGTAGCCTGACGTAGCTTTTTCACGTCCAGATTTCCAGCTGTCACAATTATCCCCTTTTGTGTATACCTTGCATATTATGAGAGAAAATACATTATAATTACTCCAAAAAGTATTATTATGCAATAAAACAACATAAATAACAATAGGTATACATCATGCAAAATGGACGTATCAACTCCCCCAAGCTTAGACCTCGCTTGTCCTCAAGCGAAAACCGAAATCGAAAAACATGTCCACATGCTTAGAGAGAGAGAGAGGTGTCAATAAAGACAAAAATACGGACATAGCAGCATCATGTAACTTATTATAACAACAACAAACTTTAACATAAAACTTTATCATAGAACTTTTATCATAAACTTCTCATGAACAAGTGACAATTCATCACAACATCGAAGTATAAAGCATGAACTCTATTGGAAACCAACAAACTATGTTCTCAGTCAACTTTGCAGCTACAATTCATCATCTTTTCAGGAAGGGTCACGTATCGGAGCCTTTAATCAAGTCCACATACTCAACCATCATTTAGTCTTCTATGATTACTAACACTCACCGCGTACACATGAGAAAAACGTTTCAACCGGACACATAAGAAAATAGGGGCTGATAGTTTCGCCTCCCAACGCATTCACCTCAAAGGTGATGTCAACAATAATAACTCATGCTACCCATATTCAACTGGATATATGTGCCTAGATCTTTCCTCACCACATGATGCTTGACAAAAGAGAAAATAAAAGGGAATAGAGAGAAGAACTTTGACTGTTGCATGAAAGTAAAAACATGAAGTAAAAGATAGGCCCTTTGCGGAGGGAAGCAGAGGTTGCCATGCGCTTTTTGTTTATATGCTTAACCCCTTAGTGTAATAGAATGTCATGTTATATTGCCCATTATGATGGCAACCTATATTATGCAGTCTGTCGCTTTTATTCTTCGCCATCACAAGTTTGTACAACGCTCAATTTTCCCTTACACTAAATGATCTTACACTTTTAGAAGCAATTTTGATTGCCCTTTTTACACCGATGACAACTTCCTTGAAGGATCTTACTCAATCCATAGGTAAGTATGGTGGACTCTCAAAACAAGATTTGGGTTTAAGGGTTTTGGATGCACTGTAGTATCTCAACTTAGTGCGGAGTTTTTGGCTAGAAAAGATAGGTGCAAGCACCACATGTTGAAGGATCTATGACAATATAACTTCTACGTGAATATGAACAAACATAAATCATTAAGTTGTCTTCCTTGTCCAACGTCAACAATTTTGGCATATAATATTTTGTTGGGTGCTCACAATCACAAAAGATTTCCAGGATAGTGTATTTGTATGTGAATCTTCTCTTCCCTTATTAATTCTTTCATGAGTTGCATCATTGACTAATGCTATGTTTGTCAATCTACAATAAAATTTCCTACTTGTACTTTTCCTTGTGTAATGTCATCACTTACCATAAGATTAGCATATGATCTTTTCATTTATTTCCTTTCTTTTTATTGAAACAAGAAAGTTAAGAAAGCAAAACTCAAACTAAACTTTATTATATATCTCGCACACGATTACAAAGATAGATCACTAAGCAAACTCTCAAAAATAAAGGATCGAACTAAACTTTTATTCATCTAAAGCAAAAGATAATTGTGGATTGAACTAAGAAAGTTAAAGATAAAAGATAGTGGATATGATACGATACCGGGGCACCTCCCCCAAGCTTGGCGAAAGCCAAGGGTAGTGCCTATACCCGATACTCAATTTTCTTTTGGTGATGAAGAAGGTGGTGGTGGTGATGAAGTAGAAGCGACCCGGTCCTTAAGGACCAAGAGACTCTCCAATCTTCGGATGACGCTCTGTAGGGAGGCGATGTGGTCCAGATGCAGAATATTTTCACGAGTAAGATACTTATTTTGCACACAAACCGTTTCAATGATCCTGAAGGCTGCAATCTTAGTGGGGGTAAGATGATCGTAGTAAGGTTTAAGGATATCTTCCTCTTCCTTATCGGCAGGCAAGGTTTGCTCGACCATGGGCACTTGATCTCCGGTGGCCTCCTTGCTCTTGTCCTCCTTAGCTGCTCCAACGGGGTCTTCCCTCTTCAGCTCGATCTTCATCAACCAAGCATCCTCTTCCATATGGTTAGAGGAAGAAGAAGACATGATGCCTGGCTCAACAGATCTGACAGAAAACAACAAGAAAAGAAAACAGGAGATTTCTTCGCGATACGGAGGTCAATAGGTTCGTGGGGTATATAAAGACTTTTTTATCTTCGGGAAAAAGCAGAACGGAAGAAAAACGGAGTCCGGAAAGTACCCGAGGTGGGCACAAACCAATGGGGTGCGCCTAGCTCCCTGGTGCATCGTGCCCACCAGGGTCACTTTCGTGGTAGTTTCTTATTTTCCTAATTTTTTAAATATTCCAAAACTGACACAAAATATTTTTACGGATTTTTTGGAGTCCATTTACTTACCGTATCACGTACCTCCTCTTTTTCACGTTTCTGGATTGTTCCGGAAGGTTTCTTTTATGTGTTCTTCCGGTGTCACAGTTTGGATAATATTGCTTTCAACATTAATGGGCGTACCTGAGATATAATATTTTATTCGTTGCCCATTAACAACCTTCAGGTTAGTACCTTCGGCATTATTTATTTTGATAGCTCCAGATTGATAAACCTCCTCGATGACATAGGGTCCTTCCCATTTGGAGAGGAGTTTTCCTGCAAAGAACCTGAAACGAGAGTTGTACAAAAGAACATATTGTCCAACTTTGAACTCACGCTTTTGGATTCTTTTGTCATGCCATCTTTTAACTTTTTCTTTGAAAAACTTTGCATTTTCATAAGCTTGGGTTCTCCATTCATCTAATGAGCTAATATCAAATAACCTCTTTTCACCAGCAAGTTTGAAATCATAATTGAGTTCTTTAATTGCCCAATATGCTTTATGTTCCAACTCAAGAGGCAAATGACAAGCTTTTCATAAACCATTCTGTAAGAAGACATACCCATAGGATTTTTATATGATGTTCTATAAGCCCAAAGTGCATCATCTAATTTCTTAGACCAATTCTTCCAGGACCTATTGACAGTCTTTTGTAAGATTAGTTTTAATTCTCTATTGCTAAGTTCAACTTTACCACTAGACTGAGGATGGTAAGGTGATGCAATTCTATGGTTAACATCATACTTAGCAAGCATTTTACGGAAATCACCATGAATAAAGTGTGCACCACCATCAGTCATTAAATATCTAGGGACTCCAAACCTTGGGAAAATAACTTCCTTAAGCATTTTAATAGAGGTGTTGTGATCAGCACTACTAGTTGAATAGCTTCAACCCACTTAGTAACATAATCAACAACAACCAAAATATGATTATACCCTTTAGAGGAAGGAAAAGGTCCCATGAAATCAAATCCCCAAACATCAAATGGTTCAACAGCAAGTGAATAATTCATAGGCATTTCTTGATGCTTACCGATGTTACCTATTCTTTGACATTCATCACAAGACAAGACGAACTTACGGGCATCTTTGAAGAGAGTAGGACAATAAAAACCAGATTGCAATACCTTGTGAGCGGTTCTGTCTCCTGCGTGATGTCCTCCATAAGCTTCAGAGTGACATTTCCGTAGGATTTGTTCCTATTCATGCTCAGGTATACCACGTCTAATAATACCAACTACTCCTTTATAAAGATGTGGGTCATCCCAAAAGTAATGTTTTAAATCATAGAAGAATTTTTCTTTTTTTTGGTATGTGAAGCTACGTGGTATGTATTTAGCAACAATATAATTAGCATAATCAGCATACCAAGATGTACTATTAGAAACAATTATTGCGGCTAACTGTTCATTAGGAAAGCTATCATTAATAGGTTGTGGGTCATCAAGAATATTTTCAAGCCTATACAAGTTATCAGCTACGGGGTTCACTGCTCCTTTCCTATCAGTGATATGCAAATCAAATTCTTGTAGCAGAAGAACCCACCTAATGAGTCTAGGTTTAGCATCCTTCTTTTCCATAAGATATTTTATAGTAGCATGATCAGTGTGAAAAATCACTTTAGAATCAACAATGTAAGATCTAAATTTATCACAAGCAAACACCACTTCTAAGAATTCTTTTTGAGTAGTAGCATAATTTCGTTGAGCACTGTCTAGAGTTTTGCTAGCATAATGGATAACATTTAATTTCTTATCAACTCTTTGTCCTAGAACAACAGCAACAACATAATCACTAGTAGCACACATAATCTCAAAAGGCAAGTTCCAATCAGGTGGTTGAACAACAGGTGCAGTAATTAAGGCTTTCTTGAGTGTTTCGAAGGCTTCCAAACAATCATCATCAAACACAAAAGGGATATCCTTTTGCAAAAGATTTGTAAGAGGCCTAATTTTTTTAGAAAAGTCTTCGATAAACCTCCTATAGAAACCAGCATGACCAAGGAAACTATGAATACATTTGATATCTTTAGGACATGGCATTTTCTCAATTGCATCAACCTTGGCTTTGTCCACCTCAATGCCTCTTTCAGAAATTTTATGGCCCAAAACAATACCTTCATTAACCATGAAGTGGTTCTTCTCCCAACTTAAGACAAGATTAGTTTGCTCACATCTCTGCAAAACTTGATCAAGATTGCTCAAACAATCATCAACAGACTTCCCATAGACAGAAAAGTCATCCATGAAAACCTCAACAACATTTTCACAAAAACCAAAGAATATAACAGTCATACATCATTGAAAGGTAGCAGGTGCATTACATAAACCAAAAGGCATACTTCTATAAGCATAATTTCCACAAGGACAAGTAAAAGTGGTCTTTTCTTGATCAGGTTGTGAAACAGGTATTTGTGAAAAACTAGAATATCCATCAAGGACGCAAAAATGTGTTCGCTTAGATAATCTTTCTAACATTTGATCAATCAAAGGCAGAGGGTAATGATCTTTTCTATTTGCTTTGTTTAATTTTCTACAATCAATTACCATTCTGTAGCCTGTGACAATTCTTTGTGGAATAAGCTCATTCTCATCATTAGGAACAACAGTAATACCTCCCTTCTTAGGGACACA
This sequence comes from Triticum dicoccoides, assembly GCF_002162155.2. Lineage (NCBI taxonomy): Eukaryota > Viridiplantae > Streptophyta > Magnoliopsida > Poales > Poaceae > Triticum > Triticum dicoccoides. The sequence continues at coordinate 590,327,439 of NC_041383.1, forward strand.
ATGAACATGGCTTACCCATCTACTATCAGCTATAGGATAGATTATACATTCTTCAGGAAGTTTCAATATTTCCGTTCTTACCACTTCTTTCATCTTCAGATTTAACCAACGTTGGTGATCAACAATGGGTTTACCATCAGGTTCCATATTAATCTTGTGCTGACATAGAATGGGACTAATGTCCTCAAGATCATCAAGAGTATATCCAATAGCAACTCGGTGCTTCCTTAGAACTTTCGATAATGTTTCTTCTTCATGTTCTGAAAGGTTAGCGCTAATAATAACAGGATATATATTTTTCTCATCAAGATAAAAATGTTTCAAAGTGTCTGGCAATTTCTTTAATTCAAACACATGATCACTTTTAGGTGGAGGAGGTCCACCTAGAGTTTTAATAGGCAAATTGAGTTTAAGCAAAGGTCGTTGTTCAAACAAAATTTTATCTATTTCATTTCTTTCACGCATATGCAAATCGTTTTCATGGTCTCGCAAGTATTGTTCTAAAGGATAAGTAGGAGGTACAACAATGGAAGCAAGACCAATAATTTCATCCTTACTAGGCAAATCTTTTTTATGAGGTTTTCTATTAAACTTGGAAAAATTAAATTCATGAGATTCATCACCAAAGCTAACACCAACAGTTTGTTTCTCACAATCTATTCTAGCATTGGCGGTGTTCAATAAAGGTCTACCAAATATAATGGGACAAAAGTCATCTTGTGGGGAACCAAGAACAAGAAAATCAGTAGGGTATTTTATTTTCCCACACAAGACTTCAACATCTCTAAGAATCCCAATTGGTAATATACTATCTCTATTGGCAAGTTTAATAGTAACATCTATGTCTTCTATTTCAGCAGGTGCTATTTCATTCTTAATTTCTTCATATAAGGAAAAAGGAATAACACTCGCACTAGCACCTATGTCACATAAACCATGATAACACTGATCTCCAAACTTAACTGAGACAACAGGCATGCCAACAACTGGTCTATGCTTAGCCTTTTCATCGGGTTTGGCAATTCTAGAAGCTTCATCACGGAAGTAAACAACATGCCCATCAATATTATCGACCAAGATATCTTTAACATAGCAACACTAGGTTCAACTCTAATTTGTTCAGCTGGTTTAGGTGTTCTAATATAACTTTTGTTGACCATAGTTGAAACTTTAGCATGTTCCTTTATCCTAACAGAGAAAGGTGGTTTTCAATATAAGCAGTGGGAACAACTGGATCAACATTGTAAATGATAGTTTCTTCTTTAGCTTTTACCAGTTCTTTAATTTCTTCTTTCATAGGTGGGTGATATTTAAACCACTTCTCCTTAGGGAGATCAACATGAGTAGCAAAAGATTCAGAAAAGGAAGCTACTATCTCAGAGTCAAGTCCATATTTAGTTGAAAGCATCGGTATTCATAAAAGATAACACAATCAAACTTAGGTTCAATACCTGTCTCTTTACCTTCACTGAGTTCCCAATCTTCAGAGTTGCGTTTAACTCTTTCCAAAATATCCCACCGGAATTCAATGGTCTTCTTCATAAATGAACCAGTACAAGAGGTATCAAGCATGGATTGATCATTACGAGAAAGAGGTATCAAGCATGGCATGAGTATAACATTGACTTAAGCCTCCCCAAGCTAGAGAGATACTTTCTCCATCACGAGGTCAAAAATTATATATATAATTCCAATCACGATGAATAGATGCATAGGATAAATTTTTGATGGAATTCCAATTTCAACCGATTACAATTCCAAGATCTAATATAATCGCATAGCCTATACCATGTCAATGCTTTTCCCTTCAAAGATAAAGGGAAAACCTTCTTCTTAGCTTCATCTCCAGGTAAACCTGCAAGCTTAAACAATCCACAAATTTCATCCACATATATCAAGTGCATATCAGGATGTTTGGTTCCATCTCCTGCATAAGGATTAGCTAGCAGTTGTTCTACCATACGCGAAGGAATTTCATATTCAATATTTTCAGTAGGTGCAGTAGGTTGAGGGGAAACTAATTGTGGTTCCGGTCGAGGTGAAGATACCCCAAACAAACCTGTCAAAGGATTGTTTTCCATACTAGCAAGTGACAATAAATTTCAGCACGTAGTAATAATGTTTCCTTACCAATTTCAACTTACCAAAAGCGCTTCAATCCCCGGTAATGGCGCCGGAAAATAGCCTTGATGAACCACAAGTATATGGGGTCAATTGTAGCCTTTTTGATAAGTAAGAGTGTCGAACCCAACGAGGAGCAGAAGGAAATGACAAGTGGTTTTCAGTAAGGTAATGTCTGCAAGTGCTAAAATTGTAAATAGTAGAGTAGTTTGATAGCAAAATAATTTGTAACGAGCAAGTAACGATAGTAGTAACAAAAGTGCAGCAAGGTATCCCAATCCTTTTGTTGCAAAGGACAAGCCAAAACAGTCTCTTATGGTAAGCAAAGTGTTCTTGAGGGTACATGGGAATTTCATCTAGTCACTTTCATCATGTTGGCTTAATTCCTGTTTGCTATTTGATAATTTGGTATGTGGGTGTGGATTGGTGCTTAGGTGCTATTATTACTTGAACAAACCCCCTACTTATGATTAACCCCCTCGCAAGCATCCACAACTATGAGAAAAGTATTAAGAATAAATTCTAACCATAGCATTAAACTTTTGGATCCAATCGGTCCCTTACGGAATAGCGCATAAACTAGGGTTTAAGCTTCTGTCACTCTCATAACCCATCATCTAATAACTACTCCACAATGCATTCCCTTAGGCCCAAATATGGTTAAGTGTCATGTAGTCGACATTCACATGAAACCACTATGGGAATCACATCATACAGATCATCAAAATACCGAACACATATCAAGTTCACATGATTACTTGCAACGATTTCTCCCGTGAACTCAGGAACAAAAGTAACTACTCACAAATGATAATCATGCTCAAGATCAGATGGGTATTAAATAGCATAATGGATATAAACATATATTCTTCCACCAAATATACCATATTGTAATCAACTACAAGATGTAATCAACACTACTAGTCACCCACAAGCACCAATCTATAGTTCCGGTACAAAGATTGAACACAAGAGATGAACTGGGGTTTGAGAGGAGTTGGTGCTGCTGAAGAAGTTGATGAAGATAGCCCTCCACAAGATGGCAGAGTTGTTGGTGATGATGATGACGATGATTTCCCCCTCCAGGAGGGAAGTTTCCCCGGCGGAATCGCTCTGCCGTAGGGCAAAAGTGCTCCTGCCCAGGTTCCGCCTCGAGATGGCGATGCTTCGTCCCGAAAGTTCTCTCCTTATTTTTTCTTGGTCAAAATGACTTATATACTAGAAGAGGGGCACCAGAGGTGGGCCTGGGTGAGCACAACCCACCAGGGCACGCCTGTGCTCTCTGGCGCACCCATGTGGGTTGTGCCCACCTGGTGGGCCCCCTTGATGTCTACTACACAACCTTCTTCTTGTAGACATCGTTGGGCCTTCAAGTGCACAGGTTTGTAGGACAGTAGCAAATTTCCCTCAAGTGGATTACCTAAGGTTTATCAATCCGTGGGAGGCGTATGATGAAGATGGTCTCTCTCAAACAACCCTGCAACCAAATAACAAAGAGTCTCTTGTGTCCCCAACACACCCAATACAATGGTAAATTGTATAGGTGCACTAGTTCGGCGAAGAGATGGTGATACAGGTGAAATATGGATAGTACATATAAGTATTTGTAATCTGAAAATATAAAAACAGCAAGGTAACTAATGATAAAAGTGAGCGTAAACCGTATTGCAATGGTAGGAAACAAGGCCTAGGGTTCATACTTTCACTAGTGCAAGTTCTCTCAACAATAATAACATAGATAGATCATATAAAAATCTCTCAACATGCAACAAAGAGTCACTCCAAAGCCACTAATAGCGGAGAACAAACGAAGAGATTATGGTAGGGTACGAAACCACCTCAAAGTTATCCTTTCTGTTCTATCTATTCAAGAGTTCGTAGTAAAATAACATGAAGCTATTATTTCCGCTAAATCCATCATAGAGTTCATACTAGAATAACACCTTAAGACACAAATCAACCAAAACCCTAATGTCACCTAGATACTCCGTGTCACCTCAAGTATCCGTGGGCATGATTATACGATATGCATCACACAATCTCAGATTCATCCAACCAACACAAAGTACTTCAAAGAGTGCCCCGAAGTTTCTACCGGAGAGTCAAGAAAACGTGTGCCAACCCCTATGCATAGGTTCATGGGCGGAACCCGCAAGTTGGTCACCAAAACATACATCAAGTGGCACGTGATATCCCATTGTCAACATAGATAAAGACGGCAAGCCATACATCAAGTGTTCTCAAATAAAGACTCAATCTAATAAGATAACTTCAAGAGGGAAACTCAATTCATTACAAGAGAGTAGAGGGGGAGAAACATCATAAGATCCAACTATAATAGCAAAGCTCGCGATACATCAAGATCGTGCCATAGAGAGAACACGAGAGAGAGATCAAACACATAGCTACTGGTACATACCCTCAACCCCGAGGGTGAACTACTCCCTCCTCGTCATGGATAGCGCCGGGATGATGAAGATGGCCACCGGTGATGGGTTCCCCCTCCGGTAGGGTGCCGGAACAGGCTCCCGAGAGGTTTTTGGTGGCTACAGAGGCTTGCGGCGGCGGAACTCCTAATCTATCTTTTCCGTGGATGTTTTTAGGGTACGTGGGACTATATAGGCGAAAGAAGTCGGTCGGGGGTGCTCGAGGGGCCCACGAGACAGGGGGCGCGCCCAGTAGGGGGGGGGGCTATCTCCTAGCCTCCTCGAGGATCTTCTGACGTGAACTCCAAGTCTCCAGGATCATATTCTTCCAAAAAATCATGCTGCCAAAGGTTTCATTCCGATTGGACTCCGTTTGATATTCCTTTTCTTCGAAATACTGAAACAGGCAATAAAACATCAATATGGGATGGGCCTCCGGTTAGTAGGTTAGTCCCATAAAAGTGTAGAATAAAGCCCATAATCATCCAAAACAGATAATAAAATAGCATGAATGCTTCATAAATTATAGATACGTTGGAGACGTATCACCCCTCTGGTACTTATTTTCTCCATATTCCTCAAATATTCCATAAAAATTCCTCATAAAGTTTCAGCTCATTTAGAGTTGTGCAGAGTAGGTAGCCTGATGTAGCTTTTTCAGGTCCAGATTTCCAACTGCCATAATTCTCCCCTTTTGTGTATACCTTGCATATTATGAGACAAAAGGCATTATAATTACTCCAAAAAGCATTATTATGCAATAAAATAACATAAATAACAATAGGTAAACATGATGCAAAATGCACGTATCAGTTATCGACAAGTGGAATATGTGTTCCGTACCAAAAATAGTATGCGCTATGTACGATACGGGGTACTAAAGGATTGGACCATGCAAGGACTTCCAAAACATTGTGTTTGTCGTTCTAACAACACATTTATGAAACCAACAGCGAAATATACTACTGATTGTACATTGAAAACAACAGCAACCAGGGCTGGGGGTGCAACAGAAGCAGTAAGCAGGCCAGAAGAGTAAAGACACAGCTCTCTCTTCCAAACCAAACATCAGCCATCATTACAAAAGGGATACCAAAAAAGAACAAGTGTATGCATCAAACTAAATAAAGATCCTACTGCACCAAGTGTATGCATCTAACTAACTGGCTCAGTTAGACGTTACTATTTATTAAGCTGTGGATATTGGCTGACGGCTTGAACAGATGGGTGCCTGACGGGGGAAACTCCAACCAGCAGGTCGAAGTCTGATACTTGCGACCGTCTCACCTACTTTGGGTTGCAGAGCGTGGCGGCACATATCAGGGTATGGTTCATGGAGAGACGCAGGGTACACTGTGTACACAAAGTTTTGCCTGATGAAAGAAACTGCGCTGCCATCATGATCCTTGCCGTTGGTTATCTCCTAGTTAATCGGATAATTAAGTCCAAGAAACTAAGAGCGTGTACCAAGGCTACTTACCAGCCTCCAGTCAAAAATTCCTGAAGGCCCGGAGAAGCTGGGATCCTGCTCAAAGACCTTGCAGTGTCTGTGATTGTATTCCGCGAAACAACACGTCTGGTACGTGCAAACGATCATCAATTGTTTGCCTTCATCTGATCGAGCCAGGAACCACCTGCAATTTCCATGCCTCTTTTCTTTGAAATGTTATGGGATTAGGAAGGGTAGGGACACCAGGCAAGCTACAACATCATATCAAGTTGGAGTCAAATAAAAAAGGGCTCATACTGTAGTCAATCTTAAGAACACCATGTTCTGAGCATGACTATGTTTTCAGTAAATGTTGACAGTAATATAAGCAAGCCATCATGATATCATAGGAAAGTAACATACTACTGTAACATCCGTTTGTAGTAATGGCTGGAGTAGGCCAGAAATACATCCAACCATAGAAGGAGTCCACAACATAAATGAAGCCCTTGTGTTCAATGGCATTAGAGAACCATGGAGGATGTATGATTCTATGATGGATGTGCAGATTTGTCCACTTACTGTACAGACCTGTTAGATAGGCGAGACCGCGGCTGAAGAACGCAATTAGCCTGAAGTCTTTATAATTCGTAGATCTTGTGGGCACTTGGCAGATTACAACCTTGAGCAAATCAAACTTGGTATCATGTTGGCTACTGTAAGATTCCGAGTATTCTGGGCCGCAGTGTAGACCTCCACGAGCATCCAGCTGCTGCGACTGTCGATGAGCACCATCCAAGAAGTGTTCATGCCGACCCAGTACATACCATTAATGTAGTTGAGGGTGACGGGGATCAGATCGCAGTCGAGTGGGTTGATGCCCACCACCCTACAATCATTATGCTGTGTGACATGCTGTTTCTGAAGATCGGGCGGCATCAGCAAGCAAGGAGCTAGCTTAAAAAGCTCCAGCCCGAGGGCTTTGAGTAAACGGTACAGCCCTGACGAGCACGCGGTGAGCGACATGGTACTAAGATTGTCCACACGTGAAACAATGAGCTTGATTACCTCTGTGGGGAGCAAATTCCAGCCACTCTTTCGGCGGACGCTGCTCGATTCTGCCATTGTTAGTGCTTGGGTTTCGGAAGAAGGAGGAGGCACCTTAGCATGGATGGAAGATTGGAAAATTATGTGCGGACGATGATGGAGAAGCGAATATGTGCTGCGGGAAGTGGACAGGTGATGATGACAACAACACGCCGCTTGAACTACGAGACACATCCCAGCCAATAGTGATCCCAGCAACGTAGGGTCATATTGATGCTAGATAACTTGCTTGAGTGATCACAGTACTAGTAGTCCCTATAGTACCTACTACTATGCCCTGGTTTGCATATAGTGGAGTAGGACTCTGCTCTACTACTAGCACTTGAGGAGTAGTATATTCTAAAATAGTTAGAAACTTCAATGCCCGAGCGTGGAACGACTATGAACCACCATCGATACTAACTCCAATCCCCAACAAATGTTCGCTGGAAGACATGGCAGTTGCAAACGCCCACGACGCAGTTGCAGTATGTGTATAAGGGTGTGGCGGTTTTTTCAAATACTATGTCTTAAAAACAGGCCACAGTCGGATGGAAATTTGACGGTTATGTGGGATTCGGCAGGACTGAGCTCGTGGCAAACAATCGCTAGATATCATTACTTTATTAATACATGACCCACTTTCCACTCTCACATAGTGCCTAGGAGCACGTGCTGCAGCTGGCTCTTGCATTAGAGCCTGCTTACATTCTCTCTCCTATCCTCTCTCCTCCAACTAAGCATTTGAAATATTACTTTACTTCTTACATCCTGTTGACTATACCTTATTGTACTCACTCTAAGTCACCTTACAAAAACCAAATAATCCCAAAACACTTAGGCGCGGTGCAATAACTCCCAGCTCATTTCTTGTTTCTTGACATATCAACCAATAGCAGATGTGGGACGTGCATGTTTTCAATGACTCAAGACTACCAAACACGACATGTAGTGGTTAGTTCATTGCATGCAATGCTATTAACTAGCAAATAAACATTAAGTTCTCTCGTTAGACATGTTAACTGATAAAATGTTAGTGCATGTCAACAAAAGTTATAGAATTTTTGGTGACATGCATAAACATTTCATTAGTTAAATTTATGGTCAAAATTTGACACAGATTACAATGGGGACCAATAAACTAGGACGGAGGTACTAGTTATGGGATTACTAATCTAGAATCCTAAAAGAAGTTGCCCCTGGTACTCCTAGTAGTAGTACTCAAGTTGGAATTCCAATTGCACGGCACAACTTATTAGGCAAAAAATTCGATACACGGTGTAGGAAGCGGTTTGGGAATTTGCATGCTTCCCGACCAGTGAGATACTCCATACAAAATACGATAGATAAATAACCACAGAGAAGGAAGCTAAAAGTAAACAATCAAACGAGCATTTTTGCATTTATTTTGCATTGAATCATTTGACAAGCTTGACTAGTGCTGTTTTTCTACTTTTACAAAACCGCATCATAATGTTTAAACATGCATTTGCACGTACATAAGTAATAGTAGTAGCACAGTCTGCAAGCATATATAGAGAGAGACGTGTAGTGTGATATACAATTAAGTTTGTGCTATATGCACGTACTTACAAAATGCGTGCGGATACACAAGGTTTCCAAACTTTTCCTTTTAGATACTTAATTAAGGATGCTAATAATTCCTGAACATTCGGGATTTGTCATTTACATCCCAAAATTAATGAAATTGCCTTACAAAATTAAATTATTCCTAATAAAAGCCACAACGCTCGCAGGAGCGCTTGTGGTGCACCACGAGTGCCTTGGTGCGCGGCCGTTTCCCAGCGTGCCGACACAACACCTCTTCCTCAGCCTCACAACTCGCGAGGTGCTGATTGGCGGCTTGCCGACGGGCGAGTGCGATCTCACCGGTGTGGTGATCCGTCGCCAACAGGTACTCCTCCTTGCTGGAAACGTGCACCTGGTTCACGTACCGCCGAGCGTAGATGCGACATTTGGGCCCGAATGCACTCAAGGCTTTGGCACGGGCGTCCTCCACCCTCACGGCGCAAGCCTTCTGCCAAAGAGCCAATTACCTGACTCTCTCGAACATGACATAGGCCTGCCAGGCAGCATGCCTTGTGGCGCGCTTGTCCTCCTCGGCCTTCTTCTCCGCCTCTATTTTGGCGCGCTCTAGCCTCACACAAGGTGACCTCCATTTCTTTCCAAAGCTCCTCAAGGCTGGGGGGCTCGGCGGGCGGCACTACGTCCTCCTGGTAACGGGGAGCCGACGCTTCCTCCGATGCGCGTGCTGGCGAGACTGGAACACCGACGCGTCCACCTCGACGCATCGCGGCGAGGAGCGGATCACCGACGCATCCTCCTCCACTAGTGGTGGTGAGGAACGGAATGGCGACTCGTGACCCTCCACGCAGTGCAGCGAGAGGCGCCTAGGGCTTGGGAGGGGCGAGGACATGGTGGTTAACATGAGAGGGAGGGGGAGGAGATAGCGATGAACGTGAGCGTTCTTCCGAATGCCGTGGGAGGCACAATATTTATAGCGAGCAATGGCACACCTATGTAAGATATGTTGCATGATTAACATAACAATTACGTGGGCATATTTGTTGGAGTAAATTATGGGTGAGGGAAGGGGTGGAAATATTGCTGGTCACAATGGATTGGATGAGCGCGGGGGGAGGAGAGTCATGCATGCAGTTTTTTTCCACACAGGGTGGAGTGGTGGGACTGTCGGAGGGAGAAGGAGAGTCAAGCAGGCAGATTATTTTCACACATGGAGAGGAAAAGATTTGGAGACGAACATGCTTCCTGCAGGCATGGGGAACGGTGCATAATAAGTCATCTAGCATGTCGAGCTAGGTATAGTAAATTATTGCATGTTCAGATTTCAAGGTGTAGTAAATTATTGCATGCGATGATTATGGCTGGCCATACTGGTGGTATCTTAGCTGGTATCACGCACAAGGGAATAGAACATGCTGATGTGGCAAAGAATTAAAGAAGAGAGGGAGGTTAGAGTAACTTAGGTAGATACTATATCATGTTAAATACTATGCTACTTTGTGTCATGCATGGCACTATAAAGGTAGTCCGGTACCATACACTAGTATCATGCACATGATACTAGTATATGATACTCCCTCCGTTCTTTTTTAGTTTGCGCATAACTCAGTGCACACATACCAAGCAATCCATCGGATGGGTTATTTTGGACTATTTTACCCTTGCATGCAACAGCCTGGAGAGATGTACTGCTTGTAAAATGCATGAAGCCATTGGCTCCTTTTCCTTGATTCGTGCTTCAGTCTCCTCGGTTTGTCCACACGCGCTTCCACGGCCTCCTCTATGCATGCATATGTTAGGACTGTCATTACTACTTGGCTGCATGCGCTGCTATAAATCAGGGGCAAACTTTGCAACTATTGCTGGAAAAGTGGATCACGCAGAGCATTGAGGGAAAAATGGAAAAATCTTAGACGCAGACTATTGAGGACCGGAGGGAGTACTTTCCACTATGAGTAGCCTAAAGAGAATATTAACTAATGCATGTAAAAATCTTTGTCATTTACTAGTGTTCATGCATGCATGTAATGCGATAATGCATTGGTAAACACATTTTTTTGTGAAGAATGAGAGCATTAATTGAGTAATTTTGCAGACTACAAAAACTATTCCACCGCCTCTATCTTCGTAAGAGTAGGTGAAATTTTTGAATCGAGCCCTTTGAACTAGAAAGGAGTTATAGTACTCTAATAGCTAACCTTGTTGTGATGACTAGATACGGCATGGCACACACCTGGACAAAGGAACTAGTCTGCATTGTGCATATAAGTTTTGTCTGAAGTCAATGTACCTCTACTTTGACCAAACTTAAAAATGTATCAACATTCACAATGTCAAATCAATATTTTATACTCAGTATGAAATGTAGCTTCATAAAATATATATTTGGTATTGTGGATATTGATATTTTTAGTATAAATTTGGTCAAAAACTTTGCAAACTTTGACTTGACACAAATCTTACACCGAGTAAAAAGGACTAGAGTGAGTATCATGCATGTAGAGTAGGCAAAACAATTGCTCATTTATAGCCGTCCAAAGTCTCAAAGGGCGGGAATGCGCGAGGGAGGTGAAGGTCGTGGGAGGGACGACGGTTGACAGAGTTAAGTGAAGTTACATGCATGCACCGACAAGGCGTGCGAACACGCAAAAGCTATACTGTTAGGCCTACTATATGGGTCTAGTAGACATGACATCTAGTGGGTCCTGCATAATACTCGAGAAGTCTTTGGGGGTGTCGGTGTCAAAAATGGCGGATCTCGGGTAGGGGGTCCCGATCTGTGCGTCTTAGGCTGATGGTAACAGGAAGCAAGGGACGCAATGTTTACCTAGGTTCGCGCCCTCTCGATGGAGGTAAAACCCTACTTCCTGCTTGACTAATATTGAAGATATGAGTAGTACAAGAGTAGATCTACCACGAGATCGTAGAGGCTAAACCCTAGAAGCTAGCCTATGATGATTATGATTGTAATTGTGATCGGCCTTCTAAGGACCAACCTCTCCTGTTTATATAGACACCGGAGAGGGCTAGGGTTTACATGGAGTCGGATACAAGGAAGGAAATACAATATCCGGATCGCCAAGCTTGCCTTCCACGCAAAGGAGAGTTCCATCCAGACACGGAACGGAGTCTTGAGTCTTGTATCTTCACGCTTCAATAGTCCGGACGATGTATATAGTCCGGCTGTCCGGATACCCCCTAATCCAGGACTCCCTCAGTAGCCCCTGAACCAGGCTTCAATGACAATGAGTCCGGCGTGCAGTCTTGTCTTCGGCATTGCAAGGCGGGTTCCATCTCCGAATACTTCAAGGTCATCATCGAACACTTCAACCGTGTCCGGATCCACAAAATGATCTTCACATACCGCCGTAGAGAGAATGATATTTCACAAATGCAATCTGCTGACAACTTTTTTAGACAACGTGACATGTCATTACGGTCGGGTCATTATTCGAACCGTTTTCCTACCACCAGCCACAACGCATATTGCGAGGCGGTTTCCTTGACACGTCTTGTCAAAACAGAGATCGTGTCCCCTTATCACGTGATTCTCATCAATATAGGTATGGGTAATCCCACCATGCCATCAATCGTGGCGCTTGGGAAGTAAGAGATTCTCAACGGGCGAGTGGGGAGGCGCACCGCTTTCGTCGCCTCTATAAAGGGATAAGGGTTCCCAATTTTTACCCACGCCTTCTTCCTCCTTTGCCCACTCTTGCCCCCTCGAGCTCTAGCGCCCTAGCCCAAGTCTTCTCTGCACAGCTAAACATGTCCGGAGAAGGAGGCAAGTGGGTGGCTTCCACCGTGAAGGAGAAGCACATCACAAATCTTCGGGCGGCCGGATACTTGGCCGCAGACATAGCGCACCGGCTACCAGACGACGGGCAGGTCATTCCGGCCCCGGGACCCCACAAGAGGGTCGTGTTTCTTGCCCACTTCGTCCGTGGACTGGGGTTTCCACTTCATCCCTTCGTCTGCAGGCTCATGTTCTACTATGGGCTAGATTTCCATGATTTAGCCCCGAATTTCGTACTCAACATCTCAGCGTTCATCGTCGTATGTGAGGCCTTCCTCCGCATCAAGCCTCACTTCGGCCTGTGGCTGCAAATCTTCTGTGTGAAGCCGAAGATCATGAGCGGCCAATAAGTGGAGTGCGGAGGGGCCATGGTGGGCAAGATGCCTAATGTCACCTGGCTTGACGGTTCCTTTGCGGAGACCGTGAAAGGGTGGCAGTCGGGGTGGTTCTATATCACCGAGCCGCACGGTGCCAACTGGGCAGCGGCCCCCGAGTTCCGATCCGGAACCCCCATGCGGCTCACCTCCTGGGAAAAGAAGGGCCTGGCGTGGGGCGAACCTATAGAGCTGACCGGGCTCCAAATCCGCATCAAGAGCATGAAGGACAAGAACATCAAGCTTGTCAACGTGATCCAGGTCATGCTCGTTCGCTGGATTCTTCCGTGCCAAAGGCGGACGTTTAACTTGTGGGAGTTCGTCTCGGCCGAATACTAGACGCTTCGGAGGCTTTACGGCATGATGCATAAAGAAGCATGGAAGGCGTTGTTCAAGGCCTCCGAAGTACCTCCTCCCACATCCGAGGACCGTGGACTTCACGCCGCGCGGCCTCCTAGTGTGGTGAGTTTTCTGACTACCACCGGAGTCAGCTCTTCCCAGTATATTCATGGGGGAGTCTTAAGTAATTGTGCATACTTAATCAGGATTATGTGGAGACAGCGGAGCGGATTGACTGTCCGGCTCCACTGCCAGAAGGCCCAACTGATGCTCTCCTAACGGAGATGCTAGTCCCGGCGCCCTACAAGGCACCGGAGAAGAAGGCCGAAAAGAAGGCCCCGGGGACCAGCAAGGGTCTCCGGCATAAGGTTGTACCGGAAGCCTCGTTCGAAGACGACGAGGCACACTCCTCCCACGAAGGGGAGGAAGAAGAAGAAGAAGCCGCCCCATCCGGAAAGGATGAGGGGCCTGAGGAGGCGGACCAGGGGGCCGGGAAAGGCCCTCGGTGCAAGGCTGTCATACCCACGTCGTCTGACGACGACGAGACAGATTCCTCCCACGGAGGCGGGGGTAAGCAAGAAGAAACTCTACCTCCCTACACTGGGGAGGAGAAAAAGAGGAAAGCCGCCCCGGAGGGGGAGGCTGGGACGTCCAAGAAGGGAAAGGTGTCCCTTCTGGACTACTACGCCACGGCCGCCCATAGCGAGGAGGGGTGGCTGCCCAGGGGGAAGCCCCTAGCGCGATCGTAAGTATCCGCACTCTATCATGACTTTACTTCACAGTCTTTTTATAATGCCGAACATATAAGCAGTCCGGCCAGGGTTCATCCTGAGGTATCTTCTTCGGATGGGTCCCTGAGCGATTCGGCGCTGAACTCGCTCCCGACGGCCACTACTCCTCAGCCCGCGGATGACACGGAGGTGTTGTCCCGAAGGCTCCCAGAGCGGGGGGAGGTGACTCTGGAGACGCCCCAAGGCGGGATTCCAGATGTCGAACACGCGGGGTTCAAGATCCCCGTAGATCGTGCCGATGAGAGCCGCAGCAAGCCGGACTCTCATCCGGATACTGTGCTGGAGCCTTCGATGGCTTCGGATGCGGGTAGGCGGCCCCTCGCTAGGGAGGGCGCGTCCATGCTGATGATTTCCGTCACGCCAGAGGCGTCGGATAGTCTGCTGGAAGCGCTGCGCGGCGCTTCCATGGATGACGAGCACTGTACTCTTATGGGTGCGGTGATTCAGAAGGTTCTGTCCGCCAAGAGCGGACTGACCGAAGTGGGTACCAGCCTCCTGACAGGCTTTGAGCTAAGTAATAAGAATATGTGAAATTACCACCCGATAGGTAGCAGCCCCTGATACTCTGTTTGGTGTTCGGAAAGAAAAGCCAAACGGAGGGTCAATTATAGTCTGCAGGAGTCTAATAATAAGTATTCATGTGAATAAGCAGGTTGTGCCGCTTGCCGCTGCTGCCCACACAACCGAGGTCGCCGAACTAAAGCGGGACCTGGAGCATGCGCAGGGAGAGCTCGACCTCACAAAGAGGCAGCTCGAAGAGAACAAAGGTGAGTGATTCCCTGCTCTTATGTATTTAAGGATAGATAAAATTGGTTAGTCTAACGATGAAGCGTCGTGACTGTGTGACAGGGGCCACCGCCGAAGTGGCGTCCCTAAAGAAAGCGCTATCCGAGGCCGAAGACAAGGCGGCCTTGGAATGCAAGGAGCGCGAAAAGCAAAGTGCTAGAGTGGGCAAGGTACAGCAAGAGCTCCGGGATCTCGGCAAGAAGTTCGAGTCTGTGGGGCATGATCTGAAGATGAAACAGGCCGAGCTTGCGAAGGCCCTTGTGAGTATGAAAGACGCCAAGGCCGAAGCCGAGAAGGCACAACAGGAAATCCAGGAGGCCAAAAAGATAGTGGTGGGTAAGAAATTCTTTATGCAAAGCAAACATGTGGAGGAGGCGTTTCTTTTACTTACCCGAATTCGGAGCTCTCCAGGGGCATTCACAGATCTGCCATGCAGCGTATCAGATGCTGCGGAGTTATACCGTGCCCAGGAGGGGAGCTCAACGGAGAAGCTGTTCCGGTCCCAGTATGCTGGAGCCGAACACCCAATGCCTCTGAGTGACCAACTGAAGCAGTTGGTTGAACTCCACAGGGTGGCCGAAGTGGCTATGAAAGATTTCATAGTCCTGATGTGGCCTGGTGAGCCCCTGCCCACTAGCTACTTCGGCCTGATCCAGCGGATGGTGAATGCCTGTCCACGGCTTGAAGTGATCATCGATCTGTTTGCATTGAGGGTGCCCGCCGGGCCTTTGCCCGCGCAAAGGTGCATTGGGGCAAGCTGGATGTGGAGAAGCTAGTGAAGGACGGGCTGCCGGAGGGCAAGGCGCATCGCCATCCCGAGAAGTACTATGATGGCGTTATGAAGGGCGCTCGTCTCATGGCCGATGAATGTACCAAGGACAAGATCTTTGACTGAATGTACCTCTGCCGCTGTTGTAATTTAAAGGCGAAGTTACTTGTGCTATGTAGCACTGTTTGATTTAAAATATTACCTTTTGTGCGGCTGTTTATAGAATACTGAAAGTAGGCCAGTCGTCGGCTTCCGCCCCCACGCAACTAGTACCGGGGTGTTCCTGGAAAAACTCGGATACTCTTTATCCAAATGTTTGGTCCCTTAAGGAGGTATCCGGCGCAGCGAACAAGGCAATCAGACTATACGGCTTTATAACTTTCACTTAGCCATAGAAGTCTATAATTTTAAATTTCGGCGAAGCCCCTAGAATTCGGAAGGCCGAATTGGGGCGCTATATACGCCTAAATCGGATGAAGCCGATTCCTCGCCCAAAGCGGAAAAATCTTTAAGGATTTTAAGACCTCTCGAACAGCGACCAGCTCTCGCCGCATCATGCCGGTTAGTTTTCGGCTTTCTCTACTGAGGTGCTCATCCGGAAGAACCGGGACACAATCGCAGTAGTTCTCCCTGCGCTACCTTAGCGCATATAACGGAACATAAGATACCAAAACAAGGGAGCCGAGCTAACCCAACTATGGACCCAAGACATGATTCAGAGCTGATGCATATAGTGCTATAAGTTCGGGGTGCCGCACTGTTGGAAGTGTTCGGACTTTACTTGCCGTATTACGGGGCGCCATGAGAAGCCCCTGACAAAATAATCGTACCAAGGTGTACGGATTAAATAAATATTTGCAAGAAAAACGAGAAAATGAGAATAATAAGCTGACGCTATATATATATTATCTCCCATTTATAAATAATACGTTTAAGCATATGTTTACAATGGTAGCATTTAACCAGAAGTAAATAGGACTATTTAACATGTCCTATCCAAGGGCAGGCTGCATGTAGGTATATAAAACATGTATAATGATCGTGAACGGATTCCACCTGTGTATTTCCTTTTGTGCGCAAAGCCTGTTGCCTCCTTGGTTTTCTCTCCTATGGAAGTCCGACAATGCGGCTCCTCTGAAGAGGCTGCCCTAAAGCAATATCCTGAAAGGTAAGAAAAGGAAGGTTATGAAGGTATGTTGCGGTGATACCGCACTGTTGACTGAGTCATTGTTGCGCCTCCGCCTACGCCCATGGTATTTTGAGTGTGTAATTGTGTACGCGTGGCATGAATGCTGCTTTGATGGGGCTTGAGCGGAGGCCGGACTGCTAGTCGTGCTCTTGGCGTGCCTGATGATCCTGTTGCGGGGTGCTCTGGACATGCATGACGGTAATTGAAGTTGTTGTCGCTGAATTGGTTTGTAGGAGGAGGCCGCATTGTACTTCCGCCGCGAGGGCTGCAGTATGCTCTTCTGTTTGGAGGGAGCGGTCCATGTTTCCATTGACTGTTATGACCGCGCGCGGTCCTGGCATCTTGAGCTTGAGGTATGCATAATGTGGTACCGCATTGAATCTGGCGAATGCCGTTCGTCCCAGCAGTGCGTGGTAACCACTGCAGAAAGGGATGATATTTAAGATTAACTCTTCGCTTTGGAAGTTATACGGAGATCTGAAGAACACTTCCAATGTTATAGAGCCCGTACAACGGGCCTCTACTCCAGGAATTACACCTTTAAAGGTGGTTTCTGTGGACTTGATCCTTGAAGGGTCGATGCCCATTTTACGCACTGTGTCCTGATAAAGCAGGTTCAGGCTGCTGCCGCCATCCATAAGGACTCACATGAGGTGGAATCCATCGATGATTGGGTCTAGGACCAATGCGGCTGAGCCGCCGTGACAGATGCTAGTAGGGTGATCCCTACAATCAAAGGTGATCGGACAAGCTGACCATGGGTTGAATTTGGGGGCGACTGGATCCATCGCATTGACGTCCCGTAGTGCTTGCTTCCTTTCCCGCTTGGGGATGTGAGTGGCGTAGATCATGTTGACTGTTTTCACCTGGGGGGGAAATTTCTTCTGTCCCCCCGTGTTCGGACGCCGGGGCTCTTCGTCATCGTTGCTGTGCAGCCCCTTGTCCTTGTTTTCGGCGTTCATTTTGCCGGCCTGTTTGAACACCCAGCAGTCTCTATTGGTGTGGTTGGCTGGCTTGTCCGGGGTGCCATGAATTTGGCACGAGCGCTCCAATATACGGTCAAGATTGGACGGTCCCTGATTGTTTCTTTTGAACGGCTTCTTCCGCAGACCGGACTTGGATCCGCTGAATCTGGCGTTTAGGCCTGTGGCAGCGGTGTCAGGCGGTTCAGGGGAGGGCGGGGCGGCGGTGGCAGGCGGTTAGGCCTGTGGCGGGCTGGCGGCTCGATGCCTGAGAGAGGAGATGAAGAGTGCATCAATTTTGGAGGTTGAAGAAGCCCTTCTAGCCGTCCATGTTGCATCCAACGGCTCACAAGAGTCGACTGACCTAAATTGTTCCTTCAGATTGCAGGATCCACGTGGCATTCAAGGTCCCAAAGGTAGATTCCACATCCGCACCTGGTTTGCGGGCGCGACCGGCTTCCGCCGCGGCAGCCACCATGCGCGCCTCCTCCATGCGAGCGGAGATGACAGTGACACGCTAGCTCCTCCACATCGGCATGCTGGAGGGCACGCTCGTCCTCCTCTTCATACACTGCGGGCAGAGACGCGGCTCCACCAGCTGCTCGTGTGCTTGGCAGCGCGACGACATCGCGAGGAGGGACTGCAGACGACGTGAGTGGGTGAGCCTTCGGCTTCATGGCACAGGGATGGTGGGGACACGACGGTGATGGGCGAGAAATGCTTTGCCGGAGCAGGCAGGCGCCGGCATGTGCAATGGCAGTGGCGGCATATTGATGAGTGCGCGTATGGGAGCTTACTTTAGTTTTATATAGGGTTGGTCAAACTAAAAAGAACACCGTACTAGTACACGTATACACTAGACTAAGGCAGCGCATATACTACCATATTAGTTAGCACAACATCGATATGGAATCCTGTGCAAGCGCGTGCACCACGGCCGCGAGGTCGATCGAACGGTGCGTCACCGTGTCGAGCTCGAAGGACATCCACCGAACCTTTTTTTGTGTGTGAAAACAATCCCCGACTATTACTCTACTCTTTACCTGGAAAAGTTCGTCACGCTACAATATTTCCATATATTTGAATTTTGCTTCAGTTTGTGCTTATTTGGATTTGGACGTTCTAGGCGCGCCCTAGTTTTTATAATACTGATTCTGTGTGTGTGACCGAGAGAGAACACGTGTATGTGTCCATATGTGTGTTGTGGCGGAAGGGCAATGTGGAGACTTTGTGCGTGTGATAGAGACAAAGAGAGGTGTGAATGAATGAGTGAGACATAGAGAGATGCCGATACATTGTGTATACATGAGAGAATGGTCCTCTATTTGTACTTGTGTGCGAGAGAGAGAGAGAGAGGAGCATCCGTAACACAACAACCATCTCTCTCGATTCGTTCGTCCCTCGCACGATCGCATGTAACACATGCATCAACACAGACATCTTGACACCCTCACCCGACCCCTGCCCACCTCAAGGCCCGCACATCACTCTCTATCTCGCACGCACAATCTCTTCATGAAAACCCTATTTAGCATGTAGCTTTCCGTCACATACACACACATTTTCTCCATAGGTTCGATTT
>NC_041383.1:590347002-590389801 GCF_002162155.2 Triticum dicoccoides
CACACACACACACACACACACACACACACACTGCACACACACTCCCCCTCCCCTGAGCACACAATTCATCCCCATCCAAGGTTATATGGCGACCACTTTCACTTGTGCTTCTCTGCACCCCAGCATGCACACCACCTCGATCTTCAAAGAGGGCACCGAGGAGATCAAAGATGGCAACCACACTGCACTAGAGAATGTGAGGCCATTTGGAAGAAGGATGATGTGACGACGGCTGACTGACTCCTCCCCCTCTCTCCCGCAAAAAATCATCAATCCCTCCATGTTTTTCCAGCTCCATGTGTACAAAATCCGGATGCACACGCATCTCACGTATATTACATGTCTCCATCTTTTTCACATACCTAACTTATTCCCCCCCTCTCTCTCTCTCCCTAAATCTCTCTCTCTCTCTCTCTCTTGTTAGGTTTGTCTCCTAATCTCTTGCCCACATACATACAATCTTTCCTGCCCTATCCTCTCCATTGTCGCAAGCTCTCTCTACATGTTTCATTAACACATTGGGATGTGTTCAAAATGTTGCTTTTATAATGGATCATGTAGAGTTATGGTTGGTTTTGTTGCATCCTACAAAGTAATAACTATGAAATGCATTTAGATTTTCATTTGTCTGGGATTATGTGAATTTGAGCATATTGTGAAGTACTATAGACCTCGTATACATCTTGGAATTCAACAATGAATCTAACTATTGAATTGTATAAACCATTACATTCGAAGTTAGTAGCCTAATATATTTATTTCACGATTACAACAAATGATTAATTGCACTACAAAATAAGAAAACAAATGTGTACTCGCTCCGTTTTTATTTAAGTTTACATATTAGCATTGGTCAAAGTCAATTTTTGTAAACTCTCACAAAGTTTATAACAAAAAATATTAACATATACATAACAAATAAAGACCATTAGATTCATTATTGAATGTACTTTCACACATACATATTTGTTATGGTAAGTTTATATTTTTCTATAAACTTGGTCAAACTTTAGGAAGTTTGACTTCGATCAAACCTAATATGCAGAGTTAATAAGAATGGAGGGAGTACTAGTAGTTACTAGTACTACTCGCTAGTTGCTTAGCCCAATCACCCAACACGCCAAATGGGGAGTTCAGTGTTACAAAATTTTGAGGTCGGCTGGAAAATTTCCCGCAACCCTGATTCGAGCAGTGCGAAGTTGCCATCATACCCTTCGGAACAGGCCTACGCATGCTGGTTGGTAGGGGGCTGTTTTGGTAACTTCAAGTTCACCCTACCCAGCTAACCCACCCCGGCACCTTGAGTAGTACACCTGAATACTCCCCATTTTCTATCCCCATCGCAAAATAGACTTCTCCACAGCACGGCAGCCTTCGTGCTCCTCCCCTTCTACATCGGCGCACTTGTCCACTACAACACATCTGCCTCATCGACGATGTCGTACGCCGCACTGGAGTCGGTCCACCATCGTCGTTGTACATGGAGCCTCTTCCCCGGCACCGTCTTCCACAGTCTCGGATCTGCTTCCCGGAAGCCGACGCCAAGTGCAAAAGCACCACCGTTGTGGACAATGATGCACAGAGGCCGCCGCGACCATCGTACTGCTCCTCGATTGGTAATGTGTGTATTGAATCTCTTAGCAATACATGTGCAGTTCCAATTTTGTTCATACCTACCCTTCAAATTTCCTGGTTGCTATCGTTCCCATAAAAGTAATTGGTTATAGCTTGCATTTTCCAACAGAATATCACCTTGTAATTGTGAGTCGCTCCTATTTTGTGATGTGCTTGGGTGGGTACTTTACCTGCAATTAGTAGTGTGGCAAATGATGGAAAGTTTTTTAGAACTAGAAAGATGCCCATGCGTTGCATGGAATATCAAGATGCATTTGTATGAGTAGTTTATCTTGTGGGAGAAAAGGAAGAATGACGGAAGGCCTTATTTGCAAATGTGGAGAGGGGTGTGGGTATCTTTTTGCAAAATTGCCATAGTTTCCTTCCTATCTGTCAGATATAAATCGGACGGCCTATATTGCAGGATTGCAGGCACACCATCATCACCAACTCTGTTTTTTATAAGAGTAGTATATATATATATAATATATAAGAGATATATAAGATATAAAAAGTAGCGATAATTATAAATATATAATATATATAAGAGTATAGAAGAGAGTAGAGATAGCGGGGACATCGGGAAAGGATTGCGCACACACGGGAAAAAGCGGTCGGGCGCTCGCTAGTTTTGGCGCGCGGCGTCAGGCGTGCTTTATAAAATCCAACGCCCTCCCACCACTTTGTGCCTCGCCACCGCTCTCCCCCTGAAAGTGCAACAATCCCTAGGTGGTTTTGGTAATTCCTAACAACATATAGCTCATTGGGCTAACATTATTCCAAGATGAATATTTCAGGAAAAGCTCAATGAATGGCATGGCATGGATGAGAAAAGTGGATCCCTCAAAATGCTAAAGAGAAAAGGATTGGCTCTAGCTCAAAAGCTCAAGACTCTACATTTTATATTTCAGTGATCTTGGATCACATTGAGTCTATAGGAAAAGCCAATACTATCAAGGAGGGATGAGGTGTTGTTTAATGAGTTTCTTGCTCCATAGTGCTTAGTGATATGCTTCGATACCCTCAACTACTTTCTCATATCCACATATGACCCAAACCAAAAGTCAAACTCGGCCCTACCGATTCTTTCTACCCGGCGCCACCGAGTTCAGATGTCATAGCCACTGCCACAAACCCTAGGCAAATCGGTCTCACCGATAGGGATCTCGATCTCACCGAGATGGGGTTGTAATCTGTCTATTTCCCTTCGAAACGTTTCGGTACCACCGAGATGAGCGATCGGTCCCACCGAGATTGCAATGTAAACTCCCTGTTTCCTTTTCGTAACATTTCGGTCCCACCGAGTTTACCTGACCAACTCTCTGGTTAGCTTATTACCAAAATCGGTCTCACTGAGTTAGTGTAATTGGGCTCACCGAGATTACGTTATGCCCTAACCCTAACCATATCGGTCCTACCGAGTTGCATGTCGGTCCCACCGAAAATCCTAACGGTCACTAGATTTGCTGAATCGGTCCGACCGAGTTTATCAATTCGGTCCCACCGAGTTTGGCAAGTTGTGTGTAATGGTTAGATTTTGTGTGGAGGCTATATATACCCCTCCACCTCCTCTTCATTCATGGAGAGAGCCATCAGAAC
The DNA here is from genome assembly GCF_002162155.2 of Triticum dicoccoides. Taxonomy (NCBI): domain Eukaryota; kingdom Viridiplantae; phylum Streptophyta; class Magnoliopsida; order Poales; family Poaceae; genus Triticum; species Triticum dicoccoides. The sequence goes on from NC_041383.1 coordinate 590,350,216, forward strand.
AAACCTACACTTCCAACTTGCTGTTTCTGAGAAAGAACCACCTACTCATGTGTTGAGGCCAAGATATTCCATTCCTACCATATGAATCTTCATCTCTCGCCTTCCCCAAGCTTCTTTCCACTCAAACCTTATTTCCACCAAATCCAAATCCTGTGAGAGAGAGTTGAGTGTTGGGGAGATTATCATTTGAAGCACAAGAGCAAGGAGTTCATCATCAACACACCATTTGTTACTTCTTGGAGAGTGGTGTCTCCTAGATTGGCTAGGTGTCACTTGGGAGCCTCCGACAGGAGTTGAACCAAGGAGTTTGTAAGGGCAAGGAGATCGCCTACTTCGTGAGGATCTACCACTAGTGAGGCAAGTCCTTCGTGGGCGACGGCCATGGTGGGATAGACAAGGTTGCTTCTTCATGGACCCTTCGTGGGTGGAGCCCTCCGTGGACTCGCGCAACCGTTACCCTTCGTGGGTTGAAGTCTCCATCAACGTGGATGTACGATAGCACCACCTATCGGAACCACGGCTCAAAAATCACCATGTCTCCAAATTGCATTTGAATTCTCCAAACCCTTCCCTTTACATTCTTGCAAGTTGCATGCTTTACTTTCCACTGCTCATATACTCTTTTCATGCTTGCTTGAATTATGTTAAGATTGCTTGACTTGTGCTAAGATAGCTAAAATCTGCCAAAGACTAAAATTGGGAAAAGGATAAGTTTTATTTGGTCAAGTAGTCTAATCACCCCCCCTCTAGACATACTTTCGATCCTACACCCGCTCTTTCTCTCCTTGCCGCCGCCGCGCCACCATGCCGCCGCGCCGCCGGGAAACTTGGGGCTACCGCGGCGTCCGCGCGCGCACCTCTTGTGGCTTCTTCGCCGAGATCTGGTTCCACGAGATGCATCTTGGCCTCGACACTTTGGACACCGCCCACATGGCCGCCCACGTGTATGACACGGTGGCGTGGCGCCTCAGGCCGCCTCATAGGGAGATGAACTTCCCCAACATGTCGATGCGGTAGCGGGCGCAGGAGCTCGCGCCTCCACTGCAGCTTATCACCGACGAGGATCGTCGCGACAACCGGAGGCGGGAGCACCGTCTCGGCAGCACCGAGATGGACGAGGAAGCCATGGCACTGGGGCGCCAACGGTTCCCGCAGAACATCATCAACGAGCGCGAGTTCTACATGCAAAGGCGGGAGAAGAGGGAGAAGAGGAGGGCGGAGCAAGCCGCCTATCGCGAGGACAGGCGTATGCGGAAGGCGACCGCTCAATTCAACATCAAGCTAGGAGCAGCATCGCCCTGGGACTCCGACGATGATCGGTATCTTGACGCCTACATTGAAACATCGGAGGAGGACGCCACTGAGGTGGAGTAGGACAATGATAAGTAGTTGAACTATCTATTTTTCTATCTATCTATGCTGAGAACTATCTATGTATCTATGTATGCCAGTATCGACTCAGAGTCGGATGTGTATCGAGTCAGAATAGAGGGGAGAAAAAATATAGCGCGTCTGCTGGAGCGACACGTGCGCACAATTTTTTGCAGCGGCCGCTGGAGCCAGCACCCCGGGGCCTGCAAAAACTGGCTATTCCTGTGCTGTAATTGCTTTTTAATGTGCCGCACATTGCGCTTCTATTGGAGATGCTCTAACATGGCATATTAGTGCTTTAATGTTGCCCACAAGATGCGTGAGTATTACTATATTTTCCTTGCCATGTTGAGATTTTAAAACCATGAGTGCGAACATGCAGAGGAGCAGAGAAGACCAAACACGGGATATTGGGGACATCTTCAAGGAACGTGGCAAGTTAAATAGGAGCTACACCGAACCTGTAAAATGAGCTTTGGTAAGTAACACCCTTTCAATCACTTTCTTTTAGCCTCGTGTTCTTCAAAGTGTATAGGTTGTAGTTTCTGTTTCTCTTAGCCTCGTGTTCTTCGATATGTAATAAGGAGAGTCTTAATCGTCCTAATGCTTTCGTTTTTAGCTTGATGTAGGAAGTGGGTGTTCTCGCCTTGGAGTCTGTTTTTATATTTCTCCTTTTGAATTCACTTCTTCGAGTTCTGTTTATCTGGCTTCTACTAAATGGATCTGGGTTGCTCTGAGTATTGATCTAAAAAGGAAGTAACTTCATGTCAGGATGCAGTTCCTGCAAGGAGGGATGTATGGTCAACCTTGAGATCATGTTTCCAAAATGAGGCTGGCTTACACACAAGGTGCCCGTTCCCTAATGATGCTGGATTAGATATAAGGTGCAAATTCCCAGATGATGTTGGATTACACACAAGCCAGGTGGAGTCGTCAATTGTTCGTGTCCTCGTGGCTCTAGTAAAGGCTGAAAGAAAGCATGCAACAGCCCTTGAGAATGTAGCTGAGTTCCTGAAGAAGCGAAAAGAGCAATTAGATGCTCTCTTAACCCAAGCCAAGTAAGAGATGGAAGAAGCCAGAAAGAAGCTAGCAGAGGCAGAGCAGGCTAGGCGTCTCCTGCTATCCAAAACTGTTGTCAATACAAATTTTCCTTCATAATAGCTAGGTTCAAATGTTTATCCAGTTAGCATGCATGTTATGATGTCCGTGCATCTACTGATGTGGCACAAAATAATTTTCTTTTGGGTCATGTAATTACAACAATTACTTTCCAAACAACAAGGCCAACATTCCAAGTTCAACTTCCACATCAAACTCATGTTCACAGATATTTGCACATTCATAGATAATGTCCACAACCATGATTCACTTCAAAGCCAAAAAATGCAAGGAGAGTTATAAATAAAGAAAAATCTCTAGTTCCTACTACCAGTGCGAGAACAACAAGACAAGACCATACATAATTAATTATATTTTGGACATTTTTTGACTAAACCTGAATTACTTCTGGAGGCAGGTATAATATTTCTAATGCCGGCCATGGCTGGGGTCCATGATGTTTTGAGCCAAACCGAGCAACACGCGGGGTGTTTGCCGGCGACACGATGGTCGTGGCATTCGAGGGTTCTAAGCGGTGGCGTCTCCCATGTTCTACTATTCCTTTGCGTCAGCGGTGGACGCAGGTGTGTTGGCCACCTTCGCGAGCATGCCACGGTTCCTCCAACGTTTGCGTCATATGGCGCGGCCAACCACGGTGCACTAGACGCCGTGGTCCCTCATGTGCTGGCATGCAACAACTCGCGACTCTTCTGCGAGCAAGCTTGGAGCATCGAGTTGATGCACTAGGGGCCATCTTGGAGCGGCGGGTTGCTCCTCCGCTTGCCGGCCTGCAGCCTCACCCATGGTACTGACGGCTTGGGGTGGGGAGGAAGGTGGGGCAGCGAGTTGCCTAGCTCGTCGAGGCACCCAGCCAAATTTTATGCCGAAGAACACGTCTTCGTGCTCACCGGATGCTATGGAGAGTGTGGAGAAAATGGTGCAAGGAGGATATGGGGGGCAGCAGTGTGGTGCGGTTCTTTCCAGACGTCTGGCCTCATTTAAATAACGGGCGGACGAGAGGAGCCAGTCATTGTTGTGTTCTAAAATGCCGGCCGGCTCGCGGAAGGACGTGTTGCCGGCACACACGCGGATTCAATGGAGGCTGGAGGGGCAGTCTGAAGCCGGTTGCATGCAACGAGGAGGCATGTTCAGCCTGGCCTGCAGCGAGTGGGGCCCTTTTGGCCGGCACGCCGGTTGAATGCCTACACTATGAGAGGTCGCACCCGTCTCAGAGCAATCACTCCCTCCAGTCCTTTTTTGTTTGGGTATAACAAAATCTCGTTTTCCATTCACATTTTACAAGTAAAATTCATGGACAAACTTTGACCCAAAATACGATGGGGACTAGTAAACCAGGACAGAGGTAGTAGTTATGAATTCCATTTTTGCTCCATACCAATCGTTCTAAAAACTAGTAGTTATAACACGCCATTGAAAATCGGAACTCTTACACCGCTAAAAAAATGATATTTTAAACATGGCTACTCGATCAGTGGCCACTGGCGAGCCACCACCTCTAGGTCGTTCACCCGTGGTCCCGACCATCAACTCCTATGGATCAAATTATCACGCGATATGACTATTCCTACAAAGGTGCGCTCCACCATGTACCCGATACCCGCGCATGCAGCAATCATGCACCTAGGGTTTTAGGGTTTATTTGTTTATGGTGCCTTTACGTAACTCTCATGTGTGCGAGGCAGCGAGAGACTGACTGTGTGCGTGCGCCTCTTCTCTTCATATATGTACTCCATCATTTGTCTGGTGTCCAAAAAATTATATAGTAGTAATAACTAGCAATGTGCTAATGTGTTGCCACACGATTAAAGTAGATTAATACATATTCATCGATTTGATAGAAAAGAGTCTAGTTTTGAAATACGTATATCAGTACAAATATGTTTGTTTCACTCAAAATATATTCCTTTGGAGGTTTTGATGAGACAAGGGAGGAATGTGGTTGGTTTCAAGATTGGAGGAGTGGTATATCTCTACTCTTATAAAAAAATAGAGTTGGTGTTGATGGTGTGTCTGCCATCCTGCAATATAGGTCGTCCGATTTATATCTGACGAATAGGAAAGAAACTATGGCAATTTTGCAAAAAGATACCCACGCCCCTCTCCACATATGCAAATAAGACCTTCCCTCATTCATCCTTTTCTCCCACAAGATAAACTACTTGATGTTCCGTGCAAAGCATGGCCATCTTGCTAGTTGTTGCAAAAAGCCCGTGTGTGTGTGTGGTGTGTGTGTGTGAGAGATGGAGAGAGGAGGAGGATGGAGTGAGTGTGTGAAAAAGGCACAAAGAGCGTGTGTGCGAGAGGTATCACCATAAAATGAGGCTATAGTGTGTGTGCACGATCGACAGGGCGTGTCTCAAGAAGGACGAAAAATCTACATAGATACAAGGAGCATGAGACATGTACGAGATAGTGGAAGCAAGAGTGTGCGGGTGTATAAACCTATCTGGATGCTAGTCGATCAATGTTTGTGATAGAAATATGAGTCGGGGGTGCAAAAGTGAGAGTTTTGCATGGGTGTGTGTGAGAGAGACGTTAGGCGGGAAGGGGAGTGGAAGCCGGAGTTGTGCGTGTGTGTGAGAGAGAGAAAGGGGGGAGTTTGTCTGATCGGTAAACAAATGAATAATGTCAGTTTTATAACTAAGATGTAGATGTAAAGAAGACCACAACAAACATTGTGTGTGCGGGAGAGAGAGTAATTTTGGTGGTAGGAGTCATATATAGAGAGATATAATGTGCGTGAGAGAACCCTAGAGAGAAAGACAAAGTGAAAGAGGAGTGAGAGTGTGTGTGTGGCGGTGAAAAAGAAAGCTTATGTACATAGTGATACCAGAGAACAATAGAGACGTGAGAGATAATGAAAACCTTGTAATGTATAATGATAGGGAGAGTGTGACACTTCTCAAGGGAGACGTCGAGAGACCATGTTTGTGAAAATAGGAGAAACATGAAGTGAGCATGCCGATGAGCTGGAGAAAAGAGAGTGATAGCTACATGAAGGAGCATGCGAGAGAGATGGGCGTGGAAGGAGATTCAAATATTTAGTTGCGTGTGTAGAAAATGTCAACATAAAAGGGATTCAAATATTTGAATTCGAGATGATGATACATGTAATTCATACTCAAACCAAAATTGATCTATCAAACATGCATACTCATATGAATTCACACGCATCTATGTTATTTAATATCTAGATATTACTAATCCATACATTTTAGTAGAACATAATTTGGTTTAGAAAACATTGAATTCAACCTTATGATTTTTAGATCATTGTATTTGTAAATCATATTATATATATAAAGGAGCAGAATTCTTTGTTGTGCTTTTGAAAGTATATATATATAAAAATGATGTATATAGAATTTTATTCCAATCGAAAATGGATCCTACCCGAACAAAAATGGAATACAAAATGGATTTGAATTGAGTTGGCACGGTAAACGTGCAAGCTTTTTCTCAAAAATTTGAATGAAGCGGCCAAACTCGCAGTAACCGCCCGAAACCAAAATATGGGAGATGGAAATTACCACCTGTCCCTGACATGCAACACATGTTGGCTCGATTTCAATAGGTCTTGATAGGGCAGGTTCGTAATTTCACTCAAACGTGACATAACCACCTCTCACCCTGATTCATACACGGTGGGCGCCAAAACACAGTGTCTCCTCAGCCGAAATCGCCTCTCACCTGGTTTCATACACTGTGGGTGCCAACACAAACTCTCCTCTACCGAAATCTCCGTCGGAAAATATTCGGTGTATGCGAGATTACCATCCTATCCTGAACCGACTAATATTGCTATGATGTAGGAAATTTTAAACATGGGCTAAGTTTGTAAATTTCCTCGCATTTGAGACAAGCATGCCCTGAAGACATGGTTCCCCCTTCCTCTCTCCCTCCATTTCCCCATTCGCACTCCATGGGCGCCAAAACACCTACTCCACCCCAGCCTCCTCCGTCCGCCACCCCATCCATCGCCGTCCTCCTCCGCCATGCCAGAGCTGATACCCTGATGCCGTCGTCCATTACAAGAGATCGACCTCTCTAATCCATGGCTTCAGACCAAGATCCTTGTATCCCGTCCTCTCGCTTCATCCCCGCCACCATCCACCTAGCCAGCGCCGCTCCTACGATTGTCTCGTCCACCGCGCCAGGATATTCCCCCTGCTGCCATCATCTACCCTCCTAGATCTGCTGCCACGCCGCCGACAGCCATCGCTACCACAACACCATCAAATTCTCAGCAGATGCATACACTGCACCACACCAGAGGTGGTACTCTTTCGTATCTGCTCAACTTGTTTATCGCAGCAAGAAAATAGATCACCACTGCTTTACTGTGATTTCTTGTCCATCACTTAGGATCTTACTTGTTAGTTGAAAGCAAACATTGGCTGCAAAGTTGCCTTTGTCCGGTTTGCACCTTCAGATCCGCCATGGCACGCTCAACATTATACTCGCAATGCTTATGGTTTTCCCATTTTATATTCCACACTAGTTAAATGATAGTAGACTAAATTTCAAAATTGGGTTAGTTGATTTTTGAGAGCTCGCCGGAGTTCGCCAAAGGGAAGGAAGGGGCTCGGGTGGGGACGGAGGTTGTGGGGGGTGGTGGCCTGGCGGTTGTGGGGCCTCGCCGAATGAAGAAAGTCGATGCGGGTGGGGGCGAGGGTGGGGGTGGCGGAGGAACACAGGTGGTGGGGGCGGTTCAGGGGAGGGAGGGGGCGGTGGTTGTGGCCGGTGGTTCAGCCGGCGGCCTGTGCGGTGTTCTATAGGGGAAGAATCAGAGACGTTGAAGAAGGGTTAGGAGACGTAGGATCTTCATCCAACCGCCTGAAATGGTCGACTGACCCAAATGACGAAAGTCAGGCGACTTGCATGCAGACATTCCTTTATATTCAGTAACATCATCTTAGCTGCTTAGCACAGCTCCTTAATCCATCAAACTAAACAACGTGCCACTCATAATTCCAAACTTGTTGCTCAAATATGAATCTGATATGATGTTGATATTACTAAAACAGATAATGTTTAATTGGTCAGCTAATGTTCCTACTTTACTTCCGAAAGGCACGTGCACCACATATAGAGAGACAACAGGGAGCACTACAAAAAAATACACTTCCGTGATGATACGTGTTTGTCACAGTAGGTTGCATTTTTTGTCATGCAGTTACATCCATGACGATTTTATGACAGAATCAAGATAGTCATACTTGTGCTGTCGTAGAAGTGTTCCATGACATTACCAAAATTATCATCACGGAAGTGTCCACTTCCATGACGATAAATCGCCCGTCACAGAAGTGCTTTCGTCAAGGGTGACCGACATGTGGCATCCACCATAACGGAACGTTGTTAAGCTATCGGGTCGGGTTTTGGATCCGATAACCCGTTAACAGCCCCGACCAATGGGGATTTTCCACGTGTAAAATCATCATTGGCTGGAGGAAACATGTGTCGGCTCATCGTTGGGACAGATGTCATCCACTCATTGGATAGAAGGCGCCTATGATACATCGACACGTGGCATGGCCCAACAGAGGCCCATTCCTGTGAAAAGGCCGGCCCGTTTGACTTGGTCAAAAGGTGGCGGGCCGGCCCATGGAAACCTATTAATGGCATGTTCGCATATAGCCCATTTACAGCCCGCTAACCCAAGGCCTGTTACGCCCTATCCGAATTAGGCCCAGTAGCGTCATCTAGGCCATCCAATATGATTCCAGCCTGTTTTCCCTTCTGGCCCATGTATGGCCCATGATGTCTTTCGACCCATATGAGGCCCTATGTAACTCTTGGCCTATTAACGGCCTGAGGTGAAACTAGCCCGCAATGAACAGTGTATCACTTTACACCCACTAACGGCCCGTGGTGAAACTGGCCCGTAATGAACAGTGTATCATTTTATACCCATTAAGGGCCCGTTATTCAGTTGGGCCGTTTCCAGCCCAAGTTATCTTTCGGCCTTCTCATAGCCCATTTATTCTTCGGCTCATTTCCAGCATTGGTTTAATTACGGCCCGTTACTGTCATTTTCTGCGTGTGGGCCAAATTCAGCCCGTGGTTACAGTCGGCTCATCTGTGGTCCGTTAATACGTTGGGCCGTTTTCATAGCGTCATCAAATACGGCCTATTAACGATGGCCCATTATGGTCGGCCCATGAACGGACGATTCCAACTCTAGCCCGTTTACGGCCATAATGCGGCCTGTTATTGGCCCATGTTTGGCCAATCGATCATACGGACCGTATAAGGCCCATTGATGATACGGCCCGTAGAAGGCCCATTGTTTCTACGGCCCGTAGAAGGCCCATTGTTTCTACGGCCCATAGAAGGCCTACTATTTCTACGGGCCATAGAAGGCCCACTGTTTCTACGGCCCGTAGGAGGCCTAGTGTCACTACAGTAAATATTTGCCCATGGTTATTGTGGCCTAGTTTTAAAAAATAGGTTATTGCAGCCACTAGCAAACCGAGGAAAAAGAATTGCACTGACTACAAGCAAAAAAATAAACAAGACAACAAGGAAATAAATAAGCAAGCAATTTATTCTAGGCTATCACGGCTATTACACATATTACATCCACTGGGCATCAAAGTTTGCCACCAGTGCAAATATAGGGAACAAAGCAGCATATAAATGCCGCAGCAAAACAAGTCCAGAACTGAAACCACTCCAGAAGAGTTCAAGAAACAATATCCTGGGTACCCATAATGCTGGCAAGATGCTTAGCAAGCTTATTAACTTTCTCTTATTTGGCGCTTAAATCCTCTAGTGCTTGCTGCTGCATAAGAAAGTACGCATCTGAATTCTGCAGGGACTTCCTTAGTCCTTCGGCTTCTTGCCGCAGTACAGCTGACTGATGCCTTTCAGCTTGTAGCTGAGACTGAAGAAGCCGAAGTGATTCAGGAAGCGAGTTCGAAGAGCTTGTGCCAGTGGTACTGGCCAGTAACTCGAACACTACATCAACGCAGGACTGTGGGGTTTTCTCACTGTCTACAAGATCATTTTTATCACCTTTCTTGGAGACCAACAGGGTTGTCTCACTATCTTGAACCTTATCTGCATTACTTTCTCTACCATTGCATAGTGGGGTGCTCTTCTCCAATATTCTGTTTGCATACTACAAGAGAAACAAGCAGACACATCACAGGTTTAGCTTGTAGTATACGAAACTCATTTTGGTAAACCGATTCAGTAGTAAGGTGGACAGGATAACAGCATGAAACAAACATATATGTATGTACTATGGTCATTGTATTTTCCATATCATTCTAGTTTATATTCCCTAATCAAGATAGAGACACAGTTCAACTCATATATTTTTAAGACGCAGCAGCATAGATAGAATATAAGTGTGAGAAACTACACAGCATTGGCAGCACTTGTAATGTGCATCACATGAGAACATAACTGTTTATACAACTTAAACTGAAATCAACATAGAGCAAGAAGTTAGAACAACAATCCAGTTAAAGAAATAGGTTTAAAACATACCTGTTGCGCCATTGGAGTTTCAATTGGATCCTTCAAATTCGAAAGTGTAAATACAGTGATGCAACAACAAAGAAGTATGGACCATAGCTACGGAGTCTGACCTGAGAACAGTTTCTCTTCTGCTTTAAACGTGGAGTTTGGGTTAGCTGTGGTGGTCTTCGTGCTTTGGGCACTTCAATAGCTTTACAAACTGCTCGTGTGGGGGTACTCTATGGTGGACATGGTGCTTTGTCAACTATAAGTGGGTTACTATCCGCTGGGGTTGCGGTTAGAGGGGTTGTAGCTAGTTCTCTGCCCAACGGTGTAAGTGTGCAATCTGGAAGAGTCTCGATTATGTGTGGTGGGGCTAGTTTCTGGGCCAGTACAACCATGGTTCTATCTGCATCGACGGGTAGCACTGTCTTTTGTGAAGAATGGGTTTTTGCTCCCTTAGATACTGCCATCACCCCCTCCAATTCAAGTGGCTAATAAACAAGAAAATAAATTGAACGTACAGACATTGTATGATAGATAGATGTGGTAATTCACATATATGTTGTCTAACCAAACAGGACAGCATGACACAATTTCACAAATATGATGCCTAACTAAACAGGATAGCATGACACCGTTTCAGATATATGATGGATAACTTAACAGGATATAATGGCATAATTCAACATATGATGAGTACCTAAACAGGATGACATGACAAAACTATATGATGTCTTTCTAAAATAGGTTGGGATGAAATAATTCACATACTTGTTGTCTAAGTATACAGGATGGCATGATATAATTGACATAATTGATTCATATACTAAGCAGCTGGCACTCGCATGTATGATCTCTAAACTAAGCAGATAGAATTCAATATTGTGCATATGATGTCTAAACTAAGCAATGCAAGACACCATATGCATCATATGAGAAATATAAACATTGCAACTTAGATCATACACCTCAGGTGGGATATAGGACTGGTCATCTGTCTCTGAATCCTCCTCTGAGGAGCTCCCTGTAACCATCGAGATATATGCTTCAACAGGTAGCATTGCCTAATTTGAAGACCTTGTTTTCACTCCATATTTTTCCATAACCGGCTCAAATGGCTGATACACATGAAGAGTAGTTCAATATACACAGATTGTCGACAAATGGAATACGTAATGAAAAAAAGATGGCATGAGATAATTCACATATGTGATGCCTGGATCCATGGCGGTGCATAATTCACATATATGATAACTGGCTGAAAAACATGGCATTGCATAATTCACATATCTGATATAGAAAGCAAACAGGAGGCATTCACACAAAGCATGTCTAATCTAAGCAGATGGCATGGCAATGCACGACACCATATGCATGATATGAGTAATATAACCCAGCCAAGTTAGAGCATGCACCTCGGGGGGGGGGATACGACTGGTCATCTCTCTCTTAATCCTCCTCTGAGGAGCTATCTGTAACCAGCAAGAAATCTGCATCCACAGGTAGCACTGACTGCTCAGAAGACCTTGTTTTCACTCCAGATTTTCCCATGACCGACTCAAATGGCTGATGCACGGGAAGAGTAGATGAATGTATAAACATTGTTGACAAATGGAATACATTACCTAAAAACATATGGCACGATACAATTCACATATACGATGACTGGCTAAACAGGATGGATTGCATGATTCACGTATATGATGCCTGGCTAAAGAAGATGGCATTGCATAATTCCCATATACTCCCTCCATTGCTAAATATTTGTCTTTTTAGAGATTTCAAATGGACTACCACATACGGATGTATATAGACATATTTTAGAGTGTAGATTCACTCATTTTGTTCCGTATGTAGTCACTTGTTGAAATCTCTAAAAAGACAAATATTTAGGAATGGTGGGAGTATGATATAGAAACCAAACAGGTGGCATTCACACAAAGCAAATCTAAACTAAGCTGATGACATATAAGATGTATAATGTAAGCAACGCAAGGCGCCATATGCATGATATAACCAACATCAGCATTCCAGGTTAGAGCAAACACCTTAGGTGGTAAACAGGCATGGTCGACTCCTTCTGAATCTCCATCTGAACAGTTATCTTCCTCTGGAATACAATCTGGAAATGCAGGAGAGGGGGGGCACTTCGCCCACCATGGAGCGGCGTCTGCATGACATTATATTCGCACGCAAAAGTCTTCTCTTTTTCTCTACATGTTCAGTACGATTGTGTACAATATCTGACATGCATAACAAAAAAATAGTTAGATTTTGTAAGGCCTAAGGGGTGCATGCAAAAATCAAAACTGATGGTAGCAAACGAGTGGATGGATCCAAAACTAATGATAGCAGGTAGATTATAGCTTCAGTTTAAAAAGATAGGCAATGGATCATCTATTGTTTGTCGCCCACCCAACATGAACCACATAGAAGACCCCAGATGAACCAGATAGTAGACATATTCTATTCGTTGCTGGCTCGATATGAGACCCATGGGCAATTCAAAACTCAAGATTGAACGATAAAGTAGCAAGTAATAATAACCGATGTATAACGTAAGCAAACACAAAATAGTGCGACGTCTCTTTAGGAACTGTGTAGTCCTCAGGTTCATCTGCTCAGTCGATGATGGTAATGCAGTTGGCGTGGCTGCCGACAACGGGGAAGATGATCTGAGGCAGCGAAAGAAAGTCTGCAGGGGGATCTCTGCTGCAGTGAACGCTTCTATCGATGGTGCACCTCAGGTGGGGTGGATGACGGCATGGCAGGAGCAGGACATAACAAACAGAGTTTTCTTTGATGCCAATCTAAAAATGAAGTAAATCTGTAAGGGCTTCTTAGAATTGGAGGATTCTATAAACGCAGGGACAGGAAAAACACAGGAATAGGATAGGAATGCACGTGCAAAACAGAGCATTTGGAAACATAGGATTTCAGTCAACCTGGGTGTTTGGCTCACATGAATTGGAAGAACAGAGGAATGGAGAAACAAAGTGATGCGACGAGTGTACAACCTCTTTGGCATAGCCTTGTGGACCTCAGCATCATTGGGTTTGACGTGGAGGATGGTGATGATGCTGGTGTGACTGTCGGAGGCGGGGAAGAAGATCCGAGGCCTCTGGAAATGGCGCCGAGGGTACTGCTCCGCTGTGATGGACGGTTCCGTCGTTGGAGCAGCTCCGCTAAGGTGTACGGTGACGAGGCTGAAGCTTGACAAGACAGACAATGTTAATCTGAAGTGGGACCCTAATATTATCTGTAATAGATGATGTAAAATACATCACCGAAAAGTGCTAGATGTAAAACGCATCAGCCGCGCCGCAGCCGCTCCGACAGATGCTGTAAGTACTGTTCACTCTAAACTTAACTGAAGAAAATGAACTTTACAGTCAAAATTGAATTTTACTATCGAAACTGATTGAACTAGTAACAGAGCATTGCAATAGATGTTTAGGGCGTTTGAGCACTAGTAGCAGAGAAGCAGTGATCTAAATCAGCAGACGCTCGAGCAGGGAATGCACTAGCAGAGAGCAAGTCGTGCAGTAGCACCGCGAGCGAGTGCTAAAGCAGCAACTCCTGTAGCTGTCGGAGGTCGTGCAGCAGCAGCAGCAGCGCAAGCGAGAGCAAGAGCAGAGATGCATCACGAACGAAAGCAGGAGCAGTGCAGCAGCGCGATCGACAGCAAGAACAGAGCCGCAACACGAGCGAGAGCCGGAGCAGCTGCAGCTAGTGCCATTGTGGAAGTCGCCATCGAGGAAGCAACGACATGGGGGAGAGACGCCGTTGATGATGTGGCCGGCGACGACACCATCGATGGAGACGCCATGTCTGCTCGGTATCAAGCACCGGCAGCCCCGTGAGATCGAATAAAAGATAAAATGCAGCGGTGAGTGCAGAACCTCCTTGGTGGCGCCGAGTTGGCCTCGGCTTCATCGGAGGAATTGGTGAGGGTGCTACGGTTCCGTTGGGGCAGGTCAAGACGGTGCTGTGGGGATTGAGGTGGCGCGATAGACGAGGCGAATGTCGGGGCAGCTCCTTGGAGGTGGAGGACGGGGCGGCTGATCGGTGGGATGAAGAGATCGACAATGGATCCTCATCTGGTGCGGTGGATGAGGGACGGCGAGCTGTTGCGGTGGACGACATGGTCGGGGAAGAGTCTCCGGCTGGGCGGCGGTCGGGAGGCCGATGGAGGAGCGTGGGGTTTCGCGGGTTTTGGCGGCCTCGTTGTACGAATGGGGGGCGAAGGGGGAGGGGGCAGCCAAGCTTAGGGACGCGCTTGTCCGAAATGTAGGGTAAGTTACCAGCGTACCCCCACCGGTTTTGACACCGTGACGTGGAGCTTCATTTCCGGCTGAGGGGTAGAAGGGGGATTTCGCATATCTGGGCTGCGGGAGCGATTTCGGATGAGGAGGGAGTTCTCGCGCGCGTCCAAATTTCGGGATAAGAAGGCGCGGCGCGGGTTGAAGAAGCGGGAGTTTCAAAGCAGGCGAGACAAAAGATACTCGAGTTTGAAAATTTTGGGATAACATGGTGCGGATTCCTTGTTCGGCAGAACAAACTTAACGTGTAAAAAAACAATTCATACAAGACACAAGAGAGTCATGTCCCCTTTTACTATATTGCTATAGATGCCATTGAAAAAACTACAAGAAAAATGTAAAAAAATCGGGAGAACAAGATTGCCCTGCACAGTACCAAATCGATTCGCACTTCCCTCAACAACAACAAAAAACAAATCAATTCCTACGAAAGAAAGAGTAATGTCCCTTTTTTATATGATTACAGATGCCATGATCTTGAATTTCATTTTTTGAATCCACGTTATGTTGAATTCGAATATATCATTAGGTGACCTTGCGGTTTATAATTGATGTAGTCGTACATTTTGATCTTCAATCATATATGAACATTTTACTCCACCATGTGAACATATATATTGCCGTCTACCATATGGACTAAATTTGAATCAATTTTCCTTATTTGAATACGATTGTTTTCAAGTTATACAATAATTTAAATATTATCTTGATAACAAAAAGACATGCATATAGCAGTAATCATATTTCACTACGAACTACATGTACCATACGCTCTCCAATTCAAATATTTGTATCCATTTTATGTTGAATTCAAATCATAGTACATTATTGGTCTAGGTAGCGAGATGTTCGGGATAATCTAAACCCTATTTTCATACGTATAATTTTCGGCTGAATTGGGACAACTTTTGGTATAAGCCTCTTGGAAAACCGGAGATTCTCTCAACAAGCCTCGTGGTTCCGTGAGGGAACGTGTCACCTTTGTGTGCGAAACGATATACGCTGCCTCCCCCCTGATTTTATTTACAGAGGCAAGATAGAACTATATGAGTTCCCTGTTAAATTTTGGAATTATTTCGGGTTCATTTGGCCTTTTTATACATTAATTGAGTTTCCGGACTTTTAATGTGCATAATCTAATTATGAATTGCATGCACATGCTCCGGTGCACCAAAGTGGGTTGAAAAATCACATGTGTGTCCTTGGTTGAATTTCTAGGTCCCATGGAAGAAATGAGAATGAAATTCAAACATTGGGCGTCATGACTCTACCGAGAACATCGAGAAACTTAGATTTTAAATTCATGTAAATCATGAAAGTTGGCATGGTGTCATGTCATGGCACTAACATGTTGTGGTAAAAAATTGGGCCGATTTGGAAGCTTGTAGTTCTAAGAGGGAACGTGCCACCTTTGAGTGTGAAACGATATATGCTACCCCCTTGTGTTTCTTAACAAAGGCAACATAGAACTACATTAGTGCCCTGTTAAATTTTGGAATTATTCCGAGTTCGTTTGTCATTTTTTATACATTAATTGAGTTTCTGGTCATTTAATGTGCATAAGTCAAATTTGAACTACAAGCACATGCTCTCGTGCACCAAAGTTGGTTGAAAAATCACATTTGTGTCCTCGGGTGAATTTCTAGGTCCCATGCAAGAAATGAGAATAAAATTAAAACATCTGGGCATCATGGCTCGGCCGAGAACATTGAGAAACTTGGTTTTAAAATTCTTGTAAATCCAAAACACGTCTGAAAATCATGAAACTTGTCATGGATGTCATGTCATGGTACTACCATGTTGTGGTAAAAAAATGGCCGAATAGGAACAAATTTTGGTATAAGCTTCTTGCAAACCGAAGCTTCTCTCAAGAAGGCTTGTGGTTCTGAGATGGAACGTGCCACCTTTGAGTGCGAAACAATATACGTTGCCCCCCTTGAGTTTATTTACAAAGGCAACATAGAACTACATGAGTGCCCTGTTAAATTTTGGAATTATTCCGGCTTCATTTGGCCATATTTACACATTAATAGAGTTTTTGGTCATTTAATGTGCATAATTCAAATTTGAACTACAAGCACATGCTCCCGTGCACCAAAGTTGGTTGAAAAATCACATTTGTGTCCTCGGGTGAATTTCTACTCCCTCCTTCCATCTATATAAGTCCTAATGCGTTTTTCGAGGCTAACTTTGACCAAACGTTAGAGCAATAATATATGACATGCAACTTACACAAAGCATACCTTCAAATTTGTATGTCAAAGGAGCTTCCAATAATATAATTTTCATAGTATACATCTCATGTGCTATTAATCTTGTCAATAGTCAAAGGCTGTCTTGAAAAACACATTAGGCCCTATATAGATGGAAGGAAGGAGTAGGTCCCATGCAAAAAATGAGAATAAGATTCAAACATCTGGGCATCGTGGCTCGGTCGAGAACATTGAGAAACTTGGTTTTAAAATCATGAAACTTGGCATGGTGTCATGTCATGGTAGTACCATGCCGTGGTAAAAACCGAATAGGAACAAATTTTGGTATAAGCTTCTTGCAAATCGGAGCTTCTCTCAAGAAGGCTCGTGGTTCTGGGAGGGAACGTGTCACCTTTGTGTGCATAATTCAAATTTGAAATACAAGCACATATTCCAGTGCACCAAAGTTGGTTGAAAAATCCCATGTGTGTCCTCGGGTAAATTTCTAGGTTACATGCAAGAAATGGGAATGAAATTCATAATTCTGGGCGTCGTGGCTGGGTTGGAAACATTGAGAAATTTAGTTTTTTAATTCTTGTAAATCCAAAACACGCATGAAAATAATGAAACTTGGCTTGGTGCCATGACATGGCACCAACATGTTGTGGTAAATTTGCAGTCCGATTTGTGAAGGCGCACACATTAACAATTAACAAAGTCATTTTGGAACAAGTGTTGTCACATTACAATCAGAAACACAAGTATTATTGAAACCGTGGGCGTTCTACTTACTAGTACCATTTACGTGCTGCCACGCGTCCCCATTTTTTATTAGCTAGGAGGCGTCATGCAGGGTAGCTATTTGAGTAAAAGAGGCGTGCGATCAGACCCCTGTGCGTGCTTATCGGGAGGAGAGCCCTTTGACCTCCATCTGCCGTCCACCTATCTCCGAAGGTCTCCATTAATGGCGCCCGAGCCTCTGTTTAATGGCGTGGCTATGTCTCACTCGACTGAGATTTAAGAGAGAAAAAAGAAAATCTGAAAGCACGGATATTGATGTAAGATCCGACGGACCTATATAGCATCTACTGCGACTTATAGCAAGACTGATGAATATATAAGGACACTTAATTTTTTTTTTATCAAAGAAGGGCTTGCCCCTTGCGATTTTCATTACTGAAAACCACCACAATTCACAAGAAGTTCAACACAACTCCAGCCTAACACGAAGGACTAAAAGCTACCAGATTGAAATCGCAACATCCCAAGAGGCCAACAAAGGACAAACATCCGCGCTAGAACCCAACATTTCACAACCGACGACACAATCCACATCCTAAACCGATTATTACATCAAAAGAAACCAGGAAACTGAAGGAAGCCCAGCAGCAACTAGAAGAACAGCAACGCCAGGGTCGCCACAGCAAGAGTTTTCTTCATTCTAGCCTCGCAACATTAATCTTCCACAGAAAGATAAGGACGATTAATTGTCTTACATAATTAGAAAGATAATTAAAAAAGCCACATGCGGCTATGCCCGAAATACACAAGGGCAAAAGAAGAAGGAAGACAAGGATCTGGCTCGCTGATCTCTACTTTCTTGATGCGTTACTGCAGGCCGCGGGAACTAGTCTTCGCGGCGAGCGGCGATGAGCTCTTTCGTGTCCTCAAGACGCTACTTGAGAACATCCACGGATTCCTCCACCAGCCTTTGGCGCTCGTTGCGGAGCATGTCATTCTCGTCCATAAGTTTCTTGACTATGACGCCGGTCCTCTTCAACAAGGCACTAGTCTTCTCCTGCTGGTCTGCCCTTCAGACGATCTTCTCCCTCAGCAAGTCGCACTCGGACCGGAGCCTCTCATTACCCTCCCTTAGTTGCTGGATGACGCCGGTAGCCTGTTCAAACAAGGCTTTCACGTCGTCCTGCAACCTCGCCCAGCCGGAGATCTGATCCATCTGGCTATGGACGATCGCATGCATGCGCCTGTAACAGTCATCGCCTGCCGCGAGAAATTTTCCCAGGCCACCGCGGCGCGGCGGGACATCTCTGCTGCATTCGTGGTGCGGCGGGACATCTCTGCTGCTTCTGCAGCGCGGCCGGACCAGTCTGCTGCATCGACGGTGTGGCGGGACCTCCATGCTACTTCAGCGGCGCGGCGGGACCTCTGTACTGCTACTTTCGCGCGGCAGGACATGTCAGCTGCTCTCGTAGCGAGGCGGGACATCTCTCGTGCTTCCGCTTCCATGCTCGCCTCTCCCTGGTGGCAATCTCTCGACCCAGAACTCACGCTGGCCATGGCAGACGCAAGGGAAGGACACTGAATGACTTGTTTGTTTTTGTGGATGAGGAGTTGAGGAGGAATGTGCAGTCATCTTGGCATACTAGTATTTATAACCGAGTACTAATACGCTCCTAAGTGGGAAACCGTTTAGGTTGTGATCGGTGTGAACAGGTTTGCAATTCAATATAGCGTGGAGTAATTTGGAATGTGACGAGATGCAAGCTCAGAAATTATTGACGGTTCTAGTTTCGAAGTGCGACACTATTCCCGGATGGATTACTTCTTTTTCTACTCCCTCCTTTCCGGTTTTATAGGGCTTATCGGAAAATTTTAGTTTTTCCATTTTATAAGGCTCAATTTGGTTGTTCCCCAACACATGTTCAGATTCCAAGGTGCATTAAATCATTGCATGCATGTATTAAGAGAAAATTGACCAATGCATGTACTTTATGCATGCATGCATTGCAATTAATGCATTGATAAACATAATTTTTGAGAAAAACAAGAGCATTAATTAGGTGCTTTTGCAAACTACAAAAAATATTCCACCACTCACTATCTTGGTTGGTGAGATTTTTGAATTAAGCCCTATAAACCGGAAAGGAGGGAGTACTTCTATGTACGTGCAATAACTGGCACCGTCATATACATATCTTACGGTTAATGGGGCGTTCTACAGGAATAGCCGCGTGGCGAGCTCTAGGCTAGTCCTTTTTTCAGACGCATTAAACCTATCTCTCGGGACTTCTCGTACGCACCATCGTGCCACCCACAAAAACTTGTACTCTGAGTTTAGTAGTACGTTATACAGGAAGAGAAGAGGTGCACGCACGCACTCGTCCTCTCACACACGCGTCTGTTTTTTCTCGAAAAGGAGGATGATGACCCCCGGCCTCTGCATCTGGGAGTCACACACACATCTGTAGCTACGGATTGTAGTGTTCTCAACCATCCGATTGGCTCTATCATGGATGTACCTATATACTAAAACATGTCTAGATACATCTATATTTTGACGAATCGAAGGCATGTATTGTGGAATGGAGGGAGTGCTTGTCATCAAAATGGATAAAAAAGGACGTATCTAGAACTAAAATACGACTACATACATCTCCTTTTATCCAATTTGATGACAAGTAGTACTTCTTACCCAAATGAACTTTATACCCAACAGACACAAAATATCCGTTCGACTGTTGGAAATTACTGATCTGATGTCGAAGTAATTGCTGCATCGCCACCAAAACCAACCATTTCTTAAGCTAAAGTAGACCAAGGTAATCCCTATATTAGCATATTACTAAGATAAACAGAAGGCACTGTAGAAACATTTAGGACGTGAGCTTGTCATTCTGAATGTGGAGGGACACAAGCTTAGCCCCGGCAAGCAGCTTGGGCGGAACTGTCAAGAAGGTCCGCTCCTGCACGTCGATGTCTCCGGGATCCTTGCTGCTTGTCACCTCCATTTCCACCTTGACGGCGTCGGTCGTGCCTTTGGGCTCCCCCGGCGGGTCGTTTGCCCACAGCTTGGCCAAGTAGTGCAGCAGTGGGGACGCCCCTGCACTGATGCAGACGACCGACACGGTGATAGGCGCGCCGATATCGAGCACGCCGCCGACCAAGAAAAATGCGCGGCGGTCCTCCTCCGCGAACAGCAAGATTCGTGGCTCCGACAGTGGCACTTGCAACTAGAGCACCTTGCCGTACTGGATCCTGTGCATGTGCATGGGATGCGCGGTGCTGATGTGGTGGTAAAGCACCGGCGGCGGGCCTTTGTAGCCGCAGACGGGCACGGGGAATTTGCAGGGTGCGAGCGGACACACGCTCTGCTGATCAACGAGCTTATGGTAAGTGACATAGAGCCCACAACCTTCGTGCGGGCAGTCCACCCTCACCGACAAAAGGGCGGAGTCCACCGCCGTGTTCCGCACGTCGAAGCCACCGCCGCGCTAGCACTTCTGGCACTACCGCTGGTTCCCGGGGCGCTCGACGCGGCAGTCCGCGCAGGCCAGGTGCCCTCCCTTGCACTGCAGAAATCAATCGAACAACACATCAATCAAGAAACATGCACCTTGCTCAATCAGCTGAACGGATGAGGTGTATTCAAACCTCATACACTGGAGGCGTCAAGGGGCGGAGGCACAAGGGGCAGTGGAGCACGGTGAGGTCCATCGATACCTTAGAGAGCTCCATTGTCGGGTCCTGTTCGATCTGCATGATCTCGCCCTCCTCGTGCACGACCATCTCTCGACTTGGGCCGGGATATTATAAAGCTTTACCATCACATATTTTATACTCCCTCTGTTCCTAAATGTAAGTCTTTATAGAGATTTCACTAGGTGGACTACATACGGAGCAAAATGAATGAATCCACACTTAAAATGCATCTATATACATCCGTATGTAATTCATAATGGAATCCCTACAAAGACTTATAATTTAGGAACGGAGGGAGTACTACTTCAAGGTGCATTAAATCAACACATGCAAGTATCCAAAGAAGAGTCACGACATGCATGCATGCATTGTAATTAATACATCGGTAAACGCAAATTATTGAAATATATCGAGTGCAGTGCTTTGATGTGTCGCGTCAACTCGTACATCAACGAGAAGTTTGATTATCCTCTCCCTCGCGGACTTAACTGCACCTGCCTTTGGCTGTATGACAGGTTGGCCACACACCTATCGGGCCCACCTGTCATACACGCAAAGGCAGGAGCGTCCCTCCTTCGCCCGTGAGTGTGGTGGCTGGCAAGACTAGGAGAAACTTTCGCTACACGCTCTCCCTCCCGCACGCGGTGGACATGCAGCAGTTCAATCGGTGTCAGATGGCCAGAAGCGTACTGTAGTACTCCTCCAGTGCAGTAGTACTCCATCATTGTTCGACTTCCCGAAGAGGCGAAGATCCAAGCGCAGCCCGGATGCTCGTGTGGCAGTTTCATGTGTAGAGTAGTCTAGGATAGCGTGTACCGTGCCTGTAAGCTTAAAATCGTTGGGGTCGGCTCCATGCTATGTGGCCGTCTCGAAGTTTTAAAAATAATAATTAAAATAGTCTTCTGGCCCTACCTGTCACCCTGGTGATTGTAGTTTGCACGCTCATCTGGTCAAGACAGGAATATATATTTTAATTTGTTTTTTTTTTGAAAAGGGGGGACTCCCCGGCCTCTGCATCAGAACGATGCATACGGCCACATATATTTTAATTTGTGGTGGGTAAATGTTAGAGGTTGCAGCAAATATATTGTACACTGCGGGTCTTTCAGCCAAGTTTAGAGGCAAGCATGTGGGGCTAGTGCTATGATGTGTCGCGTCAACTCATACAACGAGGAGAAGCTTGATTTTACTACACGCCTTCTCCCTCGCCCATGCGCGCGGTTGCTCGCAAACGAGGACAGGCTTTTTCTTAGTAGTACTTCTACAACTACTTGCTAGTATAGCCCTGTAAACCAGAAAGGAGTATTTGCCCTTCTAGAGATTTCAACAAGTGACTAGACTACACCGAGACGGAGTACATATGGAGCAAAATGAGTGAATCTACACTGTAAATAAATATTGAGTATACTGACTAGTCTCTTTTTGACACGCATTTACTTTTTTTGACACAGTACAGACGCAAGCGCTCATATACATGCGCATACACTCACCCCTATGAACGCACACACGGACGACACTATCATCTTGAAATTTATGAAGTCACCATTGGCTCCTCGTCGTCGACGGGTCCATAGGTGCTTGAATGCCAAGGAGGAAGAGGGTAGCGGTTCCCAAGACGTTGAATGGTCAATTATGCATCCTCAGTTACATGCAGAGGGAATTAATTGGAGAAGCAGAATAGAGCCAGCACAATGTGAATGCAACAGAGTTTGGACTCTCATATAATAAAGGCGCCCCACCACTCCAATCCATCTACTCCCAAGTCTCTGCGCAACACTGCACACTCCAATCCAAGACCAAGTGACCAGAAGCCACAAGAACCTATGGAGGCGATGGACGCGAGCGGCAGTCGGCTGTGCCAAATCATCCAAGGCGCCGGCCTGCGGCCCCGCACCGCGCAGCGTTTCCAGACGGTGCTGGCGACCGCAGGCATCGTAGCCCTTGCTGACGCCGGCTTCGCCTCTCGCATGGACGACATGATGGCCAACTCCATCCGCAAGTTCACCGCCGTCAAGAAGCACGCGGACGACCTTGTCGTACTGCTCCAGCCCGCGCACCCAGGCTCCTCATTGCCTGCCACCCTCATCGGCCTACATGGTGACAAACTCTTTCAAGCCCTGGTGGCCCTGCAGGAGCCGGAGGTCGCGACGAAGAATGTGCACCTCGAGGCTGCGCTCGCCGCGCAGCGCCTCGCCATGCAAGAAACCGTCGACCTGCACATCCACGTCTATGAGTAAATCGTCTACATAGGCCACTACAAGGCAAGCGAGGACAGAAAGACGTTGGCCTTCTTCCAGCGGCTGGAATCTTTGGACGCCATTGTTCAAAAACACGTCGACCTGGCCACGAAAGCCGTTGCTACTTAGGCGCCGTTTGGTGGGACGACGCCCTGAGTCGAGGAGGTGGACATCGTCGATGGATGCATCTCTTCTTCTTGCCTCCTATAACCAGCACTGCATCGCCTCATGGCCTTAATGTTTTATTAGTATAGTACTCCCTCTGTTCCCAAATATAAGTCTTTCTAAAGATTCCAGCAAGTGACCACTACATATGGAGCAAAATGAGTGAATCTACGCTCTAAACTATGTCTACATACATTTGTATGTTGTATTCCATTTGAACTAGTATCTAAAAAGGCTTATATTTATGAACGGAGGGAGTATATGGCATTTTTATTCCAGTCGTAACGTTTTCACTGTGAGGTGGGGCCGCAGTTGAGGAAACCCACCCCGCCCACCGGGCGTCGGCCGAGTTTAGAATTAGAAGAGAGAAACGAGGGAGGAGAGCTAGCTGTAGCACGGGCGCTGTTGTCAGATGGGACTCGTGTTTATAGAATAGGAGTACTGAGCACTCGTGCCTCTTTTTTTTTGAGGGAAAAATTAGTCGTATGTCTAGTACCACTAGTTGGGTGCGTGCGACCTATAGCTGTCATCACTTTAGGTCTCCTTTTTGAACCGCGGGTACGCTTCACAGTACATATTTTTTCACGCATTTATCCTCCTATATGTACTCCTAGGCTATTTCCACGTGCTCCCATTCGCCGACATGTGGGACATAGAGCATTTGGGTCGTAGTGCATGCATGACTCGGAGCATAGGCCGGGGTACTTTACATTTCAGACCTCACGAATTACATGCAAACCCCCTGCAGAAGAATAAATAAATGAATGAATTACTACATGAAACCGGATTATTTTCATGGAAACCGGAGCGCGTTCATTAAATTTTGGACATAACACATTTATAAAAAATGACCGGACCTAAACCAGTCTATGGGCCTCTTTGATTTTTCCCGCAAAAAAAGGGCCTCTTTGATTCGTAGGATACTGAAAACACAGGAATGGGGAAAGTATGATGGCGATGAACCGAGATGAGGAGAACTCTAACTCAGTTAGAGGTTAGAGTTAGATTCTAACCCTGAACTAACTCTAAACCAAAGAGGTGTATGGATGGCAGGGTTAGATTGACAATAAATGCTCTATCTCAATCATTTGACTACTTTGGACCCTATTTTTAGTCAGACTAAAATAAGTCCCTTGGATCCAAGCACCCTCTTGGTGTGGCTGGCTCTTATGTGGCCTCTTCCCGCTCACAATTAACATAAACGAACCATCTATACAAATCAAGCATGCAAAACATGATAATTTTTACTTTGTCCGTACAAATGAGATATCCCACTTAAACATACAAGTCGTCAATCAAGCTTCACAAAATAAAAAAACACTTCATGAAACAAAGAATGAGCTAACTCATCACGGAAGTCATTCACGATAGGGAGGGAGCCCGGAGCCCCTCACGCACCGAGGGAGGAGCTCGCCATCGTTGCTCTGGAGGAAGGCTCTGTAGAGCCCAAGCCCCGGGAACCCCTCCGGCGCTGGCCCTTGCGAGCTGAGGTCGACACTGGCATCGGTAGCAGGGCCGCTTGCCACCGACTGGGAACTTAATCTTTGGGCCTCTAGAAATAATGCAAGCATGTAACTAAAATACCTAGAAAGGTGAACTAAATCTTTGGGCCTCTAGAAATAATGCTAGCCTGAAACTAAAATACCTAGAAAGGTGAACTGAATCTTTGGGCCTCTAGAAATAATGCAAGCCTGAAATTAAAATACCTAGAAAGGTGAACTGAATCTTTGGGCCTCTAGAAATAATGCAAGCCTGAAACTGAAATACCTAGAAAGGTGAACTGAATCTTTGGGCCTCTAGAAATAATGCAAGCCTGAAATTGAAGTACCTAGAAAGGTGAACTGAATCTTTGTGCCTCTACAAATAAAGCAAGCCTGAAATTGAAATGCCTAGAAAGGTGACTTGAATCTTTGGGCCTCTAGAAAGATTTATTACCTCCTCAAGCAGCATCAAACAATTCCATGCGTGCACCACAAATCTATAGCAAGTTTGATCAGGATCTACTTTTCCAAATCAGAATGAGCGCTAGAGCAAGAAAGATCAATGATATGGCCATGAGACAGAGAAGGGACGAACAAACTCACCCCTCTCGCGACCTACCTGGTAGATGCGCCGCCGCCGCACACGACAGAGGGAGAAAAATGACTGGTGAAGGGGGAGTGGGGCAACCTTCGATGGCCGGAGTAAGAGGGCGGCCGTAGTAGGGCGGCAGAGGCCGGAAGGAGAGGGCGGTCGGAGGAGAGAGAGGGCAAGCGGTGCTTGGGCGGGCGGCCCTATGGGGAACAGAGAGGAGTCGTGCGAGAGGGGGGGGAGCGATCTGGTGCGGGCAGGTGAGATTTTTTTAGTTCTCTTTTAGTGGGCCCGAGGATAACTAAACCAATTAGAACCTCTCCACCGGGCTAGTTTTTTTAGCTGGGTTAGAGCAAACTAGCTCAAACTAACTCCTCTTGTTTCGATAATTTGAGGCTATTTCAACCCAAACTAGCTCTAACTCAGGGATCCAAACAAAGAGGAGTGTTACTGTACATGCTACAGTGTGGACCGTAGCACATTGTTTTTTATGGCCATATCACCACATTGTTTTCTACTGCTGGTTCACTAGGCTGCCGTGGTTCGCACTCCTCCGACCTGAGTACTCCCTCCGTTCCTAAATATAAGTCTTCGTAGATATTTCACTGTGGACCACATACGGATGTATATAGATGCATTTTATGTGTAGTTTCACTAATTTTTCTCCGTATGTGGTCCATAGTGAAATCTCTCCAAAGACTTATATTTAGGAACAGAGGGAGTAGTATAGTACTAGTATATACCGCATCATTCTTTGCTCCTTCTTACTACTCCGACATGTGGGAGAGCCAGCATCTGGGTCGACGTGTCATGCACCAGATTAGAGCGCGGAACGGAAGGGGGGCATCACCCCGGTCGGAGCGGCAGTAATTCATGACTATAGTGAGTGGTCATATCACAAGTCTTTCCAGCAGTAACACACCGTCAAATCGCACAGCCCCACTCGCTCACCCTCCTCGCCTCTCTGTCAAATCGCCTACCCAAAAACTGTCGCGCGTACTGCGCGGGAAAAGCCCCGCCCTCAACTTTTAACTACGCGAAAATAGTTCGAGCTTGTTCGTTCTATATAAATACAATACTTACTGTATGTTTATTCACCCATGGGGTTGTTCAATGAATGGAGGGGCGGGAAGCACAAGTGAACAATACTACCTCTGTCCGGGTTTATTGGTCCCCATTGTATTTCGTGCCAAATTTTGACCATAGATTAAACTAAGAAAATGTTCACGCATGTCACCAAACATTATATTTTCCAAAACTATGTTCAAATACGAATCCAATGAGATAATTTTTCTTGACATGCATGAACATTTTGTTAGTTAAATCTTTAGTCAAATTTGGCACAAACTATAAAAGGGACCTATAAACCAGGATGGAGGTAGTACTGTAGTAGTAAGTAGGAGTCATAGAGTAGTCACCTTAAATAGAGAGTTTCTTTAATTTAATGCCACGTACACAAATTGAAATGCTTGTTGTGGAGAGAAAAAAGATAATCACTCCACTATATGTGGACGTAGGGGCCTGAGCGGTTGCTTTATTAGGGTTGCTCTCTTCATTCTCTCATCCTCTCCAGATATAAACAAGACAGTGGTAGCGACATTTTCTCTCTGCTCACCGCTGGTCACAGATCCAGCCGGATCCTTCGGCCGGTGTGTGTAGAGGACTAAAAGGTGCATCATTCACGCTGTCATCGCCGCCGAGGGAGGAAACCCATAGCTGCCGGAGGGGCCCGATCCTCTGCCCGTGCCGTTCTCTCTGACACAGCGCCAGCTCGGGAGGTCCTCCGACCCTTCTTCCTCCCTACCGTATTGTCCGTAGATCCGACATGCCGCCGCCGACATCCCGGTGACCCTCAGGTATAAGTTCTTCGAAAGCGGCCTTGCTCTGCTGCCCCAGCTCCCCACGTGTCTGCATGTGCATCTTTTTCTACTCCCATCAGCTCTTCCAAAGCCACCTAAATTTTTAGTATTATTAGAGGTAAAGCTACTTCATGCATTCGAATCTAGGGCTTTGTTCAAAGAACGAAGAAAGGGGGAAAGTTGTAGCATGAATCTAGGACTTGATTCAAAGAGGAAATAATATGGTGAAAGTAGTAGAGACCGGATACCCAACCTGTCTCTTCGTTGAAAAGGGAAATAATGGGAAGACGCAGTACAAACTGGACAAGGAACATATCTATTATTGGTTGAAAAAAAGATAGAAAGTGGCAGCTGGTGGACAAGTCAATAGAGTATGTCCTGGATTAGATTTGCTGCCATCACATAGTAAAAGGTCTCCAGTATTAGATTTGCTGCCCTCACATAGTAAAAGGTCTCAGGATTAGATTTGCTGCCCTCACATAGTAAAAGGTCTGATGATTAGATTTGCTGCCCTCACATAGTAAAAGGTATCCAGGATTAGATTTGCTGCCCTCACATAGTAAAAGGTCTCCAAGATTAGATTTGCTGCCCTCACATAGTAAAAGGTCTCCAGGATTAGATTTGCTGCCCTCACATAGTACAAGGTCTCCAGGATTAGGTTTGCTGCCCTCACATAGCGTGAACAAGCTTGGCATAACCACTTTATGCCTCCTTGTAGGTACATTGTGCTGATGCGTCCACTGTCACATGTCCTTATACCAACCTTTTGTTATTGTTAATGTAAGGGTGCATGTAAAATGAAGCGATCACACTGTTACCTTAGGGACATGTCTAACCAGTGTTATTGTTAATCTAATGACTCCAGTGATAAGATGCAATTAAACTGTGTTACAAATGGCACTCCTGCTATTTTCCCCAGTATGATAAGTAAGTTGCTCCTTTACGTTGCTGAGTGTCCTGGTGTCCAAACGGTCCCATGCCCTTAAACCAACTCTTTAGCTGCCGTTGATTTACTGTGTCTGGTAAACAAGCAATGCCACCATTAAAGTAATCCCATATTTGAGGAATCTCATTGTTGATCGTAATGCTTCTGGTAACATGAAGCATTGCTGACGTTTTAAAATTTCTACTGTCCTTGCATGATTGCCATGAACATAATTAAGATGCTTCTTTTCATTTGTATATGTTTCGTATATTCTTATTGACCAACAACTATCTATTTTCTATCATTTTGTGCAGATAGGGATATCCATTTCACCTTGTTGCTATTGTGACCTTTTGGTGAACTGCACAAAACATTTCTTTTTGGAATGAGTGTCTTGTGCAGTTCAACTAAAATGTCACGTGGGCAACATCTCTCAATTTTGGTGGAACTGCACAAAATGGTGATTGGAGTTTCCAAAATCTCATCAAATTCTGCTGGTAATGTCATGCAAAATTTTATTAGCCTTTGCAAGATGGAGCCATTATTGTCACCACAATGGCACTTTATTTTAGTGGAGCTGCACAAAAGGATAAGAAAATTATAGTTGCACCTTACATGAGCCGGACAACCAACCTTAATGTTCCTCAATTTTAGTGCAACTACTAAAGAAGAACCTGCCAGCTCACAAGAGCAAGTACTTCTTGCTAGCTGAATGATGCAATCTTTACTTCATTTTAGGTGAACTGCAGAAAAAGGCGCATGAATTGAATCATGGAACTCCAGGCAGACCTCATCCAAGTAGAGCTGGAGGTTGAGTTCAAGGAGGCCGCTATTAAAGTGAAATCATGCTCTCCTGTCTCCGTGTTTGTGCTGTGAAAACATGCTATGCAAACAGGAATACTCAACTACAGATGTTGTGACGGTCAAGAGCATTCGCCAAGTTCTTCGATTGTAAGACATGGCTAGCCAAGATGGATTTAATCCCGATATTCACTTTATCAAAAGGCTCTAATGGGTTGGTTCTGAATCTTGCAAGCTGGGAATCAGTGAGATGTGTAGGCATCTTTGTTGTACTTATTATTTGAATCTTATTTGTTGGTTCTGAGTCTTGCAAGCTGGGAATCAATGAGATGTGTAGGCATCTTTGTTGTACTTATTATTTGGATCTTATTTGTTGGTTCTGAATCTTGCAAGCTAGGAATCAATGAGATGTGTAGGCATATTTTTTGTACTTATTATTTGGATCTTATTTGTTGGTTCTGAATCTTGCAAGCTGGGAAACACGACATGATGACGCAGAGGACAACAACCATAACAAACAGTTCAAACTTGGTAGTACTATCTTTGTGAAAGTGCGACAAATGTGCTGATCGTGTGCATCCTGAGAATAATAATTCTAATTGTTGTGCATGTTGATCCTGTGGCACTGATAGAACAAGCGAATGCATTGCTTGTTTTAATTATAAATTTGTAATAAAGCTAATTAAATTTAAGTAAAGTGACCACTAACTCCTGTTATTACAGTACCAATACAGACCCGCTCGTGAACCGACGTGTGGCCGGAGTAGGTTTCTTAATGGAGGCATTTGAATGCGCCGAGGGTGCATCTTCTGCCGGGCGTGCAGCGGAAGAGGGAGGGGTAGTAATTGTTGTCGCCTGTACACACTCAGCCTACTGTTGGATCTAGTTCCCCAAGATCTGAAAAACGAACTGGTGCCACTGCCTACACACTCGTTGACTCGAAGAGACTCCAATGGCGTTTCGAGGGGTGAGCCTGCTGGATATGGACTTTAGCAAGGAGTTCCCCTTTGAGTTCGTCGTGCAGTCCTATGGCTGCACCAAGTTGAATGTTATGTACACCAACGATATAGACTCAGTGAAGCTCTACCTCGCCTCAGTCCTATGGCTGCACCAGGTTTTGGAGCATTCACTCGTTTCATCGGCAGCGCCGACTGCACCTTCGCTATGGTGGATAGAAGGAAGAACGCGACAATTCGGCCATCTGGTGCAACAAGCTTGTCGACATGCAGAAGCAATACAAGATCATCAGCAACAGGTAGGAGAAGGACTCCGTGGTTGACCTCGCTGAGTCCATCATCAACCCCTGATACGCCAACATGAAAGAAGACAATCCGAATACGTGGGAGGTACCTCTGAATGTAGTACTACATAACCTACGCGGCCAAGGACGCATACACATGCTACGACATGTACAGGCAAATCTTGGACATGAGGGCGTGTCTGCTTCCCGTAATCGACGAGTACATGGACAGCCGCAGCGTCCTGATCAAGCGTGCCAGGAAGGTCTAGATGTTGTACTTTATCTGTTTATAAGCATCTTTATCATCTGAGTGTTTCATGCATTAGCCTATGTGTCTTAATTATCTGCTTTTTCTGAAATATTTCTTTTAAGAACCCATTACCTGATTGCTTTTTTAGTGGCTATTTGCTTATGTATGTAAACTAGTTCACTTGTCCGTAAAAAAACTAGTTCACTCGGCTGCCGTGCTTTGAATCTCCTTCCTCCCAACATATTCCTCTCCTTAGGTGGACCCAGCAGGTCTCTGAATTTTCTGCCACTTTCTTTTTTGATGTAACTGAGTTTTCTCCCAGTACTTTCCCCTAGAACCAACTCAACTGTCCCACGTCTAGCCTAAAAAATAATAATACCCCACGTACTGTTAACTCATTACATTAAAATGATATTTTATTTCGTAAGTTGAAAGTTCTTACAAAATAATAATAATAATTGTTTATATATAACTTGCCAAGTTAACTCCTAGTGGTTGAGTACATAAGCTTGCAAAGATTTTACTGACATGCAATCATGTGGTTATGTTTTTATAACATTTCTCCGTCTAGCCCAACATGATATTTTCACCCAGCCCAGCAAGTCCGCGGATTTCGAGAAAAATGCAAATGGGATTTAAACGGGCTGCATAGATGCTACATCATTGTTTCACCCAGCCCACCAAATGGACTAAAAAAACAAATGGACTGGCTGACATGTGGGCCAGTAGGTCGAAGCCTAACAAGGCGTTGGATTTACATCCAACAGTTGGCATTCTTCTTCAATCTCTCGTCTTCTTCCCCCAGCGCTGCCGGAACCACCTGCTCTAGCCCTCGGCATCCAGCGGCGTTGTTTTGCGCTCCTCAGCAAAACGCTACCCCGCCGACGGCCAGGCCATCCCTCCACTCCGCACCTCCTGTTATTCTCTGCCGAGTGTAGGCCCACCCCGCACCCGAACCAGTCAAGTTTCCCACTCCTCTCCATCTGCGACTCCACCGCCGCGTCTTCCCCATCTCCGGGTCATTCCAGTCTGGGGCCTCGTCGCCGTCCACCGCCTTGGTGCGCTCGGCATGGCGTGATCAACATACGAGAGTCATCGGAAGAGGACTGTACGTGGAGAGCCTGACGGCTGGGACCCACGAGGTCCATGGTCGCACGCAAGGAAATTTCTTCCTTATTACGCACTGTACGTGCACTGTATGTGGGAATGGCTTCTGTATTTCGTGAAAAAAATGTTCCCCCCGCTGACAGGTTGGACCCACCAGCTATATCTTTGCACGCAAGGAAGTGCCTCCTTATTACGCACCAAAAAATGAATACCCCCTACTAGCTGGGACCCACCATAGTGGGTGGATGACTTGTGGGCCTACTAAGTTGATGAGGACGGAGAGCTTTGTCAACATAGTCAATATGAGCGATTCTAGCTCCAGTGACCGTACAATGTCCATCCAACGGCCATAGTGCTTCTTTAACCTCTGGTCTTCTTGCTCCAGCCGCCCAAAGCAGCACCGGTCGTGTCGCGTGCTCCTGCCTCTCATGGCCGGCTGTGATGCCGCGGAGGCCTCATCGCCCCCTACTACTCCCACCGCTGGCCCAAGGTATCCCTCTACTCACCCACACCCCCTGTTATTCTGTGGCGATGGCAGCCTCACGCCGCAGCTGAACCATTGAACCTTCGTACTCCTCTCCGCGTGGGCATCCACTGCCGCATCTTCCCCAGCTCCGCGTTGTCCCCTTCCTAGGCCTCGCCGTCGTCCACCGCCTTGGTGCTCTCGGCGCGGCGTGGTCAATGTGGTTAATGACCGACTTCCATCGAAAGAGTACTGTACGTGGAGAGGCTGACAGCTGGGTCCATGGCTACAACCCAGTTTTTTTGTGATTTGCCAATTAAGTCGCTTTGTCAGGCCTGTTGGGCTGCAAATCTTTCAAGATGAGGAGAGCTTTATTCGGCTGGCAGAGATAATGGCCTATCAGTAATGAGAAATGGGCTGTACATTTTTAAAACACATCAAATCGGCAATTAGTTTCAAATATCTTTTTTCATTTCAAGATTTTAAATTACATTAATTTTTATGCGTGGAGAATTTGTTGGATTTTATATTGATATAAATTTATTTTAAAAATCAGTTTGAATGTGAGTCGAAATTTCGGGATTAAAAACAGTTTGGACCGCACCAAAATATGCAAAATTTTGTATAATTTTTTAACCGTGGCCAGAATATGGGCTGTAATGCTAACAAAAAGAATATGTGATCCAAAAAATACCTTAAGAATTAGAAAATGGGCTGTAAATTATTAGAAATAATGGCAGATGGGCTGTATACTGTTTTCCACAGATTTGAGGCTTTCCTAAAAAAGGTTGACGCACAAGCAATGACTGTTGGATGTCCATCCAACGGCCGTCGTGCTTCTTCAATCTCTGCTCTTCCTACTCCAGCCGCTCAAACAAGCGTCGGCGGGACTGCCTGCTCCCTCCTCCCTGTGGCCGGCTGTGCTGCCGCGCAGGCCTCACCGCCCCACCGTACTCCCATCGCTAGCCTAGCAATCCCCCTACTCACCCACACCTGTTGTTATTCTTCGGCGACGGCAGATGAACCAGTAAACCCTCGTACAGTCGTACTCCCCTCCGCGTGGGAAATAACTGCCTAGACTTCCCTGCCTCCGTGTCATTCCCTTCCTAGTCCTCGCCGTCGTCCACCGCGCTGGTGCTCTCGGCGTGGCCTGGTCAACATGGTCAACGACCGACATGCATCTGAAGTGGACTATACGTGGAGAGGCCGACTGTCGATGTCAAAACCGGCGGATCTCAGGTAGGGGGTCTCGATCTGTGCGTCAAGGCTGATGGTAACAAGAAGGGACACAGATGTTTACCCAGGTTCGGGCCCTCTCGATGGAGGTAAAACCCTACTTCCTACTTGATTAATATTGACGATATGGGTAGTACAAGAGTAGGTCTACCACGAGATCGTAGAGGCTGAACCCTATGAGCTAGCCTATGATGGTATAATTGTAATTGTGATCGGCCTTCTAAGGACCAACCTCTCCGGTTTATATAGACACCGGAGAGGGCTAGGGTTTACATGGAGTCGGTTACAGGGAAGGAAATATAATATCCGGATCGCCAAGCTTGCCTTCAACGCCAAGGAAAGTTCCATCCGAACATGGGTCGAAGTCTTGAGTCTTGTATTTCCACGCTTCAATAGTCCGGACGTTGTACACAGTCCGGCTGTCCGGATACCCCCTAATCCAGGACTCCCTCAGTAGCCCGTGAACCAGGCTTCGATGACGATGAGTTCGGCGCGTAGTATTGTCTTCGGCATTGCAAGGTGGGTTCCTCCTCCGAATATTCCAAAATGGTTATCGAACACGTAGACCATGTTCGGATCCGCAAGATGATCTTCACATACCACCGTAGAGAGAATGATATTTCACAAATGCAATCCGCTGACAACTTTTTCTGATGGCGTGTCATGTTATTATGATCGGATCACTATTCGAACCGTTTCCCCACAACCAACTACAACACATATCATGAGGCGGTTTCTGTGACACGTCTTGTCAAAGCAGAGATCGTGTCCCCTTATTACAGGATTCTCATCAATACGGGCATGGGTAATCTAATTGTGCCGCCAATCATGGCGAGCGGGAGGCGGACGGGTTCCACCAGGCAAGTGGGGAAGCACAAAAAGCCTTTATCGCCTTCATAAGGAGGTCAGGTTCCTTTCTTTTTTACCCACGCCTCCTTCTCCTAGTAGCTCATTCCCCTTTGTGCGAGCCCTAACGCCCAAGCACTCTTCTCCCCCACCGAAGGGAAGTTTTCTGAAGATGTCCGGAGAAGGAGGCAAATGGATGGCCTCAACTGTCCAGGAGAAGGACATCAAGAAGCTCCGGGGAGCCGGGTATCTGGCCTAGAAGATCGACCACCGTCTTCTGCTGGCAGGACAGGTCGTCCCTACTCCGAAATCTCATGAGAGAGTCATGTTCCTTCCCCATTTCATCCGTGGGATCGGGTTTCCCCTTCACCCGTTTGTTCAGGGAGTCATGTACTACTACAAGATCGATTTTCATGATCTCTCCCCCAACTCCTTCCTCAATATCTCGACGTTCATCGTCGTGTGCGAGGCTTTTCTCCAGATCCCACCTCACTTCGGCCTATGGGTGAAGATTTTCAATGTGAAGCCCAAGGTGGTGAGTGGAGAGCACGCCGAGTGCGGCGGCGCCATGGTAAGCAAGATGCCCAAGGCTGTCTGGCCGAAAGGTGCTTTCAACGACTCCGTTAAGGAGTGGCAGCAGTAGTGGTTCTATATCACCGAACCACACGGCAAGAAGTGGGCGACAGCTCCAGAGTTCAGATCCGGAGCTCCACTGCGGCTCACGGCCTGGCCCGAGAAGGGCCTGAACTGGTGCTCGTCCGACGAGCTGTTATTGCTCCAGACACGCATCCATGGCGTAATCGATAGGGACGTCAAACTCGTCGAGGTAGTCCAGGTGATGCTAGTTCGCCTGGTTCTCCCTTGTCAGCGCCGAGCTTGTACCCTGTGGGAGTTCGATCTGGCCGAGCACCAAACCCTTCAGGAGCTTTACGACTCCACCCACAAGGATATCTAGAAGGTGCTCTTTAAGCCCGGCAAATCGTGGCCGGGCCCCGCCGAGGACCGTGTGTATCAATCATCCCATTCTCCAAGCTCGGTAAGTCACAGACACACTCTGTCTATTCATGCTTTAATTGGCACATCATGCGGGAGACACCTTAATCGTATTTCATTGCAACCTCAGGGATGGGTAAAGAAGGTGGAGCGGCTACATTGTCCAGCCCCCCTGCCGGAGGAACCGGCCGGACCTCTTCTGACGAAGATGTTGGTCCCCGCGCCTTACAAGGCGCCAAAGAAGGAGGCCTCCAAGAAGTTCAAGAAGACCCGGGGTGGCCTTCGTCGTCGCGAGGTTTTGGACGCCAGATCTGAAGACTCTAGCGACGATCCTTCGTCCGAGGACCAAGAGGAGGAAGCAGAGGAGGATGAGCCTCACTCTGATGGTGGGAGGAAAAGGACGGCCTCCACATCTTTCGAGGACGGATCGCCCAAGAGGGGGAAACATTCCCTCCCAGGGGCATCCCCCACGGCCGCCGATAGCAGCCCGAAGTGAGATCCTAGGGCCCAGCCCCTAGAGAAGTCATAAGTATCCGAACATGCATATGCGTCCGGGATCGTTTTTTTGGGTATAGTGGTTTTGACTGTTGCCTACATATTGCACAGTCCGGCAAGATCCTGTGCCGACCAGTCCTCGTCGGAGGATTCACTGGACTCGGACGCTTTGGCGAGCGAGACGCCTCCACAGGTCCATTCCCCCAAGTCTGGGCGCGACACCGAGGTATCGTCTCGACAAGACCCGGACCAGGGAGGTCATATCCCTGGTGCCGAACACGCAGGGATGGATACGGCCCTCGGGACCTCTAGGGTTCTGGGATCGAGCAAGCAGCCCTCCTGATGGCGGGGGGCCAGCCAACGCCGCCGGTGTCCTCTGTTCAAGCAGAGCTGCCTGGCGGTCTATTGACAGCATTGAGGAATGCGTCTATTGTCGACGAGCATCGGGCCCTTGTGGGCGAGGTGGTTGAAAGGATTAAGTCCGCCGAGAGCGGGCTGAACGCGTCGTGCCTTAGTCTCATAAAGGCTTTTGAGGTATGTCTCCTAGGAAACCTTTAAGGAATTGTCATAATATAAGTAGTAGCCCCTGATACACTGTCCGGCGAAGGAGACAGAGCCGGGCAGGGGATCAAACCCCCTGCCTTCGTAGGAGCCTGTGTAAATGACGTATACCCTTTGTTGTGAAAACAGGCATCCACAGAGAGGACTTCCGCTTTCAAGGCGGAAGTGTCCGAACTGAAGCAGAACCTTGCACGGTCCGAGGAAGAACTCGGTCGTGTGAGGAAGCAACCGGAAGACAAGCAAGGTATGTTGAAAACATTTGTCTTGGAGTTGGCACGAATGAATGGTTGTGCAGAAAAAAATGTTAGTATTGTGTGCTCTAGGAGCGTGTGCTGAATACGAGGCACTAAAGAAAGCTTTGGCTAATGCCAACAAGAAGGCTGAGGCCGAACAGGCGCTTCGTGAAAAACACGAGGCCAGTGTTATCACCGCTGAGCGGGAGCTCCAGGAAACTATGAAGAAAAGCGAGAGCTTGGAGCAGAGTCTAGAAGGGAAAGAATCCGAGCTCGCCCAAGCTCTCGAGGATGCAGAAGGTGCTCGGGAAGAAGCCCGAGGTGCTCCACGGGATATTCAGGTGGCCCGAAAAGTGGCAGCTGGTAAGGCCTTCTATATCTTAGCTTCGTGTATGTTAGAATGTGAAGAATCCAAGTGGCAGGCTGAATTCTTAGTTTTCCAGGGGCTTTTGCGGATCTTCCTCACAGCATATCAGATGCTGCTCAATTCTATCGCTCCAGGAGAAGAAGACTGCGGAGAGGGATTTCTGGTCGCAGTATCTGGCGCCGAACAATCCGGTGCCATTTATCGATCAGATGAAACAGCTGATCGAATTGCACCAGGCAGCCGAACTAGCCATGAAGGACTTAGTTGTCCGGCTGTGGCTTGCGGATCCGATTCCAACCAGCTACTTCACACTCGTCAAGCGGATCGTGGGCGCCTGTTCTCGGCTAGATTCTGTCAAGCGATCGGTCTGCATAGAAGGCGCATGCATGGCGTTTGCCCATGCGAAAGTGCATTGGGGGAGGCTTGACGCGGAAAAGCTGATCACCGAGGGGCCGCCGGAGGGTAAGGAACACCGCAAGCCCGAGCTGTATTATGAAGATGTGATGAAAAGGGCCCGCCTTGTGGCGGACAAGTGTACTAAAGACATCATATTTCCCTGAGGGCATCTGTGCCACTTGATGTAATATGGGATAATGGCATGTTTGTTATATTTTGCCTGTTTTATTTGAACATATGTTCTTCCTGTGCGGCTGTTTATTGTATGCAAATTCTGGGAGTTGGCCAGTCGTCGGCTTCTACCCCCTCGTAAAAAAGGATACGGGGGTGTTCAGGATATATCTAAACGCTCTTTATCCCATAATTGGGTCCTTCTAATGTAGCGACCTGACCCGAATGGGTCAAGTCTCTGTGCTTACGTGTCATCCCTGGATCGGTATGCTAACACACACAGTACTCGAGGATTTATAACAAAGGTAAATCACATGTATAAAATAACGTAAATACTATTACCTCAATCCAAATAGCGGAAGTAACAAGGTTGTGGATTCCCATCAACACCAATGGCAAAGTTGAGTATAGGAAATCATAACCCTAACGTATCACTTACTCGTCGTAAGATCCTGCAACATGAGACGTTGCAGCCACAAAGGGTCAGTACATTGAATGTACTGGCAAATTCACACCATAGAGCAATGATGAATAAAGGCTATCACTACATGCATATATGTGGCTGGTGAAAAAGTTCTATGGTTACAGTTTTTGCATAAAGCCAATTTTTCCCTACTGCGAAGGAATAAATTTATTTAACTATCATGGTGGTTGTTAAACATTGAGAATGGTTGACAACATTCTCAATCCCAATTAAAAGTACTCATTAAAACCCAACAATATTAATTAAAGTAACATGATGAGATTCACAGGAAAATCAAGTACTAGATACTCAAAACGTCCATAACCGGGGACACAGCTAATCATGATTAGTTTATTCACTCTGCAGAGGTTTGCGCACTTTTCCCCACAAGACTCGATCGCCTCCATTTGATTTCCTCGCACTACATGATGTTTGAGAAACGGATGACCGAGACATAGTCTTTCGGAAGCACTAGCACCTTACATGTGGGTAGACCGGTACACCTACTTTCCCCTACATCTGCTAGTCTACCCGTAAGAGTTCGCACGACTTAATCAACTATGCCAGAGCCCATAATGGCTTGTGGCTGCACACGGAAGTTTCTAGTCTGAATAATCTCATGATCACTTTGAGCCTGGGTGGCGGTCCGAAGAAAAACAGGCAAGTTCTGGAAACCCAGGTGCCTAGACAGGCAAGTCCTAGAGTAACCAGGTGCCTCAATCCACCCAGATGTGTGTTTAACTTGCCACCTTAAATAAACCATTAATTAACAATCTCACATCTGTCATGGAAAATCACTCACCCAATCCACGTCTACTTGCATAGCATGGCATAATAAGCAAACGTAGAAGTAACTCCCAAAGGTTTGACAATAAAACATGTAATAGGTGCTACCTCAATCTACTTCCCAAAACCCACAATTTAATTAGATCCTAATCATGCAATTGTTTGAGGATTGATCTAATGCATAAAAACTGGGTATGAGAAAAAAGTATGATCAAAGTGTGAACTTGCCTGCAATGTTGATGAAGATGATTCGCACTCAAAACTCTTGATAGTTCTACTCCTCACACTCCGGTCAATCTATCGTGATCAAGCAACGGTAACCACACATAAGCAATCACTAAAAAGGTCGGTAAGGACGAAGAATACGATTCAGAAAACATCAAAACCAAGCGAATAAATCTTGCAACATAAAACAATTTCTAATAGTACCAAAATTATGTGAATTTGGCCTTATCAGAAAGTTTAGGTCAAGAGCTTTAATTTGCAAAAAGAATCAAATAAATCGGAGTTATAAAACTCAAGTTACGATCAAACGAACTTCAAATACAAAAATGTTTGAAATTCAAATTTATAAACTTTCAAAAACATGTTTGAGTTGGATT
Organism: Triticum dicoccoides; assembly: GCF_002162155.2. Lineage (NCBI taxonomy): Eukaryota > Viridiplantae > Streptophyta > Magnoliopsida > Poales > Poaceae > Triticum > Triticum dicoccoides. Next base: position 590,389,399 of record NC_041383.1, read on the forward strand.
AATGGATAGAGGGGATCATAAAGAAGAAGTGGGCGTTGGTTTCGTTGGATTTGGATAAACGGTTGAAAAGTAGTGAGTGTTTGAAAATTAGGGACTAATCTGTAAATGAAATCATCACAGATAGGTCCCTGGCCGAGAATAAAAAGAAAAAGAAAAAAATAAAAAGTGAACGTTCGTTACCGAATGCTAACCAACGAAACTCATTCGCTCCAGAGCCTAAACTAACGAATGCTCTCTAAATAATAAAACCTAATTAATAAACCGCTCTAAAGAATAAAACCGAAAAAAACACAAAAACCGGGGCGGGTTATATCGGTTTATACCGGTTCAGGAGAAAGTCCGGCGGCGGCGGTCGGCTACTCCGGCGACGGGCGGCGGTGGCACGGTAGTGGCGTGGACGAGG
>NC_041383.1:590390437-590396690 GCF_002162155.2 Triticum dicoccoides
GACGATCGACGAGAAGAGAGGGGGTGGGGCGGCGCGTCGAGGGGAAAAAGAGGGGGCGGGGCGGCGGCCTCGCCTTATAAAGGCCAGGGGAGGGCGCGGCTTGGAGGAGGGGGCAGGAGGAGGCCGGAGGCGGTACGGCGGCGGCGGCCGGCGTGCTCGGGCGGGACTCCGCCCGGGGTCGGTGGCGATGGCGCGCTAGGCTGGGCCTTGGCCTGGTAGGAGCTGGGCCGGCCCAGTTCGGAGGGAAGAGTGTTTTTTTTAAAAAAAGACAGTCAAAGAAATAAATAGAATAAATAAAAACAGAAATATAATATAGGCATATTATATATCAAAATTTCCAGAAAAAGATTTCCTACAAGCTGAGCATTATTCTAGAGTCAAATAAAATACACACAAATTCAAATAAAAGCAAAGAGTGCTTCTGCCCTAGTAAAATCCAGTAAAAATTATTTTAAAAATCCCAAAATTAATTCAAATTCATTTCCCTCCAATTTTTTGATGTAGGGAATCATGTTACCCTATTTTCCATATATTTTATTTTTGGAGAAAAATAATTTGGATAAAACTCAAATAACTCCAAATTGAAAAATAAATTCAAAAGCACTTTGAATTTAATTATTTGAAACTCCCAACTCATATTTCATATGTTTTGAAGAAGTCATTTTATCTTCGCTCGTGAAAATCATTGAGTTGCATAAAGTTCCAGAATTGGAAATATTTTCCAAATGAAATTCAAATATTTTCAACACCTCTTGTCATTTAAATAAATGGAAGAAGTCATGTCATCTTCTCTCCAGGGTTTTGTGGTGAAAAGAATTTGAATTCACGAAGATCATAAAAGCAAAAATGAAAGTTTGGGAAAGTCCTTTTATTCCCTCTCATTTAACTTTCAAAAAGTTTCAAATTCACTCAATCGATCAAACAATCAATCAAATCTATCTATTTAATATAACATTCCAAAATTTAGAATTTTGGGATGTTACATTTAAGGAGGTGTATCTTTCCCCGAACCAGGCAATCGGACTATAGGGCTTTATTACTCTCACTTAGCCATAGGAATTTGAGTATGGTCGGTACAGCCCCTAGTGTTCGGAAGGCCGAACTAGGGACTCTATTGGCGCCTGATCAGAAGACCGATCCGTCGCACTTAGCATTTATGATGGCGTTATCGGAATAAATCTTTATGGATTTTATGACCTCTCGAATAGCGAACCGGCTCTCGCTTCATCATGACAGTCGGTTTTCGGCTTTCTCTACTGAGGTGCTCATCCGGCTGCACCGGGACACAATCGCAGTAGTTCTCCCAGCGCTACCTTAGCCGATAGAACGGAACATAAGGTACCAAAACATGGGGGCCGGGCAAACCCAACCAATGACCCAAGACATGATTCAGAGCAGATGCATATAGTGATATAAGTTTGGGGTGCCGAACGACCGAAAAGGTGGTCGGACTTGCTTGCCGTACTGTGGAGCCCCTGGTGCAACCAGGCGAACGCGGAGCGTGGCTTTCATTTTCGGCAAAGAGGCATCGGCGATGAACGACAGCCGGTAATTGCTATTTATGCATTGCAGTAGAATTTTATGTCTATGCATATTAGTATGATGTATGGAAAGAGGTGTTCTTTGACGGAGCCTGTTATGGCCGGACTGGAGGGGGCTGTGAGCAGGTTGAGAATGAATCCGAACTGCCTTCTACCTGCAGGTTGAGAATGAATTCCATGCCGCCAGTTCTGTTCTGCGTCAATCGTTAGTTTGCAAATGCGAAATGCTTGAAGACAGCTAGGTGTCCTATTGTTGTTGCTCCCAGGGTCCCTAATCGGGCCCTGGTGCGCCCAGTCGTTAGACCGCGAGGTAGTACGGACTCCGCAGTGGATGTCCAGATGGTTGACATGGGTAATTTACCACGTAGAATCTAGTTGATGTGGTTTTTCCTGTTTAGCATACGGTAAGCTATCGTATGGGAAGGTGCCGAGGATTTATTCTTTGGCGTAGAATTTTTGGATGGTCCAAAGGCAACCATTTAGAGTGGTGGGCCAACAGAACTTGGCCTTTGCGCCTTACATCTTTTAGGAGATGTTTTCCGTGGTGTCATACACTTGTGGGCTTTGTGTGTTATGGAGCCCCCGGATTACTAGGTCTAGAGGCACTGCAATTAACTTGCCGTGGTTTAGGTGGTCTTGGGCGGTCGGCCGTACTGTTGCGCTCTGGGGGGAGGGTCTTGACGAGGCATCTCCCCTTTATTGCTTCCGGCGTGCGACCAGCCGCTTTGTTTTGAGAATCCTGCATTCTCTATTGGTATGTTTTGCCATCCTTCTCGGTGTACCGTGAATTTCACACGGCTGATCCAGCGTGTATCTTCGATCGAGTAGGCTTGTGCTGCTCTTTGCCTGTTTGTCGGACTGAGCGTTGTCGGACTTGGCACTAGCTTCCTTGTCTTGATGTTTATGACTTTTATGCCGAGGTCTAAGGGTGCCTCTTCATATCTGCTGCTTGCCGCCTTGGACCATAGTGATGCGTGGGTGTCTGTGTGCGTGCCTGTGGTTTTCCTGCTCGAGTTGAGGTAGCCAGTTGTGCCGTGTGTGCCCTTTATTGGGGCTTTCGAGTTCGTATTTTTCAGCGGCCAATATCTTGGTCCACCTATCCTCTAGTGCATCTTGGTCAGCTGTGAGCTGATCTTGTTTCCTTTGCAGGCTCCTTGCTGTAGCCATGAGCCGTCGCTTGTAGCGAACTTGTTCCACTGGGTCCTCTGGTACGCCGAATTCGTCGTTGCCGAGGCTTGCCTCGTCGTCGGAGGGGTGTGTGTGATTATCCCTCTCCCAATATCCCGTCGTCATTGGTCCGGCCTGCTTAGGTGTAGGCTGACTCCGGTTGTATTCCTTTTTGGCACTGTCTAGACTGCTCTCGTTTCCGGGGCCGTTTTTGGTGTGGCGGGGTTTGGAGTGGTACCGATAACGCACATGTTTTGCCTTTGTTCCTGAGGGGTTGTCCTCCATTGCCTGGCCGCCACTGGTTTCCGTTGGAGTGTCCACCATGTATATATCATATGAGGAGGTGGCCGTCCACTGCCCGGTGAGCGGTGGCTCCTGTGATTCTCCTACATCGCTGTCCATACCGTCGATGTCTTCGGGGTCGAAGTCAAGCACGTCTGTTAGATCATCGATCTTGGCAATGAAGTGGGTGGTGGGTGGGCAACGAATTTCGTCGTTGTCTGCTTCCCACTCGAGCCTGACATAGTTCAGCCCGGAGTCTTCTGAGAAGGAGAGAGACTTCAATAAGTCCAGCATGTCGCCAAAGGGTGAGTGCTGAAAAACGTCCGCCGCAGGGAACTCCATCGCCGGAGCCCAACCAGGATCGGCGGGCTCGGGGGTGCGTGGACTGGAACCTGCGTCCGGATATGAATCTGGGGGTCCGGAGTCACAGGTTCCCTTAGAGGTGAAACCTGTGTTCAGCTCCATCGCCGATGAAGGTACGGCCTGCGGGGCAGGGTCCAGACCTCTGTCCTTAGGCGAAGCAACCTGGCCCGGATTTATATCCGAGGCTTCTGCCGGGACGATCCCGAGCGACGTCAGACAGCAGGTCTAAGCCGCGCTCGTCGCGACTGTTCGGCGCTTCTGGCGCTGGCCCGAATCCGTCGAAGATCAAGTCTCCACGGATATCCGTCGTGTAGTTCAGCTTTCCGAACCTTATTTGATGGCCGGGGGCATAGCTATCGATCTGCTCAAAGTGGCCAAGCGAATTGGCCCGCAGCACGAAGCCGCCGAACACAAAGATCTGTCCGGGGAGGAAAGTCCCACCCTGGACTACGTCGTTAATGATGATTGAAGGAGCCATCGAGCCTAACGGCGACGTCACAGAGGGACTCTCAATGAAAGCACCAATGTCGGTGTCAAAACCGGCGGATCTCAGGTAGGGGGTGCCGATTTGTGGATCAAGGATGATGGTAACAAGAAGTAAGGGACACAGATGTTTACCCAGGTTCGGGCCCTCTCGATAGATGTAAAACCCTACTTCCTGCTTGATTAATATTGATGATATGGGTAGTACAAGAGTAGATCTACCACGAGATCGTAGAGGCTGAACCATAGGAGCTAGCCTATGATGGTATGATTGTAATTGTGATCGGCCTTCTAAGGACCAACCTCTCCGGTTTATATAGACACCGGAGGGGGCTAGGGTTTACATGGAGTCGGTTGCAGGGAAGGAAATATAATATCCGGATCGCCAAGCTTGCCTTCCACGCCAAGGAAAGTCCCATCCGGACACGAGTCGAAGTCTTGAGTCTTGTATTTCCACGCTTCAATAGTCCGGACGTTGTACACAGTCCGGCTGTCTGGATAGCCCCTAATCCAGGACTCCCTCACCGACAGCTGGGTCCATGGCCACACGCAAGGAAATGCCTCCTTATTACGCGCAAAATAATGATTCCTCCACCTGACATCAGGGACCCACCGAAAGTGCCTCTGTATTTCACGAAAAAACGTTACCGCCGCTGACAGCTCGGACCCACCAGCTATATCTTCGCACGCAAGGAAGTGCCTCCTTATTACACAAAAAAATGAATACTCCCCCTGTTAGCTGGGACCCAGTATAGTGGCAGGCTGACTTGTGGGCCTACTAAGTTGACGGGGACGGAGGGCTTTGTCAACTTAGTCAATATGCACGATTCTAGTTCCAGTGACCGTACGATGTCCATCCAACGGCCGTAGTGCTTCTTCAACCTCTGGTCTTCTTGCTCCAGCCGCCCAAACCAGCGTCGGTCGTACCTCATGCTCCTGCCTCCCGTGGCCGGCTATGATGCGGTGGAGGCCTCACCGCCCCCTACTACTCCCACCGCTGGCCAGTCCATCCCTCTACTCACCCACAACCCCTGTTATTCTGCGGTGATGGCAGCTTCACACCGCAGCGAACCAGTGAACCCTCGTACTCCTCTACGCGTGGGCATCCACTGCCGCGTCTTCCCTGGCTCTGCGTCGTCCCCTTCCTAGGCCTCGCTGTCGTCCACCGCCTTGGGGCTCTCGGCGTGGCGTGGTCAACTTGGTCAAGGAATGGCTTCCATTGGACGTGGACTGTACGAGGAGAGGCTAACAGCTGGGTCCATGGCCGCAGCAAGGAAGTGCCTCTTTATTACACGCAAAATAATTATTCCTCCACCTGATAGCGGGGACCCACCGGACGGGCCACCGTATTTTGCGAAAAAACGTTTCCCCCTGACTGCTGGGATCCACCAGCTACATCTTCGCACGCAAGGAAGTGCGTCCGAAAAAAAATGATTCGCCCCCTGACTGCTGGGACCCACTAGCTACATCTTCGCAGGCAAGGAAGTGCCTGACAGTCGGGACCCACCTGGTCGAAGCGTACATAGCGTTGTCATTCTGGTCGGGAACGTGTACATACATACTGGTCGTTGTAGAGGCGCGCATGTGTCATAGTAGAAGCGTGCACGTAGCATGTACACGTATGTACAACGGCGAGGGTGCAAGAAAGAAAATACGGCCACGTACATACATACGGGCAGGGTCTCGAATGCCTACTCGCGCATACGTACGGCCAGGGCTCGTGTACATGGCTGGGTCGGAACAGAGAAACAACGTCGTCATCGTGTTCATGGGGAGGCAACAGAATGCGTCGTGTTCATCGGGAGGCAACGGAACGCGTGGGAGCCAACCGGCTGGGTCGGAACGGAATGCGTGGTCGTGTTCATTGGGAGGGCTTGGACGGAATAGGCGATGGAAACGATGCATAGCATACCGCACAACGGAGGAAACAGACCTCCTACGTTCGGAATGGGGTCCTGTTGATTGGGAGGGGTGTGGCGTACCGCAAAACGGAGGAAACGGACCTCCTACGGTCGAAACGGGGGTCCTGTTGATTGGGAGGGGTGTGACGTACCTTAAAACGGACAAAACGGACTTGTCTTGGAGCGCTACGATCGAAATGGGGGTCCTGTTCATCGGGAGGGGTGTGGCGTACCGCAAAACAGGCTACACGGGCCTCCACGGGCTACCGTCGACCTCCTCCAGCCTCCACGGGCTCCTGTTCATCCAGCCTCCACCGCGCGCTACTCCACCTGCTACTGTTCAACCACCCCTTCACGGGCACCCCTCCACCATCTATTGTTCATCCAGCCCTCCACACCATGGGGTCCTGTTCAACCACCCCTCCACGGCCACCCCTCCATCGTCTACTGTTCATCCAGCCCTCCACACCACGGGTCATGTTCATCCAGAGGCAACACCACCGCTCAGTGTTCATC
>NC_041383.1:590396896-590585753 GCF_002162155.2 Triticum dicoccoides
GCAACGCTCACTGTTCATCCAATCAACCGGCTTCAGTTAGCAGCAGTAGCGAAGGAATCACTCGATCGGGTTCAGTTCACAGCCATCGATCGATCGCTCAGGTTCAGTAACGCGTAGCCTGCAGTGCAATCGCTCAGGTTCAGTTAGAGCCCAACGCCTCGCTCGGGTTCAGTTAGAGCCAACGCCTCGCACGTGTACGAGAGAAACGTGCATCGCTCGGCCCCCGACCTCCCACCGTAACCGGCAACTCCCCGAAATTTTCCTCCCCCTCGCTTCTACCATGGTTTTTTCCATCATGGACGACCCAAAGAATGTCATGCAGCTGCATCTCCGGCCCACCCAGGACGAAAATCCCATTTTCTGTCATGATTTTTTGTCATAGAAGTAGGAGCCCACCACATCTATGATGATACCGGGTTTTGTCACAATTATCGTCATAGAAGTGTCATATGTATGACATAATTTTTTTCGTTCGGCCCAGAATGTCACGGGTGTGTCTTTTTTTTGTAGTGGAGTTTCATTCTTAATGCGCACTGGTTCATCATGGGTGGGCATTGCGCAACGAACATTTTATTATCCAAAATCTGCTTGCTCTTCTTTAGCATGTTCCTGTTCTGTTCTTCTTAATAAGTACTCTCTCCATTCCTAAATACAAGTCTTTGTATAGATTCCACCATGGACTACATATGGAGCAAAATGAGTGAATCTACACTCTAAAATGTATCTGTATACATATGTATGTGATCCATTGTGGAAATCTGTACAAAGACTTATATTTTGGAATGGAGGGAGTATGATAGTAGTACAGTATGTTCCTTGTAGTGAGGAGGAGCAGGGACACTTGCAGTGTAGAAGTCTATTCGGTCGGTCGTGATGGATGCTACTAAGGGAGTCCTGGATTAAGGGGTCCTCGGGCATCCGGCCTATTGACATGGGCCGGACTGATGGGCTGTGAAGGTACAAGACCGAAGACTCTCACCTGTGTCCGGATTGGACTCTCCTTAGCGTGGAAGGCAAGCTTGGCGCCTGGATATGAAGATTCCTTTCTCTGTTACTGACTTTGTACAAACCTAGTCCCCTCCGTGTCTATATAAACCAGAGGGCTTAGTCCGTAAAGGCAATCCTAATCATATATGCAAGAACTCTTGTAATACTCGTATTCATCAAGATCAATCAAGCAGGAAGTAGGGTATTACCTCCATAGAGAGGGCCCGAACCTGGGTAATCATCGTGTCCCCCGCCTCCTGTTACCATCAACCTTACACGCACAGTTCGGGACCCCCTACCCGAGATCCGCTGGTTTTGACACCGACATTGGTGCTTTCATTGAGAGTTCTGCTATGACGTCTAAGACAGGATATCACGCCTTATTAGGGCGAGATGCATTTACATGCTTCCAAGATATACATCATTACGAGTACATGAAGCTCAAGATGCCCGGGCCTAATGGTATTATCACTCTTGCCAGTGATCTGTACATAGCGCTCCGCGCCGAAAACAAAACCGCAGCCCTGACCCTCGACACATTGTCTGAAGCCCTCGCGGCCAAAGAGTTAACCGCACTATGCTCCACGGCGGATAGGGATGACGTGATCCTGGACAAGCGACCCAAATCCACCTCCTTTCAACTAGCAGATGAAATAGTCAAATTTCAAGTCCACCCGATGGACCCCAAGAAGACAGCATCCATCGGGGCACAGCTGGATCCAACGGTTAACGCCGCGCTACGAGAGTTCCTGCACGAGAACCGGGACCTATTCCCCTGGCACCCTTGTGATATGCCAGGAATCCCATGCAAGTTGTCTGTGTCGGTGTCAAAACCGGCGGATTTCTCGATCTGTGCGTCTAAGGCTAATGGTAGCAGGTGTCACACCCTAGCTAGTTCATGCATTAGAGTGTTGCATCATGTTTACTCTTTTATCAGAAACTTGAAATGGGGATGACAGAACCCCCAGCCCCCTCCTAAACAACTAGGGTTTACTAAAAATATTTTCAATGAACCTGAAATGCCCTTCTTAAATGTCCATCATTTTTGTCTTGGTCCAGAACCTCTGCCAAAAGTGATGCACAGTTTTCTAGGTCATCCTAAGGTCTTTGAATTAAATCATAAGTATTTGAGTTTGGGCATTTAAATTATATAAATTATTTTAAATGCTCAAATCTTCCCAAACTAAAATGTTTCATGTTGGAAATATTCCAACTATGGACCAGGAGCAGTTTGGTGATTTTTGGAGTTGTCTAAGTATTTTTAATAAGTCCACAAACTTACAGAATATATAAAAAAACAGAAATAAGGAGAAAACCTGGCGCCTACTAACCGGCCCACCAGCCGGGCCAGCCCAGCTGCCGCGCCAGCGAGCTGCTTGGCTCGGCCAGGCAGGCAGGCAGGTGCTCGGCGGTGAGCACCGCATGGGTGCCACGCACCTGGTCGCCGCCTCGCCGCTCCCCTCGTCCAGCTGATGACGGGGATCGTTTCCTCTCTCTTCCCCGAACCCTCCCAGACACCTCCATTCTCCCCCAGCTCCTCTCCCTCGCTCTCCCACGCCATGGCCGACGCCATCGCCGCCAACCCCTCACCGTAGCCGCGCTCTCCGTCAACCCCACACCGCGCCATCGTGTCCAGGAGCTCCGCCACCTCCTCTCCTTCGAGCAAGCCGAGCCCCGAGCGCTCGCGTGCCCCGAAGCCACCGCACGGACCTCGACCGAACCGCCATCGCCGGAGATCCCCTTCGCCGTCGCCGCCGCACCAGCTCATCTCCGACCGCCTCGTCTGCTCCCACGAGATCGCCGTGAGCCTGGCTACCCTCTCCCCCTTCCCTTTCTTGCTCTCGTGCACCACCACGAGCACACAAAGATCAACCGCACGCACCGCCGCGGAGCTCGTCGCCGACGTGCTCCCGGCCATCCTCCGGCCACCTCTTGGTGTCCATCGCACTCACCACGTCGCGTAGGGTCTAACCATGCACTCCCCGCACCTCACCGCACACCCTAGCCCCGAGTTCGCCTCCACCCAAACTCCAGCGGCCGCCTAGGTTGTTGCCGGCGCTGATTCCGGCCACCCCGACCCCAACTAACTACACCAAGAGCTGCGGTTCGTCCCCAGCTCCACTTAGATGCCTTCTGCGACCCATTTGGTGGCTGGAACGACCAAAACTACTTCCGCCGACGCGTCGGGCTCGCCGGCGGCTAAACGCCGGTGCAGCCGACTTGACTTTGACCACGGGTGGGCCCTGGTTGACTCTGTTGAGTCAATGACAAGTGGGCCCCCCTCTGCTAATTAACCCAGGTTAGCTTAAACTAATTTTAGCTAGTTAATTAAACTGCTGACATGCGGGACCCACTGGTCAGTTTGACCTGGACCGGTCTATTGACCTGCTGAGGTCAGCATGACCTCATGCTGACGCAGTAATCCTTTTCTGGGATTAAAATAAATCCAGAATGATTTATAAATTTCAGAAAATAGCCCAAACTTCAAAAATTCATAGTAATTCAACCATAGCTCCAAATGCAAAGTTCTATATATGAAAAATGATCAGAAAAATCCAATCTATCCATCTGTACTAGTTTCATGCATGTTTAGACAAGCTAACTTGATGTTTAGTGCAGAATAAGATAAAGCACTTTAAAGGGCCATGTATGAGTTTGATACTTGAATCTTTGGTTCAAATTGGTTCAAACCCATCTGGTCTTAGTTGCATTATCCCAGCACACTCATATTGCCATGTTTCATGCATGCATCATATTGTCGCACATTGTTTGGTGATGGTTGTGTATCGATGTTCTTTGCGGCAGGTTCTGCCTCCGAGGAGTACCGTGATTACCCTAACGAAGAACCATATCAGTGCATCGACCCATCAGGCAAGCAACCAACCATTTGATCATATCTATACAATCCCATGTTCTCGCTCCTACTCTCTTTTACTGCATTAAGACAACGCGATTCAAACTGCTGTGTGCTACGATAGTTGAACCCATTTCCTCTGCATGACCTGTCATTGCCACAGTAACTAGATGAAACCCACTAGCATGTGTAGGAGTTGTTTGAGCCATATGTATGTGTTGTTCCTACCTTGCTATGCCTGCTATGCTTAGAGTCGTGTCAGGTCTGGTTCATCTGGGTGATGGGCTAGAGTGAAATGATCATGCCGGTAATGAGAGTGATGTGGTGAACACGATTTGGTAAAGGTATCGATGAGAGGCCATGTAGGAGTACATGGTGGGTTGTTTCATTGAAGCCGATCTTAAGCACTGAGATCTGTATGCGTGATTTAAGATTCAGCTACTACCATGCATTGGGCCCTGAAATATGACCCCGCTCGACTTCTTATTCACTTTAGTCCTCTGTCCAGGAGTTGCAAGTAGTTTCTGGTGTTTGTAGCCTACTGGAGGCCGTGGACAGCGCTGACCGTAGGGGTGGGCTGTGATGCGGTAGGTACGTGGCCGGGTGTACCGAATACCCGTTAGGTATCTCGGGAACCCTGTACACATCGTTCGGGGCCGTATGGGAAACCTCAGCCGGACTCCCTGCGGATGGAACCTGGATAGGCGATAAACCTGGACTAGAGACTTAGGTGTTTAGGTAGGTCGTGGTCTACACCCACGTCGGCTTTCGCTTGAAGTCTGCCGAGCACATGTCGTGTGCAGACGCTAAGTGGTGGAAACATGTATGAAGAAGTACACCCCTGCAGGGTTATCATAATCTATTCGAATAGCCGCGTCCGCGGTAAAGGACTACTTGGTTGCCTGTACAGTTCATAGACAAGTAAATGGATACTACTAAAAATCTCAAGATAAGCGTGAGTGCCGAGGATGGCTCTTCCGTAGGATGACGGAAGTGGATCCTCGGTGGTGTATTGAAGTGGTGACTAGTGGACTCGTGTGCGCAAAATCTTTTCAAGTTGGTGTATCGTAGGATAGCTTAGCCAAGAGTCAAAGCTGGCTTGCTGCAATAACCCCACCAACCCTTCTTGATAATGTGCATGTATGTAGGATCTGATGTAAGTCTTGCTGAGTACCTTTGTACTCATGTTGCTTAATTTACATTTTTAGAAGATGCTGCAACCCCTTCTGATGGGTTCTTCATAGACGTTGACATCGATGAGTAGACTGAGGCCCAGGTGGTGATCCTGAGCTTGTGAAGGACCACGTAGTATAGACAGGCTTTCCAAGCCTCTTTTATTTCACTAGTTGTCTGTACTCAGACAAGTTACTTCCGCTGCTGGCTTGTATGTTTGTATGACCTGAATGCTGGGTCATGTGACCCATACTTATGTGTATGTTATGTATGGCTCTCTGAGCCTTAAATAAAGTACTTGTGATGTAGAGTCATGTTGTGATGCCTTGTTGTATTTGCACATATCGAGCATATTGTGTGTATGATTGAAATGCTTGGTATGTGTGGGGTCTGACTATCTAGTTGTTTATTCTTAGTAGCCTCTCTTACCGGGAAATGTCTTCTAGTGTCTCCACTGAGCCTTGGTAGCTTGCTACTGCTCCGGAACACTTAGGCTGGCCGGCATGTGTCCTTCTTCGTTCCTGTGTCTGTCCCTTCGGTGAAATGTCACGCGATGGATACCGGAGTCCTGTTAGCCCGCTACAGCCTAGTTTACCGTAGTCCTGCTCGCCCAGTGCTACAGCCCGGATTCACTTGCTGCTGACCGACACGTTCGATGCTGGGTCATGGATGCCTGTCCTTGTAAGTCTGTGCCACTTTGGGTTTACGACTAGCCATGTCAGCCCGGGCTCCTTACCATATGGATGCTAGCGACACCATCATATACGTGTGCCAAAAGGTGCAAACGGTCCCGGGCAAAGGTAAGACGACACCCGTGGGAATACCGTGCGTGAGGCCGCAAAGTGATATGAGGTGTTACATGCTAGATCGATGTGGGATCGAGTCGGGGTCCTGACAGCAGGAGGCAGGGGACACGATGTTTTAGCCAGGTTCGGGCCCTCTCGATGGAGGTAATACCCTACTTCCTGCTTGATTGATCTTGATGATATGACTATTACAAGAGTTGATCTACCATGAGATTGTAGAGGCTAAACCCTAGGAGCTAGCCTATGATTCTGATTGTTTTCCCCCTACGGACTAAACCCTCCAATTTATATAAACACCGGAGAGGGCTAGGGTTACACAGAGTCGGTTACAAAGAAGGAGATCTAACATACGAATTGCCAAGCTTGTCTTCCACGCAAAGGAGAGTCCCATCCAGACATGGGTCGAAGTCTTGAGTCTTGTATCTTCATAGTCCAATAGTCTGGCCAAATTATATAGTCCGGCTATCCGGATACCCCCTAATCCAGGACCCCCTCAGTAGCCCCTGAACCAGGCTTCAATTACGATGAGTCCGGCGCGCAGATTGTCTTCGGCATTGCAAGGCGGGTTCCATCTCCAAATACTCCAAAGTAAATCTTGAACACTTAAATCGTGTCCGGCACTGCAAGATGATTTTCACATGCCACCGCAGGGAGAACAATACCCCACAAATGTAATCTGCTGACAACTTTAGATAACGTGACATCACACCAGAACCGAGTTATTATTCGAACCGGTTTTCCAACCAGCGACTGTGCATATAGCGAGGCGGTTTCCTGGGCACGCCTTGTCGAGGCAGAGATGGTGTCCCCCTTTATCACGGGACCTTCTTCAATACGGGTGCGGGTAAACCAACCGTACCGCCAATCACGACGAGTGGGGAACGAGCAGTTTCCACCAGGCAAGTAGGGAGGCGCAAAAGTTTTTGTGGCCTCTATAAAGAGATAAGACCTCTTCTTCTTCACCCACGCCTTTTCCTTTTGCTCGTCCATTCCCCTTCGCTCGAGCCCTAGTAACCAAGCGCTTGTCTTCTCCACAAAAAAGAGGTTATCCGAAGATGTCCGGGTCTGGAGCAGGAGGCAAATAGATGGCCTCTACCGTCCAGGAGAAGGATATTAAAAAGCTTCGAGAGGCCGGGTACATGGCCAAGAAAATCGGCAACCGTCTTCCGATGGCGGGACAGATTGTCCCTAAGCCGGAGCCTCACGAGAGGCCTGTGTTTCTTCCTCATTTTGTCCACGGGCTCGGGTTTCCCCTTTGCCCATTTTTTCGCGGCATCATGTATTATTACGGGATTGATTTTCATGATCTGTCCCCTAATTCTTTCCTTAATATCTCGACGTTTATCGTCGTGTGTGAGGCCTTTCTCTGTATTTCGCCTCACTTCGGCTTATGGTTGAAGATCTTTAGTGTGAAGCCCAAGGTGGTGAACGACGAGCATGGCGAGTGCGGTGGCACCATGGTGAGCAAGACGCCCAAGGTCACATGGTCGACAGGCACCTTCAATGATTCCATCAAGGAGTGGCAGCAGTAGTGGTTCTACATCACTAAGCCGCACGGTAAAAAGTGGGCCACTGCTCCCGAATTCAGATCTGGAGCCCCCCTGCGGCTCACGTCCTGGCCCAAGGAGGGCCTGAACTGGTCCTCATCCGATGAGCTGTCGGTGCTCCAAACATGCGTCAAGGGCGTGGTATACAAGGATGTCAAACTCGTTAATGTAGTCCAGGTGATGTTAGTTCGCCTGGTTCTCCCTTGCCACCACCGGGCCTGTAATTTGTGGGAGTATGACCCAGCCCAGCACCAGACCCTGCGGGAGCTCTACAACTCCTAACACAAGGATATATGGAAGGTGCTCTTCAAGTCCGGCAAACCGTGGTCGGGCTCTACCGAGGACCGCGGGTATCACCTGTCCCGCTCCCCAAGTCCGGTAAGTCATCCCTATGTTCTGTCTATCCATGTTTAGCTGGCATATCCCGAGGGACACGCTTTATCATGCTTTCCACAATTATCCCAGGAATGGAAGAAGAAGGTGGGGCGGATACATTATCCGGCCCCGCTGCCGGAGGAACCGGCAGGATCTCTTCTGACAAAGATGCTGGTCCCAGCGCCTTACAAGGCGCCGAAGAAAGAGGCCTTCAAGGAGGCCAAAGAGACCTGGAGCAGCCTCCATCACCGCGGTGCTTCGGACACAAAATCCAAAGACTCCAACGCCCATCCTTCCTCCGAAGACGAGGAGGAGGAGGAAGAAGACGAGTCCTCCACGGGGGAAGGGAAGAAAAGGATGGCCTCCTCATCCTTGGAGGCCGAATCGCAGAAGAGGGAAAAAAAATCCACTTCCAGAGGCGTCCACCACGGCTACCAATAGTAGCCCGGAGTGGGATCCCTGGGCCCAGCTGTCGGTGTCAAAACCAGCGGATCTCGAGTAGGGGGTCCCGATCTGTGCGTCAAGGCTGATGGTAACAAGAAGTAAGGGACACAGATGTTTACCCAGGTTCGGGCCCTCTCGATGGAGGTAAAACCCTACTTCCTGCTTGATTAATATTGATGATATGGGTAGTACAAGATTAGATCTACCACGAGATCATAGAGGCTAAACCCTAGGAGCTAGCCTATGATGGTATGAATGTAATTGTGATCGGCCTTCTAAGGACCAACCTCTCCAGTTTATATAGACACCGGAGAGGGCTAGGGTTTACATGGGGTCGGTTACAAGGAAGGCAATATAATATCCGGATCGCCAAGCTTGCCTTCCATGCCAAGGAAAGTCCCATCCGGACACGGGCAAAAGTCTTGAGTCTTGTATCTTCACGCTTCAATAATTCGGACGTTGTACACAGTCCGGCAATCCGGATACCCCCTTATCCAGGACTCCCTCAGTAGCCCCTGAACCAGGCTTCAATGACAATGAGTCCGGCGCGCAGTATTGTCTTCGGCATTGCAAGGCGGGTTCCTCCTCCGAATACTCCAAAGTACATGTTACGATGAATAGTGTCCGGTCTCCAATCGATGCTGTGCTCCTCGGCTTCAACGCCTTAATAATGACCATCTCCACGTGTCGAGCGAATGCGAGGAGTCGAGGTATTTTTGCATTTGCCACCCTCGATCCTCCGAGCCAACCGTATATTTGAAGGGACAGGAGTTCTCAGATCCAAACCTCACTCCCCTCCCTTGAGCTAGCATCCTAGAGCGCTTCACAAAAAGCCATTCTAGCATGGCCGGCCGTCGCAGCTCTTCTGCTTGCCCTCCTCGCTCTAAGTCAGGGGATTGGGGAGAGTGCTCAGTTCCCCACAGCCGTTTGGTGAAGTTACAAACTCAAGGGTTTCTTCCACCGGCATTCATGGTCTCCGTCCGAGCTGGAATAGCTACTTACGACGGAGGGGAACAAGCGGAGGGATTTCCTAACTCGTCTCCGGAGGAAGGAATATGCCTCATCTCTTATCTGCTGAGGGGCATCGGGTTCCCTATCCACCCGTTTCTTCGCGGGCTCCTGGAGTTCTATGGCCTCCAGCTACACCATCTTACCCCAGCCTCCATTCTGCACATAACGGGGTATGTCGCCCTTTGCGAGCTGTTTTTAGGCTGCGAACCACACTTCGGATTGTGGAGGAAGCTGTTCTACCTTGTCCCCCGCGCCCAGGGGGTGTCCATGTATCAAGTGGTTGGGGCCTAAGTATGGCGCATTGCTGAGACCGGATACCTGTCCGGTACTCCTGAGAATGCACCAGAAAACTGGCCTTCCGAGTGGTTCTATATAAATGACATTCCCCTTCCGGATCCAGTCTGGAGGGGTCTCCCCAAGTTCAGCAATGCCCCACCGAGGGCACGCCTAAGCTGGTGTCCCCAGGGCCCTCAAGAAGAGGACACAAGGGAGATATTCCTCCTGGTGAACAGGATAAAGCTGCTGGCCAAGTCCGGACTGACGATTGTTGAGGTCATGGCAATATGCATAAAGCGAGGAGTGCAGCCGCCCCAATATCGGGGGAAGCCCATGTGGCACTTCAATGGGGAAGACGACGCCACCCGCTGCGCTCGCAAGGGTCCGGACTCCGCTGCCGCTTTGGCAAGGATACTGTCCGATTTGTACAAAGGGGAAGAAGAGGAATTCCTTCGCATAAAAATGCTGGACGGATTCTCCATGCACAACCCACCAGCGTTGGTAAGTTGCTATTCTTCTCCCAGTTTCATTTACCCTATCGTACTTCTGCTAAGATTACTTGCATCAATCCTCTGAGCAGGAACTAAGGAGGGCCGTGGAAGGAATCTTCAGCCCCTCCCCGCAACCAGAGGACCCTAGAAGGGCCCTAGATCCGGGACTCAAGGTAGATCCGGATATTACCGTGGAGCTTGTCAATGGAGTATTTTATCAGGCGAGCTGGGACGGCGCCCTAGGGGCCATTACGGCCGACTCCCCTGGACTGCTTCCCACATCGCGTGTAAGCTGAGCTAAAAACCCTATCCTCCGAAGAGGACTTTCCCCAGGTATTGTAATTTCACCTTTGAGGCGTCGCTCTATTTGCAGAAACGACGGCCGGAGCGAGGGGCCGAGCCCCTAGTGGCTCGTCAACCACGGGCGCCCGGATCGGGCAGCCTCAAGAGGAAGGCGGTGAGGGCCGACACACCGCTGCAGAGGTAAAGTCATAGCCCGTCCTGCTGTCATAGAATTCGAAACTTGACAGCGCCCTTTGTGTCTGGCAGGAAGAGGAATAACCAGGCTATATCCGGAAACCCCACCAACCACGCCTCCACCAGCCGAGCTCCAGAACTGGCCTCGGGGGCGGAGGCGGACACGGGGCCAGCACCGCATAGCTCCCCGACGGAGGATGCGGATATGTGTTCGGCCATGAACTCCGAAGTGGAGAGCGCCATGAACCACCGGGTCCGGAGGGCTGTGCTCCGACACAACATCTTTTCCGAAGAGGTCTTTAATGCCATCAATTCGGCGGATGCATATGTCTGAGCCGCTCGAGGCGGGCTTGCCCAAGCGACAAGCCAGTATACCAAAGACATACGGGAAAAAGATTTTGATAAGTATGCCTAGCAGTAGCCCCTGAGACTTTAAAATAGTTGGGAAAACTGTTTGAAGGATCCATATATCCGCAGGTCGTTGTGGACAAGAATGAACAATTGGCGCGGGAGCTGGAGGCCTGCAAGGCCCAATTATCTGATGTGGTAGCCAAGTTAGAGGGATCCCAAAAGGCCCCTGCTGGTAATATTTGTCTTTATTATACACAGATGTACTAGTTAATAGATGGCTTGTGCGGTTAGTCTAACATTGAATTTTGCAGACAATACCGAGGTGAATCCGGAAGGCGTAGTGGGTGATGACTCGCATCTCCAATGGCAACTAAAGGCCGGCGAGCGCATCCTTACACATGTGATGCAAGAGAAGAACAAGCTTCATGATGCCAATATTCGTCTGGATGTGGAATTAAAGGACGTCCGCGCACAACTGGCGGACTCCGTGAAGGAGAACAAAAAACTTCGTCGCGACATTTATGGTAAGAACGCAAGCGAACTGTTTTGCACTTCGGCGAGGAAGTTTATTAAAAAGATTTTTCCTTGCAGGCATGCTAACGGGTCGCCCTGAAGAGGAGATGCCCTCATCTGCAGGTGATTTGCTGCAAGAACTGTCGCAGATGCACGAGCGTGCCTGGCAGGTGATGCACGACGTTGCTCAGGCCTTGTGGCCATCAAGGCTACTGCCGAATGGAATGGGAGAGCTTGCGGACCTGCTCCAAGGAGCCCGGCGGCGCTTCCGTCTGTGGAAGATATCAGCCTGCCGACAAGGAGCAAGAGAAGCCTGGGCAATGGTGAAGACACGCTACACCAAGCTGGACCCTAACCATATGGCCGAAGTGGGACCGGCGGGGCCCGATGGGCAAGAAATTCCCGTGAGCCTGGTGTATGACCAGGTAGCATTAGCCGCTAAGTATTCTCAGCAGGATTGTAGGCTAGATAACCTGTTAGATGGCATAGAGGAGGAATATAGTCATTCTTAGTGACTGTGTAAATTGATTGGCATAAGTAGCCTCTAGTCGGATTGAAATCATTTGTCATGGCGGGGCCTTTTCGCTTCAGCCCCCGGACCCTATAGTCCGGGGTGTGTCCGAATACCCGCTCGGTTATGCGAAAACCGGGGCATGCTTGGAGACCAGGCATAGGGGTCATAGGTGCTTGAACAGACAAGTACCCAACTAGTTATATTATATTGCATGGATGGCAAGAAACATCTTCTAGGGAGAATAGTTCCGTTAGGGGTTCCTTTCCCTAGGTATCCATGTGTTGATGCACATGTCCGGACTATGCTCGATAGCGCGGGATACAAAGCTTTTGGGGTTCTTTGTTGTAACCAACGAATACATCCTTTGTTCACCGATCGAATATTCTCTTAAGGAAACTAGCTTTCGGCTTCACCCAGTCTGAGGTACACATCTGGCTCAACCGGCAGTAACAATCGCAGAGGTGCTCCCCTTATGCCCTAGCTGAACTAACGGGAACATACGGCATAAACACAAGAGCCAGGCAACCCAGCTTGGCCACATCTTAAGTCATATTGATGCATATAATGGTGAAAAAAGGCACATATGGAGAAAGAATGCATATGTGATGGGCAAAAAGCCATTAAAGTAATTATGTCAAGCTTCCGAATGGGAAGCCCCTAGATACAGCTTGCACACATGGTACGGCCGGGATAATCCAGGAATCCGCACTGTATTAAATACTTTGTGTGAATGAAAAGAGGGTCCAGAAAGGAGAGAAACAGTGGTGGAGCATAATTTAAAAAGGAGGGGTGAGGAGACGAACACTGCGTTCGGTGTTAGGCGTAGAATCTCCGGAGTCTAGCCACGTTCCATCGGTTCGGCTAGAGTCTGTTGTTAGATGCATTACATAGGCGGTACACTCCTCCGGTGAGAACTTTGTCGATGCTGAAGGGACCTTCCCATATGGGTTTGAGTTTGTCCTTCTTCTTCTCCAGTAGGCGTAGAACGAGCTCGCCAATATTGTAAGTTTTGGCCCGCACTTCTCTGCTTTGATATCGCCGAGCCTGCTGCTGATAGAATGCGGAACGGGGTTTTGCGACGTCGCTCTCCTCCTCCAGGGCGTCTAAGTTATCTTGCCGATCTAACTCGGCTTCCTTCTCTTCGTACATGCGTACGCGTGGTGAATCATGTATTATGTCGCAGGGTAGTACTGCTTCCGCATCGTACACCATAAAGAATGGTGTGTATCTAGTGGTTCGATTCGGTGTGGTCCGCAGTCCCTAGTGTACGGAGTCGAGCTCCTCTACCCAGTGCGTATCTGATTCTGTTAAAGGTCGCAGTAATCTGGGTTTTATGTCGCTCATGATAAGACCATTTGCCCATTCGACCTGGCCGTTTGTTTGCGGGTGGTAGACAGAAGCGTAGTCGAGCTTAATGCCCATTTTTCTGCACCAAGTTTGCACTTCATCGGCTGTGAAATTTGAGCCATTATCAGTGATGATGCTGTGGGGGACACCGTACCGGTGTACAACCCCAGATATGAAGTCTATTACTGGTCCGGATTCGGCCGTTTTAACCGGTTTGGCTTCGATCCATTTGGTGAATTTGTCCACCATGACCAGTAGGTACTTTTTCTTATGGCTTCCCCCTTTAAGGGGTCCGACCATATCCAGCCCCCAGACCGCGAAGGGCCAAGTTATGGGGATTGTCTGGAGAGCGGTAGGGGGTATATGACTCTGATTGACGAAGAGCTGCCAGCCGATGCAGTGTTGGACAAGGTCCTGTGCGTCTACTCGGGCCGTAGGCCAATAGAAGCCTGTACGGAAGGCTTTGCTGACTAGCGCTCGAGCTGCGGTGTGTGTCCGCCCAGTCCGGCATGAATTTCAGCAAGGAGTTTCCGCCCTTCCTCTTCGGAGATGCACCTTTGGAGCACTCCGGTCGCGCTTTTCTTGTAGAGTTCCCCTTCGTGGACCTTGTAAGCTTTAGAACGCCGAACTATGCAGCGTGCTTCATTTTGGTCTTCAGGGAGCTCCTGCCTATTTAGGTAGGCCAAGAACGGCTTGGTCCACGGGGCGATTACGACCATTATTTCGTTGGCCGAAGGTGTTATTTTGGTGGCAGAGCCTCCGATTGTGTCGGATGGTTCGGAATCTGGGGGTGTATTCGGATATGTGATGGTATTGCCGGACTCCCCTTCCCATACTACGGATGGCTTGAACAGCCTTTCCAGGAATATGTTGGGTGGGACAGGGTCGCGTTTGGCGCCGATGTGGGCAAGGACGTCCGCCGCTTGATTGTTTTCTCGAGCCACATGGTGGAATTAGAGCCCCTCGAACCGAGCTGACAATTTAAGGACGGCACTACGATAGGCCGCCATTTTTGGATCCTTGGCATCAAAGTCTCCGTTTATTTGTGATATTGCAAGGTTCGAATCCCCGCGCACTTCTAGGTGTTGGATGCCCATAGAGACTGCCATCCAAAGACCATGTAACAGGGCCTCATATTCGGCCGCATTGTTGGAATCTGTGTATAATATTTGTAGGATGTACTGGACCGTGTCCCCGGTGGGAGATGTCAGGACTACCCCTGCTCCCAGTCCGGCCAGCATTTTGGAGCCGTCAAAGTGCATGATCCAGTTGGAGTACGCGCCGTACTCTTTAGGGAGTTCGGCTTTTGTCCATTCAGCGACAAAGTCAGCCAATACTTGCGACTTAATGGCTCGCTGCAGTTTGTATGTTATGTCAAACGGCAGGAGCTCGATAGCCCATTTAGCAATCCGGCTCGTAGCATCGCGATTATTAATAATGTTGTTGAGTGGTACTTCAGAGGCAACGGTAATCGAACACTCTTGAAAGTAGTGTCTTAGCTTCCGAGACGCCATAAAGATTGCGTATGCTATTTTTTGGTAGTGCGGGTATCGGGATTTACATGGGATGAGGACCGTTGATACATAGTAAACCGGCTTTTGAAGCGGGAATTTGTATCCGTCCACCTCTCGTTCGACGACAAGCACTGCGCTTACCACTTGATGTGTTGCTGCTATGTATAGTAGCATAGGTTTGCTGATGTTTGGCGCTGTTAGGACCGGATTACTGGCCAATAAGGTCTTTATCTCATCGAGTCCGGCCGCGGCTGCATCCGTCCATACAAAGTGTTCAGTGCGCTGAAGGAGGCGGTAAAGAGGTAACGCCTTTTCTCCTAGCCTGGATATAAAGCGGCTCAAAGAGGCCACGCATCCCGCTAGCTTCTGGATGTGCTTGAGGTCTGTCGGTATGGCTAACTATCACAGGGCTCGGATTTTTGCTGGGTTCCCTTCTATTCCTCTATTGGAAACAATGAAGCCCAGAAGCTTCCTCGAAGGGACACCGAAAACACATTTTTCTGGATTCAACTTGATGTCGTATGTATGGAGGTTATCGAACGTGAGCCTCAAGTCATCGATTAGGGTTTCGACGTGTCTGGTTTTTATGACAACGTCGTCCACATATGCTTCCACTGTTTTGCCAATTGTTTCTCCATGCATGTTTGGATCAGCGTTGATAGGTTGCACCGGCATTCTTTAGCCCGAAGGGCATAGTGTTGAAGCAAAATGGGCCATATGGCGTTATAAAAGCTGTTGCATCTTGGTCAGACTCTGGCATCTTTATTTGATGGTATCCAGAGTATGCGTCGAGAAAACACAGCGAGTCGTGTCCAGCTGTGGCATTGCTGATTTGATCGATGCGAGGGAGGGGAAAGGGATCCTTGGGGCAAGCCTTGTTGAGGTCTTTGAAGTCGATGCATAGGCGCCAGGATTTGTCCTTTTTTGGCACCATTACCAAATTCGCCAGCCAATCCGGATGTTTAATATCTCTGATGAATCCGGCCTCAAGTAGCTTGGCTAGCTCTTCCTCCATGGCCTACCATTTGGGTTCTGAAAACCGCCTTAGGGTCTGTTTGACCGGTTTGTATCCTTTAGTATGTTTAGGCTGTGTTCGGCCATCCGGCGTGGTATGTCTGGCATGTCCGAAGGGTGCCAAGCAAAAATGTCCCAATTCTCGCATAAGAAATCTCGCAGTGCGGCGTCCATCACGGGGCTCAATTGTGTTCTGATGGATGCTGTCTTCGTGGGATCCGTTGGGTGGACCTGGAGTTTGGCTATCTCGTCTGCAGGTTTAAATGAGGTGGACTTGGGTCGTTTGTCGAGTATCATGTCATCCCTGTCCACGGTGGCCCGCAGTGTTGTTAACTCTTTGGCTGCCAGGGCTTCAGATAATGCTTCAAGGGCTAGTGCTGCGGTTTTGTTTTCGGCACGGAGTGCGACGTCCGGATCACTGGCTAGAGTGATGATTCCGTTGGGCCCATGCATTTTAAGCTTCATGTACCCGTAATGGGGTACAACTTGAAAGCTTGTAAACGCGTCCCGCCCTAGAAGGGCATGTTATCGGCTGCTGAAAGGAGCCACTTGGAATGTGATTTCTTTGGACCTATAATTCTCCGGAGTGACTAATACCACATCGAGTGTGATTTTTCCCGCGCACCGTGCTTCCCGAGTAGGGATGATTCCCCTGAAGGTGGTGCTGCTTTGCTCAATGCGGCCTTTATCAATCTCCATTTTGTTGAGCGTTTCTTTATAGATCCAGTTTAACCCGCTTCCGCCGTCCATGAGTACTTTGGTCAACCGGAAGCCGTCCACGATTGGGCTAAGGACCAGAGCGGCCGGTGCCCGGATAGTTTGGAATCGAGGTTCGTCACTGGCATTGAAAGTTTTAGCAGTGTCGTTCCAGGGGTTCATCTTTGCCACATGGCAAATCTCCGCAGAGCTTCGGTGAGCCCGCTTGCGCCTATAGTTCGAGGCGAAAGTCTCGAAGACTGTTAGTACCGTATTGTGTCTGCGGGCAGGATATTGTTCCGCTTCATGGCTCGCAAGAAGATCCTCGCCACTTTTTGCCACCTGTCGCAGTATCCAACATGCCCTAAGTCTATGAGTTGGCATTGTCTCCGGCGTACTGTGGAGCTTACATGGCCCGTCAAGCCATTCTTCGAATATGGATCCCTGCCCTGGGGTGGGCTTCAGTTTCTTGGGGATTGGATTGGACGTCTTACGAGAGTTCGTCCGTTTGGTTCGGACAAAGGTCTTCGTGAGAGTGGTACTATCCAAAAATTCTGTTTGGGTCTTCCAAGCGCTCTCCATTGCACAGTACTTACGTACTATGGTTGCCAAGTCTGCGAAACGTATTACCTAGCGGCGGCTTATAGCATTGAGGAGCCCTTCATCCGTGCAGTTTTTGCAGAAGAGTGAGACCATGTTCTCCTCGCGACAGTCCTTAACCTTGTTGAGTGCATGGAGGAATCTGCCCAGTAATGATGTACCGTCTCCTGGGGCTCTTGCCTAATGCGGGAGAGACAGTTTAAGTCAAAATAAGTGTTGTTAGCAGAATCCGGATTATGATCCGATCTAACGCCCAGGGGCGCGGGCGGTTCCAAGCCCAACAGCTCGGGATCCGGGATGCTACCCGATTCCTTCGGCCCAATGCCCGATCCTAAGTCGTGGGACCTGGGACAGGTTGTCCTCTGAGCAGATTTTTGGCTCAAGGAGTTCGGTGATCCGAACATAATTTGTCCTCAAAGCTGGGGGACGATCCGCGTGTGGTTCTTCCACAATCGCTATCTCATGGGTGGCCGGCGGGGATCGGATGTCCCTTCGGTCAGGTTTAAGCCCAATCTGGTCGTAGTTCGTTGCGACTCCCAAAGCGGCGATGCGATCCAAGAGTTCATTAAAGGAGGAGAGCTCCATTGGATCCATCTGTTCGGCAAGTTCTGAACTGACCCGAAGGTTATGATTGATGACCCAAGAGGCCGTCGTCGGCTCGGTCTCCGACGGGGCGGCCATGATAAAGCAGCTGAGCCGGAGCGTCTGGCCTATAGCCAGAGCTCCCTCCGAAGTAATGTCGTCCTTGAAGACGAGTCGAGCAATCAAGCCTTGCGGCGACGTCACAGAGGAACTCTCACTGAAAGCACCAATGTCGGTGTCAAAACTGGCGGATCTCGGGTAGGCGGTCCCGATCTGTGCGTCAAGGCTGATGGTAACAAGAAGTAAGGGACACAGATGTTTACCCAGGTTCAGGCCCTCTCGATGGAGGTAAAACCCTACTTCTTGCTTGATTAATATTGATGATATGGGTAGTACAAGAGTAGATCTACCACGAGATCATAGAGGCTAAATCCTAGGAGCTAGCCTATGATGGTATGAATGTAATTGTGATTGGCCTTCTAAGCACCAACCTCTCCGGTTTATATAGACACTGGAGAGGGCTAGGGTTTACATGGAGTCGGTTACAAGGAAGGAAATATAATATCCGGATCGCCAAGCTTGCCTTCCACGCCAAGGAAAGTCCCATCCGGACACGGGCCGAAGTCTTGAGTCCTGTATCTTCATACTTCAATAATCCGGATGTTGTACACAGTGCGGCAGTCCGGATACCCCCTTATCTAGGACTCCCTCACCAGCCCCTGGTAAAATCGTGAGTACACGAAATCCGAACATGCCTAAGCACCTCGGATTACTAAGGTGCAATATTTTAACTTGCGCCATACTTTGTGTTGCCTGGCGAGGTCTCGCGCCGAACAGTCCTCATCAGAGGACTCACTGAGCTCAGATGCCCTGGAGAGCGAGAGCCTCCGGGGGCCCCTTCCCCGAAGCCTGGGCGTGACACCGAGGTGTCATCTCAGCAGGACCCAGACCAGGGAGGGCACATCTCTGGGAGCCGGATACACGGGAGCAACGGTTCCCATGAATGTCGACGGCGGGGGCGATCTTAGATTCGGCCCGCAGCTGGACACGGTCCTGGAGACCTTTGAAGCTCCAGGATTAGGCAGGCAGCCCCCCTTGATGGAAGGAGGCAAGCCCGCTCTGCCGGCAACCTCTGTCCAAGCAGAGCTGCAGGGCGGCCTATCGACAGCGCTAAAGAATGCGTCCATCATCGATGAACATCGTGCCCTTATGGGTGCGGTGATTGAAACGATTCAGTCCGCTGAGAGCAGACTGAATGAATCCTGCATTATCCTTATAAAAGGCTTTGAGGTATCTTTTTATGTCGTTTGAAGATTGTCATAGTATGAACGGTATCCCCTGATGCACTATCTGGTGAAAGAGAGAGAACCGAACAGGGGATCAAATTTCCGCTTCGCAGGAGACTCAGTTAATGACATATATCTCTTCTGTTTGAAAACAGGCGTCTGTAACGACAACCGCCTCTCATACTGTGGAAGTGTCCGGACTACAGCAGAGTCTGGAGCGGGCCAAAGAAGAACTTGGCCGAGTAAAGAAGCAGTTGGAGGACAAGCAAGGTATGTCAAGGTATGTCGAAACCTTTGATAAGTTAAGCACAAATGAGTAGTTGTGCCTGATGAAATCGTTTGTATTGTGTGCTCTAGGAGCAAATGCCGAAATTGAGGCGCTGAAGAAGGCTGTGGCCAAAGCCGACAAGAAGGTCGTCGCGAAGCAGGCTCTTCGCGAGAAGCACGAGGCCAGGGTCATCGAAGCTGAACGAGAGCTCCAGGAGGCCTTGAAGAAAAGCAAGACCTTAGAGCAGAGTCTAGCAGGGAAAGAATCCGAACTCGCCCAAGCTCTCCAAGCTGCAAATGATATTCGGGAGGAAGCCCGAGGCGCTCTGAAGGACATTCAGGAGGCGAGGAGGATTGCGGCTGGTAAGGCTTTTTACTCGAAGCGATTTTTATATAATAACAGGAGAAATTCAAAGTGACAAATTGAATTCTTGTTTCTCCAGGGGCGTTTGCGGACCTGCCACATAGCATATCTGATGCTGCTCAATTCTACTGGGCTGAGGAGAAGAAGTCTGTGGAAAAGCGTTTCTGGTCGCAGTATTTGGCGCCGAATTATCTGGTGCCCTTTGTCGATCAGCTGAAGCAGCTGATCGAACTGCACCAGGCGGCCAAACTAGCCATGAAGGACTTCGTTGTCCGGCTGTGGCCCGCTGAGCCAATTCCAAGCAGTTACTTCGGACTCGTGAAGCGGATTGTTGATGCTTGCCCTTGGCTCGAAGTCATTAAGCGGTCGGTTTATATAGAAGGTGCACGCATGGCATTTGCCCGTGCGAAGGTGCACTGGGGGAAGCTTGTTGCTGAAAAGCTGATGACTGAGGGACCACCGGAGGGTAAGGAGCGCCGCAAGCCCGAATTATATTATGATGGTGTCCTGAAAGGAGCCCGCCTTGTGGTGGAACAATGTACCAAAGGCATTATATTTCCCTGAAGGCAGTCATGCTGTCCTTTATAATGCAGAACACTAGCACTGTTATTATTTATTGCCTGTTATATGAAAGTTTTTTCTTCCTTTGCGGCCGTTTGATATATATGAATCCTAAGAGTTGGCCAGTCGTCGGCTTCTGTCCCCACGTAGAAAGTACAGGGGTGTTCGGGATATACCTGAACACTCTTTATCCCATTTTTGGGTACTTGAAGGAGGTGTTCATCATGGCGAACTAGGCAATCGGACTATAGGGATTTATCACTCTCACTTAGTCATATAGTAGGCGCAACCCCTGGTGTTCGGAAGACCGTACGAGGGGCTCTAACAGCGCTTGACCGAAGACCGATCCATCGCACTCTGCATTTGTTATGGCATTATGCGGAATAAATCCTTAAAGATTTTACAACCTCTCGAACAGCTGACCAGCTCTCGCCGTATCATGACAGTCAGTTTTCGGCTTTCTCTACTGAGGTGCTCGTCCGGAAGAACCGGGACACAATTGCAGTAGTTCCCCCAACACTACCTTAGCCGATGGAGCGGAACGTAAGGTACCAAAACATGGGAGCTGGGCAAACCCAACTAATGACCCAAGACATGATTCGGAGCTGATGCATATAGTGCTATAAGTTCGGGGTGCCGAGCAACCGAGAAGGTGGCCGGACTTTGTTGCCATATTATGAGGACAATGAAGCCCCTGGCATAGTGGGGCATGACACTATGTGCGAGTGCTGTTATGACGAAAAAGGCATCAATGAGGAATGATGGCCGGTAAGTGTCATATAGTTATGCATGTTGTAGTGGAGTGATACGTCTATGCGTATAAGTATGGTTTATGCTATGAAAGGAGGTATACTGGCGGAACCTGTTGCGACCGGACGTGAGGAAGCTGTGTGCGGATCCAAAGTGTATCCAGACTGTCTTCTTGGGGAATACTTGTGTATTCCCTCTTTGGGCGTCCGAGCTGATTCCATGTCGCCAGTCCTGTTCTGCGCAAAAGTGAGCTTGTAAAGAAAAATATTTGTAGGCATTTGCGTGTCATAGGGTGGTTGAACCGCGGGTGCTTGATCGGAGCCTGGTAGAGCCGGGCTATCATGCCTTAAAGTAGCTCGGACTCCTTTGTTGGTGTCCGGGGGTTGGCTGTCGAATCGAGGTTCGATAGAAAGGCACAGCTCGCTACCCCAGCGAAGGTATACTTTCCAGTGTCGGGGTGGAGTTCGGCCTTGCCCATAATTGTGACTATGTCACGTGGGTTTGGCATTGTGTGGTACCGCGCTGAGTCGAGCCAATGCGGTTTGTCCCAGTAGTATATTACTTTATAAGGAGACAATGCCGAAGACTTACTCTTCGGTATGGTGTTTGTTTGGTGATCCAAAGACAACCTCCAGGGTGGTGGGTCTGTAAAACTTGGCGTTTACACCTAGAACGACATCTTCGAGAAGATGTTTTTAGTGGGTTTGATCCTCGAGCAATCAATACCTATCTGGTGAACTGTGTCTTGGCACAGCAAGTTTGGGCTGCTGTTTATGCCAATAGGGGCTCGTGTGAGGTGGAACCCACCAACTGTTGGGTCGATGGTAAGTGCAATTAAATTGCCATGGTTGAAATTGGCTGGACGGTTTGTGTGATCGGAGGTGATCGGCCGCATTTTTGTACCGTGGTGTGACTTGTATTATTGAGTGGGCATCCCCAGGAGTACACATTCGTTCCCTTGTTGGTTTGCGGAGGTTTTTTTCTTTTGCCTCATAATGTTTGATGGTCTGAGCTCCTCATTGTCTTCATAGCATTGAGACCCCTTTTTATTGTTTCCGGCACACGACCGATCGTTTTGTTTTGAAGATCCGGCATTCTCTATTGGTATGATTGGCTACAATTCCAGGGGTACCATGAATTTGACATGATTGGTCGAGTATGCTGCCGGGCCGGATGGGCCTGAGTTGTTATCTTTCCGCTGACCGGACTAGGAGCCGTGGAATCCGGCACCGACTGTCGTGTCTTGGGCGGCGTCATTATTTTTGTGACGCTTATGTCTGTTGCGTCGAGGTTTATGGATGATGCCTCGTGTTTCCTGCATATTGCCCCGGACCGTGATGTATTGGCGTCGGGGTGTGGGCTTTAGGACCTCCTTCTCAAGTTGAGGTAGCAAATTGTGCTTTGGGTACCCTTTGGTGGGGCGGTCGAGGCCATATTCCTCGGCTGCCAGGACCTTAGTCCATCTGTCTGTGAGCAGATCTTGGTTAACTTGGAGCTGCTGCTGCTTCTTTTTCATGCTTCTTGCAGTGGCCATAAGCCGTCGCTTGAAGTGAACCTGCTCTACAGGATCCTCAAGCACGCCGAATTCATCGTCGCCGAGGCTCACCTCGTGTTCGGAGGGAGGCATGTGGTTGTCCTCCTTCGAGTATCTGTCCGTCGCCTGTTCATCTGGGCTATCCTGCCCGTCTTCCTGTTCGACCTGCTCGAAGGCAGGTTGATCGGGATTGTATTTATCTTCGGCACCATCTGGATTGTTTTCGTCTCCTGTGCCGGTATTGCTGTGGCGGGGCTTGGAGCGGTGCTGATGACGCCCATGCTTTGATTTCTTCCTTGAGGGGTTATCCTCCATTGCCTCGTCGCCATTGGTTTCTTTGGGAGTGTCCACCGTATATATATCATACGAGGAGGTGGCTGTCCAGCGCCCGTGGGCAGTGGTTCCTGTTCTTCTCCTGCATCGTTGTCCACATCGTCGATGTCTTCAGAGTCAAAGTCAAGCACGTTGGTCAAATCGTCGACAGTGGCAATGCAGTGGCTGGTGGGTGGGAAACGAATTTCCTCGTCGCCTGCTTCCCACTCGAGCCGGACATAGTTCGGCCAAGAGTCTCCTGACAAAGAGAGAGACCTTAATGAATCTAGCCTATCGCCGAAGGGCGAGTGCTGAAAGACATCTGCAGCGGTGAACTCCATTACCGGAGCCCAACCGGATTCGGTGGGCTCGGGTGCACGCGGTTTGGAACCTACAGCTAGACACAAGTCCGGGGGTCCCGTGACACAAACTTCCTTGGGGCTGAAGTCTGTGTTCGGCTCTACTGCCGATGAGTATGCGGCCTCCGGGGCGGGGTCCATCCACCCGTCCTCGGACGACGCGATCTGCCCCGGATTTAGGTCCGGATCTATTGGAGGTGCGATACCCCGAATATTGTCTCACAACAGGTCTAACCCGTGCTCGTCGTGACTATCCGGCGGTCCTGGCGCAGGCCTGAATCCGTCAAAGATCAAATCTCCATGGATATCGGCCGTGCAGTTCAAGTTTCCGAATCTGACCTGATGGCTAGGGATGCAACTGTCGATCTGCTCCAGATGGCCAAGCGAATTGGCCCGCAGTGCGAACCCACCGAACACGAAGATCTGTCCGGGGAGGAAAGTCTCACCCTGGACCGCGTTGATGTTGATGATTGAAGGAGCCATCGAGCCTTGCAGCAATGACACAGTTCAGCTCTCAATGAAAGCACCAATGTCGGTGTCAAAACCGGCGGATCTCGGGTAGGGTGTCCCGATCTGTGTGTCTAAGGCTAATGGTAACAAGAGGCAGGGGACACGATGTTTTACCCAGGTTCAGGCCCTCTCGATGGAGGTAATACCCTACTTCGTGCTTGATTGATCTTGATGATATGAGTATGACAAGAGTTGATCTACCACGAGATAGTAGAGGCTAAACCCTAGGAGCTAGCCTATGATTCTGATTGTTGTCCCCCTACGGACTAAACCCTCCGGTTTATATAAACACCGGAGAGGGCTAGGGATACACAAAGTCGGTTACAAAGAAGGAGATCTAACATCCAAATCGTCAAGCTTGTCTTCCACACAAAGGAGAGTCCCATCTGGACACGGGTCGAAGTCTTGAGTCTTGTATCTTCATAGTCCAATAGTCCGGCCAAAGTATATAGTCCGGCTGTCCGGATACCCCCTAATCCAGGACTCCCTCAATCTGAACACAGCCTAACCATACTGAAGGGATAAAAACAGGT
Source organism: Triticum dicoccoides (assembly GCF_002162155.2). Taxonomy (NCBI): domain Eukaryota; kingdom Viridiplantae; phylum Streptophyta; class Magnoliopsida; order Poales; family Poaceae; genus Triticum; species Triticum dicoccoides. The sequence continues at coordinate 590,420,945 of NC_041383.1, forward strand.
CAAGCAAACACTGCGGCTATTTTCCGAACCCAGATGACAAGCTATGGGAGAGGAGCTAGCCAAGTTAATCGGGGCCGGATTCATGAGAGAAATAAAACACCCGGACTAGCTGGCAAACCTGGTGATGGTGCCAAAGAAGGATAAATCCTAGCACCTATGTGTCGGATCTCATCAAGGCCTGCCCTAAGGATCCATTTCCCCTCCCTCGCATCGATCAGATTATTGATGCTACAGCCGGACATGACTCACTATGTTTCCTCGATGCATACTCCGGAAACCATCAAATCAAAATGAAGGAGTCCAACCAAGCCGCAACAGCATTCCTCACCCCATATGGGTCGTTCTGCTTCAACACTATGCCCTTCGGACATAAAAACGCCGGTGCCACCTACCAACACATGATTCAAACATGCTTGGAGAAACAGACCGGCAAGAAAGTTGAAGCGTATGTAGATGAAGTTGTCATCAAAACTAGGCACATCGAGTCATTAATAGATGATCTGCGTCTCACATTTGACAACCTCCGTACATATGACATCAAGCTCAATCCGGAAAAGTGTGTTTTTGGCGTTCCCGCTGGAAAACTACTGGGCTTCATCGTTTCCAATAGAGGAATTGAGGTGAACCCAGCTAAAATCTGAGCTTTGTCACAGTTGGCTACGCCAACAGACCTTAAACAAGGCCAATAACTAGCCGGATGTGTGGCAGCTTTAAACCACTTTATCTCCAGACTAGGAGAAAAAGCATTGCCACTTTATAGCCTTCTCCGACGCACCGATCACTTCGAGTGGACGGACGCAACAACGGCCGGACTGGAAGAAATAAAGGCTCTTTTAGCGAGCAATCCAATCTTGGCCGCACCGAATGTTGGCGAACCCATGTTATTATACATATCGGCAACACACCAAGTCGTGAGTGCGGTGCTCGTCCTTGAACGAGAAGAAGATGGACACAAATTCCCGCTTCAGAAGCCGGTATACTACGTATCCACTTTCCTCACACCATGCAAATCCCGGTACCCTCATAACCAAAAAATAGCATACACGGTCTTCATGGCATCCCGGAAGCTACGACACTACTTTCAAGAGTGCTCAATCACAGCGGCCTTCGAAGTACCACTCAATGGCATAATAAACAACCGCGATGCCACATGCCAGATTGCCAAGTGAGTGATGACCCACAAGTGTAGGGGATCTATCGTAGTCCTTTCAATAAGTAAGAGTGTCGAACCCAACGAGGAACAGAAGGAAAGGACAAGCGGTTTTCAGTAAGGTATTCTCTGCAAGCACTGAAATTATCGGTAACAGATAGTTTTGTGATAAGGTAATTCGTAACGGGTAACAAGTAACAAAAGTAAATAAGGTGCGGCAAGGTGTCCCAATCCTTTTTGTAGCAAATGACAAGCCTGGACAATTTCTTATACGAAGGAAAACGCTCCCGAGGACACATGGGAATTAACGTCAAGCTAGTTTTCATCACGCTCATATGATTCGCGTTCGGTAGTTTGATAATTTGATATGTGGGTGGACCGGTGCTTGGGTACTTCCCTTTCTTGGACAAGCATCCCACTTATGATTAACCCCTATTGAAAGCATCTGCAACTACAAAAGAAGTATTAAGGTAAACCTAACCATAGCATGAAACATATGGATCCAAATCAGCCCCTTACGAAGCAACACATAAACTAGGGTTTAAGCTTCTGTCACTCTAGCAACCCATCATCTACTTATTACTTCCCAATGCCTTCCACTAGGCCCAAACGATCGTGAAGTTTCATGTAGTCGACGTTCACATAACACCACTAGAGGAGAGACAACATACATCTCATCAAAATATCAAACAAATACCAAATTCACATGACTACTTATAGCAAGACTTCTCCCATGTCCTCAGGAACAAACATAACTACTCACAAATCATATTCATGTTCATAATCAGAGGGGTATTAATATGAATATAGGATCTGAACATATGATCTTCCACCGAATAAACCAACTAGCATCAACTACAAGGAGTAATCAACACTACTAGCAACCCACAGGTACCAAACTGAGGCTTTGAGACAACGATTGGATACAAGAGATGAACTAGGGTTTGAGAGGAGATGGTGCTGGTGAAGATGTTGATGGAGATTGACCCCCTCCCAATGAGAGGATCAATGGTGAAGACGATGGTGACAATTTCCCCCTCCCGGAGGGATGTTTCCCCGGCAGAACAGCTCCGTTGGAGCCCTAGATTGTTTCCGCCAAGGTTCCGCCTCGTGGCGGCGGTGTTTCATCTCGAAAGCTTCCTCCTGATTTTTTCCAGGGCGAAAGACTTCATATAGCCAAAGATGGGCACCGGAGGCCTTCGAGGTGGCCCACGAGGTAGGGGGCGCGCCTAGCGGGGTAGGGCACGCCCCCACCCTCGTGGACGGTGGGTGGCCCCCCTCTGGTATTTTCTTCGCTCAGTGTTTTTTATTAATTCCAAAAGTAACTTCCGTGGAGTTTCAGGACTTTTGGAATTGTGCAAAATAGGTCTCTAATATTTTCTCCTTTTCCACCTCAGAATTCCAGCTGCCGGCATTCCCCCTCTTCATGTAAACCTTGTAAAATAAGAGAGAATAGGCATAAGTATTGTGACATAACGTGTAATAACAGCCCATAATGCAATAAATATCAATATCAAAGCATGATGCAAAATGGACGTATCAACTCCCCCAAGCTTAGATCTCGCTTGTCCTCAAGCGGAAGCCGATAACGAAAAATGTGTCCACATGTTTAGAGATAGAGGTGTCGATAAAATAAAATACGGACATGACGGCATCATGATCATTCTTATAACATCAACATATATAAATATTGTCATATGATTTCTTATACTAATCTAACAATCTATTCACAATGTCAAGTATGAACCAGAAACTTCATTGAAAACTAACAAACTATGATCTCGGTCATTGAGGCAATTGCAAGTTATCATAACATCAAAAAGAGTTAATATAAGAGCTTTTTAGCAAGTCCACATACTCAACTATCATTTAGTCTTTTACAATTGCTAACACTCACGCAATACTTGTGGGTATGAAGTTTTAATCGGGCACAGAAAAAGGTAGGGGCTTATAGTGTTGCCTCCCAACCTTCTACCTCAAGGGTAATGTCAACAATAATAGTTCATGCTAACTTATGTCCAATTGGATATATATATCAGGATCTTTCCAACACAATGTGCTTGCCAAAGGATAAAATGTAAAAAGGAAAGGTGAAGATCACCATGACTCTAGTAAAAGGTATAAGACAAAAGTAAAAGATAGGCCCTTAGCACATGGAAGCAGAGGTTGTCATGTGCTTTTATGGTTGGATGCACGAAATCTTAATGCAAAAGAATGTCACTTTATATTGCCACTTGTGATATGGACCTTTATTATGCAGCCCGTCGCTTTTATCGCTTCCACATCACAAGATCGTATAAAGATTATTTTCTCCACACTAATAAGTCATACATATTTAGAGAGCAATTTTTATTGCATGCAACATGATAACTTACTTGAAGGATCTTACTCAATCCATAGGTAGATATGGTGGACTCTCATGGCAAAACTGGGTTTAAGGATATTTGGAAGCACAAGTAGTATCTCTACTTGGTGCAAGGAATTTGACTAGCATGAGAGGGAAATGCAAGCTCAACATGTTGGATGATCCATGAAAATATACTTTATTTCGGATATAAGAAAACATAACCCATTAAGTTGTCTTGCTTGTCCAACATCAACACTTTAGCATGTCATATTTTAATGAGTGCTCACAATCATAAAATATGTCCAAGATAGTATATTTATATGTGAGAACCTCTCTTTCCTTATTACTTCCTATTAATTGCAACGATGACAAAAACTATGTTTGCGAACTCTCAACAAATTTTATTCATCATACTCTTAATATGTGAAGTCATTACTCTACATAAGATCCATATGATCTCTTTATTTCTTTTTGTTCTTTCTTTTATTCCCTCAAGATCATAGCAAGATAGCAAAGCCCTTGACTCAACCCTAATCTTTATTATATATAGCTCATGGACTCGATTACATAGAAGGATCATAAGGCAAAACTCAAAACTAAATCATACCAAAACTTTATTTTACTAGATCAAGATATTACTAAAAGGAACGAACTAAGAAAAATGGTAAAGATAGGAGTGTGATGGTGATACGATACCGGGGCAACTCCCCCAAGCTTGGCAGTTGCTAAGGGGAGTGCCCATACCCATGTGATTATGTCTCTTTCTTCGGAGGTGATGATGTGATATTCTTGGCGATGATGCTCCTCAGGATACGGTTCTCCTCCTCAAGCTTATTGACTTTCCGCTTGAGGTCCATTATTTCCTTACGGAGCTTACCAGTGACGGCTAAAGCACCTTTCACCCATGGATGTTGCATAGCTGCGGGGGAACAAGTGACATTCTTTTTCATATTTTCATAAGAAAGAAATCTAACATTGGAAGGGCTGATAGAGTTTGGAATAGCTGAGCTCTGTAGTTCCCCCATCGTGAATCCGGCTCAGAAACAAGAAGTAACTTCTTGATCCTCCTCCATGGCATCTATCCTTTTCAAGTCGGCCTCCATATCCTCCTCCATTGATGGCCCAAAGTGATAGGCATCGCTGTTTTCTCCTGGACCCGGTGTTGGATGAGACACCCGACTCTCCCCGACTGATTCTTGAGAAGACATCTTGCTCTAAATCTGCTGCAGAAACAGCTCGAAACAAAAACAGGGGATATTTGCATGATATGGTGGTCAAAACCTTCGGGAGATTATATAATGAATTTTTACCGACCAAGAGAAGTATCGTGCAAGAAAAAGATGTCCGGAGGGCACATGAGGTGCCCATGAGGTAGGGGGCGCGCCCAGGGGGTAGGGCGCACACTCCACCCTCGTGTCCTTCTCAGACTACTTCTTATTTTCCTATTTTCTTAAATATTTGAAAACGGAGAAAAAATGCTATTAGAACTGCTTTGGAGTCGGTTTACTTACTGTACCACATACCACTTCCTTTTCGGAGTAAAACATTCTGGAAAGTGTCCCTTATGTATTCCTTCGGGGTTATGGTTTCAATCACATTGGTTTCAACATTTATGGGATTACCTGAGATATAATGTTTGATTCTTTAACCGTTCACCACCTTCGGATATGTGCCTTCGAAGTTGTTGATTTTTATGGCACCAGAACAATAGACCTCCTCGATAATGACCTTCCCGTTTAGAGGGGAGTTTTTCTGCAAAAAAATCTTAAACGAGAGTTGAAAAGCAACACATAATCACCTACATTAAACTCACGCTTTTGTATCCTTTTGTCATGCCATCTTTTAACTTTTTCTTTAAACAGTTTGGCATTCTCATAGGCTTGAGTTCTCCATTCATCAAGTGAGATAATGTTAAATAACCTCTTCTCACCGGCAAGTTTCAAATCATAATTGAGCTCTTTAATGGCCCAATATGCCTTATGTTCTAGTTCGAGAGGCAAGTGACATGCTTTTCCATAAACCATTTTATATGGAGACATACCCATAGGATTCTTATATGCAGTTCCATAAGCCCATAATGCATCATCAAGTTTCTTGGACCAATCCTTTCTAGATCTATTAACAGTCATTTGCAAAATCAATTTAAACTCTCTATAACTAAGTGATATGGAGATGCAATTCTATGATTAACATCATACTTAACAAGCATTTTACGAAAAGCACCATGAATAAAATGAACCACCATCGGTCATTAGGTATCTAGGGACTCCAAACCTCAGAAAAACAACTTCTTTAAGCATCTTAATAGAGGTGCTATGATCATCGCTACTAGTTGGAATAGCTTCTACCCACTTAGTAACGTAATCAATAGCAACTAAAATATTTGTATACCCATTGGAGGAAGGAAACGATCCCATATAGTCAAAGCACCAAACATCAAATGGTTCAATAACAAGTGAATAATTCATAGGAATTTCTTGACATCTACTAATATTACCAATTCTTTGACATTCATCGCAAGACAAGACAAACTTACATGCATCCTTGAAGAGATTAGGCCAATAAAAACCAGATTGCAATACCTTATGCGCAGTTCTATCTCCAACGTGGTGTCCTCCATAAGCCTCAGAGTGACACTTGCGTAGGATCTGTTCCTGTTCATGCTCAGGTACACAACGTCTAATAACACCATCTACTCCTTCTTTATAAAGGTGTGGGCCATCCCAGAAGTACTGTCTTAATCATAGAAAAACTTTTTCTTTTGCTGGTACGTGAAACTAGGTGGTATAAATTTAGCAACAATGTAATTAGCATAATCAGCATACCATGGAGCAGTACGAGAAGCATTTATGACAGCTAATTGTTCGTCAGGAAAGCTATCATCAATATGTAGTGGGTCATCAAGAACATTCTCTAACCTAGACAAGTTGTCTACAACGGGGTTCTCAGCTCCTTTTCTATCAATAATATGCAAATCAAATTCTTGTAGTAGGAGAACCCATCTAATAAGTCTAGGTTTAGCATCTTTCTTTTCCGTAAGATATTTAATATCAGCATGATCAGTGTGAACAGTTACTTTAGAGTCAACGATATAAGGTCTAAACTTATCACAAGCAAATACAACTGCTAAAAATTCTTTTTCAATAGTAGCATAATTTCTCTGGGCACTGTCTCGAGTTTTACTAGCATATTGAATAACATTTAGTTTCTTCTCAACTCTTTGTCCTAGAACAGCACCTACGGCATAATCACTAGCATCACACATAATTTCAAAGGGTAAATTCCATTCAGGTGGCTGAACAATAGGTGTAGAAATCAAAGCTTTCTTAAGTATTTCAAATGCTTCTACACAATCATCATCGAAGACAAAAGGAATATCTTTTTGTAAGAAATTAGTCAGAGGCCTAGAAATTTTAGAGAAGTCCTTAATAAACCTCCTATAAAAACCAGCATGACCAAGGAAACTTCTTATACCTTTAGTGTCTTTAGGACACGACATCTTTTAAATAGCCTCAACTTTAGCTTTATCAACTTCAATACCTCTTTCAAAAATTTTATGCCCCAACACAATGCCTTCATTAACCATAAAGTGGCATTTTTCCCAACTCAAGACAAGATTTGTTTCTTCACATCTCTGCAAAACTGGATCAAGGTTGCTCAAGCAATCATCAAAAGAAGATCCATAAACGGGGAAATCATCCATGAAAAGCTCAACAATCTTTTCACAAAAGTCAGAGAATATAGCCATCATGCATCTTTGAAAGGTAGCAGGTGCATTACATAAACCAAAAGGCATACGTCTATAAGCAAAAGTACCTAAAGGGCAAGTAAAAGTTGTCTTTTCTTGATCCTCTTTTGACACGGGTATTTGAGAGAAACCAGAGTAACCATCTAGAAAGCAAAAATGCGTATGTTTGGATAATCTTTCTAGCATTTGATCAATAAAAGGAAAAGGGTAATGATCCTTTTTAGTAGCTTTATTTAATTTAGAGAAATCAATTACCATCCTATAACCTATAACACTTCTTTGCGGGATCAATTCATCTTTATCATTAGGAACGACAGTAATACCTTCCTTCTTAGGGACACAATAGATAGGACTTATCCACTGACTATCAACAATGGGATAAATTATACCTTCCTCCATGAGCTTTAGTATTTCTTTTCTTACCACTTCTTTCATCTTAGGATTTAACCGTCGTTGGTGATCAACAACTGGTTTGGCGTCTTTCTCCAATTTTATTTTGTGTTGGCATAGAGTGGGACTAATGCCCTTAAGATCATCAAGAGTATATCCAATAGCAGCAAGGTGCTTCTTCAGAGTTTTCAATAATTTCTCCTCTTCCTTCTCTGAAAGGTCAGCACTAATAATAACAGGATATATCTTCTTTTCATCAAGATAAGCATATTTAAGAGTATCAGGTAATGGTTTGAGCTCAAACACTGGATCACCCTTGGGTGGAGCAGGATCCCCTAGGATTTCAACAGGCAAATTGTGTTTCAAAATAGGTCCCTGTTTAAAGAATACTTCATCTATTTCCCTTCTTTCATTCATAAACATATCATTTTCATGGTCTAGCAAATATTGTTCTAAAGGATCATTAGGAGGCACGATAATAGAAGCAAGACCAATAATTTCATCCTTACTAGGCAATTCTTTATCATGGGGTTGTCTATGAAGTTGAGACATATCTCGTAAACCAATCGTAACAATATCCTTTTTGTACTCTATCTTAGCATTAACAGTATTCAAGAAGGGTCTAACAAATATAATGGGACAAAAGTCATCTTGTGGGGAACCAAGAACAAGAAAGTCAGCAGGATATTTAACTTTCCCACACAAGACTTCAACATCTCTAACAATCCCAACTGGTGAAACAGTATTTCTATTGTCAAGCTTAATTGTAACATCAATTTCTTCTATCTCAGCAGGTGCAATATCATGCATAATTTCTTTGTATAAGGAATGAGGTATTGCACTTGCACTAGCACCCATATCACATATGCTATGATAATAATGATCTCCTATTTTAACAGAAATAACAAGCATGCCTACAACAGGTCTATGTTTATTTATAGTATCGGGTCTAGCAATTCTAGCAGCTTCATCACAGAAGTAAATAACATGCCCATCAATATTATCAGCCAAGAGATCTTTAACCATAGCAATACTAGGTTCAACTTTAATTTGCTCAGGTGGTGTAGGTGTTCTAGTGTTACTCTTACGAACCATAGTTGAAGCTTTAGCATTATCCTTTATCCTAACAGGGAAAGGTGGTTTCTCAATATAAGTAGTAGGAACAATAGGATCATTATAAGTGATAGTCTTTTCTACAACTTTAATAGGTGCAAATACTTTTACTTCAATGGGAGGATTATATTTAAACCACTTCTCCTTAGGGTGGTCAACATGAGTAGCAAATGATTCACAGAAAGAAGCTACTATCTGAGAGTCAAGTCCATATTTAGTGCTAAATTCACGAAAAGCATCAGTATCCATAAAAAATTTAACACAATCAAACTTAGGTGTTATACCTGACTCCTTACCTTTGTTGAGATCCCAATCTTCCGAGTTGTGTTTAATTTTTCCAATAAATCCCATTTGAATTCAATACTCTTCATCATGAAAGAGCCAGTACAAGAAGCATCGAGCAAGGAGCAATTGTTGAGAGAAAGCCGAGCATAAATTTTTTGAATAATAATTTCTCTTGAGAGCTCATGATTGGGGCATTAATATAACATTAACTTAAGCCTCCCCCAAGCTTCAGTGATGCTTTATCCTTCGCAAGGCCAAAAATTATATATATAATTACAATCACGATGAACAAGATGCATAGGATAAAACTTCTGATGAAATTCCAATTTCAATCGGTTGTAGTTCCATGATCCCATATCATCACATAGCCTAAACCATGTCAATGACTTTCCCTTCAAATATAAAGGGAAGACCTTCTTCTTGATAACATCCTCGAGCATACCTGCAAGCTTAAATAATCCACAAACTTCATCCACATAGATTAGGTGCAAATCGGGATGCAATGTTCCATCTCCTGTAAGAGGATTAGCTAGCAGTTTCTCTATCATACCCGACGGAATTTCAAAGTAAACATTTTCAGTAGGTTCGGTAGGTTGAGGATCAACTCTTTGCTCCACTGGTCGGGGTGAAGATACCCCGAACAAACCCCTCAAAGGCTTACTTTCCATAGTAACATCTGACAGTAAATTTCAGCACACTATAAATTTTTTCCTTACCAAAGGCGCTTCACTCCCCAGCAACGGCGCCAGAAAAGAGTCTTGATGACCCGCAAGTGTCGGGGATCTATCGTAGTCCTTTCGATAAGTAAGAGTGTCAAACCCAACAAGGAGCAGAAGGAAATGACAAGCGGTTTTCAGTAAGGTATTCTCTATAAGCACTGAAACTATCGTTAATAGATAGTTTTGTGACATGGTAATTCATAACGGGTAATAAGTAACAAAAGTAAATGAGGTGCAGAAAGGTTGCCCAATCCTTTTTGTATCAAAGGATAAGCCTGGAAAAATTCTTATATGAAGGAAAACGCTCCCGAGGACACATGGAAATTAACGTCAAGCTAGTTTTCATCACGCTCATATGATTCGTGTTCGGTACTTTGATAATGTGATATGTGGGTGGACCGGTGCTTGGGTACTGCCCTTTCTTGGAAAAGCATCCCACTTATGATTAACCCCTATTGCAAGCATCCACAACTATAAAATAAGTATTAAGGTAAACCTAACCGTAGCATGAAACATATGGATCCAAATCAGCCCCTTACGAAGCAACTCATAAACTATGGTTTAAGCTTCTGTCACTCTAGCAACCCATCATCTACTTATTACTTCCCAATGCCTTCCTCTAGGTCCAAACAATGGTGAAGTGTCGTGTAGTCGACGTTCACATAACACCACTAGAGGAGAGACAACATACATCTCATCAAAATATCGAACGAATACCAAATTCACATGACTACTTATAGCAAGACTTCTCCCATGTCCCTAGGGACAAACGTAACTAGTCACAAATCATATTCATGTTCATAATCAGAGGGGTATTAATATGCATATAGGATATGAACATATGATCTTCCACCGGATAAACCAACTAGCATCAACTACAAGGAGTAATCAACACTACTAGCAACCCACAAGTACCAATCTAAGGCTTTGAGACAAAGATTGGCTACAAGAGAAGAACTAGGGTTTGAGAGGAGATGGTGCTGGTGAAGATGTTGATCAAGATTGACCCCCTCCCAATGAGAGGGTCAATGGTGATGACGAAGGTGATGATTTCCCCCTCCCGGAGGGATGTTTCCCCAGCAGAACAGCTCCGCGAGAGCCCTAGATTGGTCCCGCCAAGGTTCCGCCTCGTGGCGGTGGTGTTTCGTCCCGAAAGCTTCCTCCTGATTTTTTGCAAGTTGAAAGACTTCATATAGCCAAAGATGGGAACCGGAGGCCTACCAGGTGACCCACGAGGCAGGGGGGCGCGCCCACGGAGGTAGGGCGCGGCCCCCACCCTCGTGGATGGTGGGTGGCCCCCCTCTGGTATTTTCTTCACTCAGTATCTTTTATTAATTCCAAAAATAACTTCCATGGAGTTTTTGGACTTTTGGAGTTGTGCAGAATAGGTCTCTAATATTTGTTCCTTTTCCAGCTCAGAATTCCAGCTGTCGGCATTCCCCCTCTTCATGTAAACCTTGTAAAATAAGAGAGAATAGGCATAAGTATTGTGACATAATGTGTAATAACAACCCATAATGCAATAAATATCAATATCAAAGCATGATGCAAAATGGACGTATCCGTGGGCCGTTGAGCTCCTCCCATTCGACATAACATACACACCGTGCCGGGCCATTAAATCCCAAGTACTGGCCGACTTCGTCGCCGAATGGACAGAGGCCGAACTCCCTAAAGAGTATGGAACATATTCCATCTTGGTCATGCACTTCGAAGGCTCCAAAATGCTGGCGGGCTTAGGAGCGGGCGTTGTCCTAACATCCCCCACTGCAGATATAGTTCAATACGTACTCCAAATATTATACACAGACTCCAACAATGCAGCCGAATACGAGGCCTTATTGCATGGTCTTCAGATGGTTGTCTCCATGGGCATACAACGCCTGGAAGTGAGCGGGGATTCAAACCTCGCAATATCTCAAATAAATGGAGATTTCGATGCCAAAGATCCAAAGTTGGTGGCTTACCATAACGTCGTTCTCAAAATGTCTGCTCGGTTCCAGTGGCTTGAGTTTCATCATGTGGCTCGATAAAGTAATCAAGCGGCGGATGTCCTTGGTCGCATCGGCGCCTAGCGTGACCCCGTCCCACCTAACATCTTTCTGGAAAGGCTCTTCAAGACATCCATGATGTGGCAAGGGGAGAGCGGAAACACTAGTCCGGATCCGACTATAACCCCAGATTCCGAACACACCGATATCATCGGGGGCTCAACCACCAAAATAACACCGTCGGCCCATCTTATCGTGGCAGTCATTGCCCCATGGACGGAACACTTCTTGGCCTACATTAATAGGCGAGAACTCCCTAAGGATCAGAATGAGGCTCACCGCATTGTCCGACGCTCGAAAGCCTACAAGATTCACGACGGAGAACTCTACAAGAAAAGCGCTACCAAAGTACTTCAAAGATGAATCTCCGAGGAAGAGGGGCGGCAGCTCTTGGCTAAAATTCATGCCGGTCTCGGTGGTCAACACGCCGTGGCTCGGGACCTTGTAAGGAAGGCTTTCCGTACAGGTTTCTATTGGCTGACGGCCTGAGCAGATGCACAGGACCTTGTCCAACATTGTGTCGGCTGCCAGCTATTCGCCAACCAAAGCCATATGCCACCCACCGCTCTACAAACAATCCCCATCACTTCGCCTTTCATGGTCTGGGGGCTTGATATGGTCGGACCCCTTAAAGGAGGAAGCCAGAAGAAAAAATATCTGTTGGTCATGGTGGATAAATTCACTAAGTGCATAGAGGCCAAACCAGTTAAAACAGCCGAATCCAGACCAGTGATAGACTTCATATCCGGTGTTGTGCACCGTTATGGTGTACCACAAAACATCATCACCGATAATGGCTCCAATTTCACAGCCGATGAGGTGAAAACCAGGTGTGTTAATCTGGGCATTAAGCTCGATTACGCCTCCGTCTATCACCCACAAACAAACGATGAAGTCGAACGAGCCAATGGTATTATTTTGAGCGGCATTAAGCCCAGACTAGTGCGGTCTTTGAAAGAGTCAGACAAGCACTGGGTCGAGGAGCTTGATACGTCTCCAACGTATCTATAATTTATGAATTATTCATGCCATGTATAGAATAGTTTATATGATTTTGGTATGATTTGATTGGAACTAACCCGGACTGACGCTGTTTTCAGTAGAACTACCATGGCGTTGTTTTTGTGCAGAAATATAAGTTCTCGGAATGTGCTAAAAATCAATGGAGATTTTTTATGGAAAATATAAAAAACACTGGAACAAAAATCTACCGTAGGGGAGTCTCGAGGGGCCCACAAGGGTGAAGGGCACGTCCATGTGCCTTGTGGACTCCCCGTGGGGCCCCCTGACTTGTCCTCGACACCAACCTCTCCTATAAATGTCCAAACTTTTAGAAAATAACCTAGATCAGAAGTTCTGCCGTCACAAGCCTCTGTAGCCACGAGAAATCAATCTAGGCCCTCTCTGGCACCTTGCCGGATGGGGCCATCATCACCGGAGGCCATGGGGAAGGATCTCAGAGGGGCCATCATCGCCATGAAGGCCAAGGACCAGAGGGGGAACCTCTCCCCATCCAGGGGGAGGCCATGGAGGAGGAAGCACAAAGGGGGAGAACCTCTCCTCCTCTCTCTTGGTGGTGCTGGAGTGCCATCGGGAGGGGAATCATCATCGTGGTGATCGTCTTCATCAACATCAACATCCTCATCTCTTTTGCGTGGTCCATGGTCCAGCACCCCGCTGTAATCCCTACTTGAACTTGGTGCTTTAGGCCACATATTATGATCCCATGATGTGTTGCCATCCTATGATGTTTTGAGTAGATATCTTTTGTCTTTGGGTTGATTAATGATCTAGATTGGTATGAGTTGTATGTTTTATTTTCGTGCTGTCCTATTGTTCCCTCCGTGTCGCGCAAGTGTGAGGGATTCCCACTGTAGGGTGTTGCAGTACGTTCATGATTCGCTTATAGTGGGTTGCTTGAGTGACAGAAGCATAAACCCGAGTAAGGGGGTTGTTGCGTATGGGACAAAGGGGACTTGATATGTTAATGCTATGGTTGGGTTTTACCTTAATGATCTTCAGTAGTTGTGGATGCTTGCTAGAGTTCCAATCATAAGTGCATATGATCCAAGAAGAGAAAGTATGTTAGCTTATGCCTCTCCCTCATATGAAATTGCAATAGTGATTACCGGTCTTATTAACAATTGCCTAGGACAATTCCGCACACCGACCCATCATGATTCCAAACTTGCTATTTATAATATTTAGTAATATATTCTAACTTTATGATAACAGCACCTACTTTTATTTTTTAGCTCTCCGATACCATACAAAGTTATCCTCTTCATACCCCCAACGTAGTTTTATTTCTCGTTTCTAGTTGGAAGCAAACGTTTGGTGTACGTAGTCATATTAGTGGAAGATAGGACTTGAGAGAATATTGATCTTACCTTTAGCTCCTTGTGGGTTCTACACTCCATACTTATCACTTCCACCTTTGGGAATTGCTACGATGATTCCCTGCACTTGGGGATTATCAAGCTCTTTTTTGGCGCCGTTGCCGGGGAGCAATAGCATGGGGTTGATATTCTTGTGTGTGCTTGTTTGCTTTCTTCACTAAGTAGTTTTTGTTTTCCTTTTTTTTTGCTTAGTTGTGGGTGAAACATAAAAAAAAATAAAGCAATGAAAATACAAAAAGATGCACTTGCCTCATATGCCTAAAAAGTTTTTTTAAAAGAGAAGTGATTGGAAAGTTATGCATTGAAGAAGTGAGGGTCGACCTTGAGCACTCCTGTTCATGCTCATGGGAACAATGTAGAATTTTTCATGGAATTTTCTCTGTAAATAATTATACCCTTGTATATATCCATTGTACTATAAAAATAATGTGCCAAGCTTTGGTTTTAGGATGATTAGATTGCTTGTTTACTATGTGCAGTACAAAAACAGAAACTTTGGCTGTAGCGCGTGAATTTACATTTTTTTACTGGAAAATCAAATGGGTCTAAAACTTTTTGCACATTACTTATGTACAAATGTTTTTAACTTTCATATTTTATTTAGAATTTTTGGAGTTACAAAAGTTTACTAAATTTCCAGAATACTACATAATGTCCTGTTTTTGACAGATTCTCTTTTTCGTGTGTTGTTTGCTTATTTTGATGAATCTATCAGTAGTATCGGGGGGTATGAACCATAGAGAGGTTTGAATACAGTAGGCTTAACACCAATATAAATAAATAATGAGTTTATTACAGTACCTTAAAGTGGTGATTTATTTTCTTATACTAACGGAGCTCATGAGATTTTCTGTTTAAGTTTTATGTGGATGAAGTGTTCGAAGAACGAGGAGTTACCGATGTGAAAAGAATAAAGAGAGGCAAGAGTTCAAGCTTGGGGATTCCCAAGGCACCCCAAGTAAATATTTCAAGGATACTCAATCATCTTAGCTTGGGGATTCCCCGGTTGGCATCCCGTCTTTCTTCTTCAACAATTATCGGTATACCTTGGTTTTTGTTTTGTTCGCATGATTTGTGTCCTTTGTGTTTTTCTTTTTCTTTAAGAACCATGTTAGTATGAGATATCCCTTCATTGATTTATATAATGCTTCATGTGCTTCACTTATATCTTTTGAGTATGACCTTATAGAATGCTCTTTGTGCTTCAGTTATATCTTTTGAGTATGACCTTATAGAATGCTCTTTGTGCTTCACTTATATCTTTTGAGTATGACCTTATAGAATGCTCTTTGTGCTTCACTTAAATCTTTTTAAGTATGGTTTTATAGGATGCTTCGTGTGCTTCACTTATATATTTTGAGCTTGGATATTGGTTAGTCTATATTAATTGTAGAATGCTCCATGAACTTCACTTATATCTTTTGGAGTATGAATAATACTATCATCTAAAGTGGGTTTGGAAGAGTGTCAACTTTAGGAATTAGTGATCCCACTATTTTGGAGGGTGTTGAATCTTAGTGTGATATTTATGAAAGTGGATTTGGAAGAGTGTCAACTTCAGTTAGTAATGATTCCACTATTTCGCAAGAGGTTAGAATTGATTATGAGAACAAAGTTGCTATCTATGATGATTATTGTGATGACATGTATGCTATAAAGAATAATGTTAACCATGAAACTTGTCATCATGATTTTAATTTTCAATTGGATTATGCCTCACATGATAGTTACATTGTTGAGTTTGCTCCCACTATTTCGAATGAGAAGAATTTTGCTTATGTGGAGAGTAGTAAAATTTCTATGCTTGTAGATCATGAAAATAATGCTTTCTGAGATGATTATATTGTTTAATTCATTCATGATGCTACTCAAAATTATTATGAGGGAGGAATATATGCTTGTAGGAGTTACAATAATATCAAGTTTCCTCTCTATGTGCCTGAAGTTTTGAAGTTATACTTGTTTTGCCTTCCTATGCTAGTTGATTCTTGTTCCTATAAATTGTGTGCTCACAAAATCGCTAGGCATAGGAAGTGATTTAGGTTTAATGTGCTAGTCATATTCTTCATGATGCTCTCTTTATGTTTCAATTCTTATCTTTTATGTGAGCATCATTGAAATCATCATGCCTAGCTAAAAGGCATTAAAGAAAAGCGCTTGTTGGGAGATAACCCAATATTTACCCTTACTATTTTTCTGTGTCCACATGATGAAGCTACTGTAGTAATCATGTTTTATAGCTTTTGTTTCAATAAAGTACCAAGTAAGACCTTTGGGAAGACTTGGGTGAAAGTTAACGTGATCTTGCTGTAAAAAAACAGAAACTTTGCACTCACGAGATTAGCTGTGATTTCTTTACAAAAGAGTGCTTTTGCGTTGATTATTTTTGCAGAAGATTAATACACAAATTCCTCACGTCCAATAATTGATTACATAATTTTTGGAGTAGCAGAGGTATGGTTGCTGTTCAGGTCATTACAGACTGTTCTGTTTCTGACAGATTCTGTTTCATTGCATAGTTTGCTTGTTTTCTAGTTTCTATGGCTTATATTTCTCAATATAAATTGCAGAAATGATATGGTACTGTAGGCATTGTGTGAGAACAATTATGAATCTTGTCTTTTACAGTATCAAAGGGAATGGTTTACTCTTTATTATAATAACCCATCTCACAAAGTTCCGTTAAGTTTTGTGTGATTGAAGTTTTCAAGCTTTGGGTGAGATATCGATATGAGGAGAATAAGGAGTGGAAAGACCCTAAGCTTGGGAATGCCCATGGCACCCCAAGGTAATATTCAAGAAAGACTCAAGCACCTAAGCTTGGGGATTCCCCGGAAGGCATCCCCTCTTTCGTCTTCAAAACTATTGGTATACCTTACTCGGAGCTATATTTTTATTCGTCACATGATACGTGTTTTGCTCGGAGCGTATTTTCAATTTTACTTGCTATTCGAATAAAATCATTGGATCTAAAATCTTGAATGAAAAAGAATCCTCCCATGGCTAGTTAATTATCTGACTACTGAGTGTTCTTCACTTATATATTTTTGAGTAGTTTGTCATCTACTCACGTGCTTCACGTATATCCTATGAGTAAATGGTTGAATGAATTGAATATCATAAATTTGAATTTATATATGTTTCTTATAACATGGGGAGTATTGACTTCACACATAATAATTATAAGTGGTAAACTTGTTGAAAGTTAGCAAACACAGAATTGGTCAGTTGAACAATTCATGAAAGAATATTGAAGGAAGAGAGATTTCACATATAAATATACTATCTGGGACATATTTTGTAGTTGTGAGCACTCATTAAAATATGACATGCTAAAAGGTTGATGTTGGACAAGGAAGACAACTTAATAGGTTATGTTTTCCTATATACGAAATGTTATATTGTCTTGGATCATCCAACATGTTGAGCTTGCATTTCCCTCTCATGCTAGCCATATTCTTTGCACCAAGTAGAGATACTACTTGTGCTTCCAAACATCCCTTAAACCAGTTTTGCCATGAGAGTCCACCATACCTACCTATGGATTGAGTAAGATCCTTCAAGTAAGTTGTCATCGTGCATGCAATAAAAATTGCTCCTTAAATATGTATGATCTATTAGTGCGAAGAAAATAAGCTTTATACGAACTTGTGATAGGGACGAAATAAAAGCGACGGACTGCATAATAAAGGTCTTTATCACAAGCGGCAATATAAAGTGACGTTCTTTTGCATTAAGATTTTGTGCATCCAACCATAAAAGCGCATGACTACCTCTGCTTCCCTCTGTGAAGGGCTTATGTTTTACTTTTATCTTCTACCCTTATACAAGAGTCATCGTGATCATCACCTTTCCTTTTTACACTTTTTCCTTTGGCAAGCACTTTGTGTTGGAGCGCTCCGGATATATATACACACTTGGATGTAGGTTTTCATAAATTATTATTGTTGACATTACCCTTGAGCTAAAAGGTTGGGAGGCGAAACTATAAGCCCATATCTTTCTATGTGTCCGATTAAAACTTTGAACCCATAAATATCACATGAGTGTTAGCAATTGTGAAAGATTAAATGATAGTTGAGTATGGGGAGTTTGCTGAATCAAAGCTCTTACATATACCCTTCCCAAAAATAAGATGAACTATAATTGTTTGATGACTAAGAGCATGGTTTGTTAATTTTCAAGAAAGTTTATGATCTATACTTTAACATGTGAATAGCTTGTTACTTGATCATGAGAAGTTTATGAGTTGAGCTACTGTTATGATATATAATGATGCTAGAAAAAGTGAGTGAAACTATCATTGATCAAACTTAAGAACTTGATAGCATCCACACTTCATAAATTATTTCTTTTATCATTTACCTACTCGAGGACGAGCAGGAATTAAGCTCGGGGATGCTGATCCGTCTCCAACATATCTATAATTTATGAATTATTCATGCCATGTTTACAATAATTTTATATGATTTTGGTATGATTTGATTAGAACTAACCCGGACTGACGATGTTTTCAGCAGAACTACCGTGGTGCTGTTTTTGTGCAGAAATAAAAGTTCTCGGAATGCGCTAAAAATCAACGAAGATTTTTTATGGAAAATATAAAAAATACTGGAACAAAAAATCTACCGGAGGGGAGTCCCGAGGGGCCCACGAGGGTGGAGGGCGTGCCCACCCCCCTGGGGCGCCCCCCCTGTGCCTCATGGACTCCCCGTGGGGCCCCCTAACTTGTCCTTGATGCCAACCTCTCCTATAAATGACCAAACTTCCAGAAAATAACCTAGATCATAAGTTCCGCTGTCGCAAGCCTCTGTAGCCATGAGAAATCAATCTAGGCCCTCTCTGGTACCTTGCCGTAGGGGGCCATCATCACCGGAGGCCATGGGGAAGGATCTTGGAGGGGCCATCATCGCCATGAAGGCCAACGACCAGAGGGGTAACTTCTCCCCATCCAGGGGGTAGGCCATGGAGGAGGAAGCACAATGGGAAGAACCTCTCCTCCTCTCTCTCGGTGGCGCCGGAGTGCTATCGGGAGGGGAATCATCGCCACGGTGATTGTCTTCATCAACATCACCATCATCATCAAAATCCTCACCTCTTTTACGCTGTCCACTCTCTCGCACCCCGCTATAATCCCTACTTGAACATGGTGATTTATGCCACATATTATGATCCAATGATGTGTTGCCATCCTATGATGTTTTGCGTAGATATCTTTTGTCTTTGGATTGATTGATGATCTAGATTGGTATGAGTTGTATGTTTTTTTTTGGTGTTGTCCTATTGTGCCCTCCGTGTCGCGCAAGCGTGAGGGATTCCTGCTGTAGAGTGTTGCAATACGTTCATGATTCGCTTATAGTGGGTTGCTTGAATGATAGAAGCACAAACCTGAGTAAGGGGGTTGTTAGGTATTGGATAAAGGGGACTTGATATGTTAGTGCTATGGTTGGGTTTTACCTTAATGATCTTTAGTAGTTCTGGATTCTTGCTAGAGCTCCTATAAGTGCATATGATCCAAGAAGAGAAAGTATGTTAGCTTATGCCTGTCCCTCATATGAAATCGCAATAGTGATTACTGGTCTTGTTAACAATTGCCTAGGAAAATTCCGCACATCGACCCATCATTATTCCAAACTTGCTATTTATCATATTTAGTACTATATTCTAAATTTATGATAACAGCACCTACTTTTATATTTTAGCTCTCGGATACCATACAAAGTTATCCTCTTCATACCCACAACGCAGTTTTATTTCTCGTTTCTAGTTGGAAGCAAACGTTCGGTGTACATAGAGTCGTATTAGTGGCAAATAGGACTTGAGAGAATATTGATCTTACCTTTAGCTCCTTGTGGGTTCGACACTCCATACTTATCACTTCCACCTTTCGGAATTGCTACGATGATTCCCTGCACTTGGGGATTATCTGAGCTCGACTCCGTACTCTGGGGGCTGCGGACCACGCCCAACCACACTACCGGATATACACCTTTATTCATGGTGTACAGCGCAGAGGCAATGTTACCCTGCGACATTATTCATGACTCACCTCGAGTGCGCATGTATGAAGAGAGAGAGGCCGAGCTTGATTGGCAGGACATCTTAGATGCCCTGGAGGAGGAGCGCAATGTCGCAAAAGCCCGTTCCGCATTTTATCAACAACAAGCCCGTAGATTTCAAAGCAGAGAAGTGTGGGCCAAGACTTATAATGTTGGAGAACTCATTACGCTTGCCGGAGAAGAAAAAGGACAAACTCAAGCCCAAGCGGGAGGGTCCCTTCATCATTGACGAAGTTCTCTCTGGAGGAGTGTACCGTCTGTGTGATGCATCAGACAATCGTCTAGAGCCGAACCCATGGAACGCGACCAGACTCCGAAGATTCTATACCTAGCGCCGAACTCATTATTCGTATCCTTCTCCCTTTTGTTTCCATTTTCCTCTCTTTTCGCTTTTTCTGTTTTTAGCCTTAAAGCTTTCATGCGGCTAAACCATGCACATACGACGCACACATCCTCAAATATGTATGTCCATTATACCTAGGGGCTTCTTGTACATAAGCTTATTATTATTATTATTATTATTATTATTATTTTCCGAGCATTAAGATCACCGCATATGTGTCTTTTCCTTGTATGTACCTTTTCTTTGCCATTATATGCATCGATATGACTTAAGTTTTGGCCAAGCTGGGTTGCCTGGCTCGTGTGCTTATGCCCTACGTCCCCATTAGTTCAACTAGGGCATAAAGGGATCACCTCTGCGATTGTTACTGCCGGGTCATCCGGATGTGTACCTCAGACTGGGTGAAGCCGAAAGCTAGCATTCTTAAGGGAATATTCGATCAACAGACTAAAGATGTTTTTTACTCATTACACTATGAACCCACAGATGTTACGTATGCTGCAATTTTTCAATCACAGTTCGGGCATGCATGTTAACGCATGCTCACCCAGGGAAAGGAACCCTTAACGGAACTATTCTCTCTAGAATATGTTTCTTACAATCACAATGTAAGATAACATAGCTAGCCATATACAACTTGTGTGTTCAAGCAACTATGACCCCTACGCCTGGTTTCCACGCATACCCTGGTTTATTTTGCCGCTCGGGTATTCAAAAACACTCCGCACCTTCAGGTCCAGAGGTCGAAGCGAAAAGGTCTGCCATGACAATTGTTTTACAATCTGGCTAGGGACAAATATGTCAAGGAAACTACATAGTCACTTGGACTCAAAAATTTCCTCTTCTATGTCGTCCAACAAGTTTTCTAGCTTACAATCCCGTTGAGAATATTTTGCGGCTACTTTTACCTGGTCATATACCAAACTAACGGGAATTACTTTTCCATCTGACCCTAAAGGTCCGACCCGGGCCATATGATTCGAATTAAGCTTGGTATACCGTGTTTTCACCATGGCCCAGGCCTCCCGCGCACCTTCCCGGTAGGCCGATATCTTCCATAATTGGAAACGCCGCCACGCTCCCTTAAATAGTTGTACAAGCTCCTCCATACTTCCTGGAGGGGAGGCGGATGGCCGTAAGGCCTTGGCAACACTTCGCATCACCTGCCGAGCTTGCTCGTGCATTTGCGACAGCTCTTGTAGCAGATCGCTCGAAGATCCGGACATCTCCTCTTCGAGACGGCCAGTCAGCATACCTACAGACATAACTCTATCAGTTCCTTTCCTCGCTGAATTACACGGAGGTAAGTTTGAACACATACTAAATATGCCGCCTCGCACCCTCTTATTTTCCTTCAGAGAGTCAGCCAGCTGGGCTCGCACATCTTTCAGTTCTTCGCCCAGCTGGGTGTTGGAATGCTAGAGTTTATTTTTCTCCTCCCTGACCCATGTCAGTATACGTTCGCCCGCGGCCCGTTGCCTTTTGGCTTCTTGTTCACCCGCTTGTGCGACTTCCAGTGCCTCTCCCGGATGATCTAACAATCCTGCCATAAGATATGCAACTGTGTTAGCATTGCTGGTATATAATTCTGGTTTTCTCCATGGAGGGACACATTACCAGGCGATGCCTTCTTGGATTTCTCCAGTTCGGTTGTCGCAGAAGCTAGCTGGGTCTGACACTTTTCCAACTCTTGAGACAACAGGTTGTTCTTCTCCGTAAGCACCTGGTTTCACAATGATCCTTAAATCAGCTGAATCAACTGCTTCAAGTCTCGGGGGCTACTAGTTTATAATGTGAGTTCACCCGCATATCTTTCAAATATTGGTCTGTGGCTCTGGCAAGCCCGTCTCGAGCAGCTAGGACGTATGCATCACCCTAGCTGAAGGCATTGAATGCCTCTTTTGTTAAGCCGGGGTTGCAAACAGCGGCCCTCCAATGCAGATGGTTCATGGCGCTCTCCACTTCCGAGTTTGTGATGGACACATCATCCGAATCCTCTGCCAAAGGACAATCCGACAGCATTCCCTTATCATCCCTCGTGGTTACGGCAGGGTATGGAACCTGGCTATGGGGAGTGTGACTGGCAAGACTCCCGGACATAGTCCGGCGAACGCTCTTCCTGATAAGACACGAACGGATAATGTCACAGTTGGATGAGACTGCCAAAGGGCTTATTTACAAAGCCATACCTCTTTGATGACGGCTCTGATGTGTCTTCGCTTGTCTTCCTCTTCCAAAGCTTGCCCGGTGTGGGCGCCGTTCTCTTTGGAGTCGCCTCTGGTGCGGGATGGCGCGCCGAGTGCCTCCCTTTGGAGCACGAGATAGTGCGGTGGGTGGGGCAGAATAAGGAAGCTCTTTCGGAGGAGATGTCTCCTGATTACTTACGTGTGAGGCAGGAAGAAGACCGGGATAGTCGGCGGTGATGGCCACTTCCTGCCGTCATAGCTCGCCTGGTAAAACACCCCATCCTCGAGCGTCACGAATATGTCTGGATCCTCTTCGAATCCGGGGTCAAGGTCCCGGTTGTGGTCCTCTGGCTGTGGAGCGGGGCTGTGGAGCCCCTTGGTGATCTTCCGCCACTCCTGTTACAAATGGACGAATTGATGTCCATAGAAAGTGACTCAGGGAGTAGATTGAGTAGAGTAGTGGGATTGGTACTCACCCAGCTAGGAGGATTGTACATGGAAAATCCATCTCGGCGCTTAATACGAATGAATTCCTCTTTCTCCCCTTTGTATAGTTCGGCCAGTATTTTGGCCAAAGCGGCGGGGGTGTCCGGACCCTTCCGACCGCAGCGGGAGGCGTCATCTTGCCCATTATAGTGCCACATGGCATGCCTTTTGTACTGGAGTGGTTGAACCCCTCATACTATGGAAGTCGCCATTACCTCGACTATTGATAATCCGGACTGGGCGAGCATCTTTATCTTGCTCATCAATTGATGGACTTCCGTGCTATCTTCCTCCTCGAGGCTCCGAGGGCGCCAGCCGTGGTGTTTCTTCAATGGAATGCTTGAAAATTCAGGACGACCCTAGGTCGGGAAGGGCGACGTCCTTGATATAGAACCACTCGGAAGGCCACTCTTCGGATGCCTTCTTCGATGTGCCAGACAAGTATCCGGTCCCGGTGATGCACCATACCTCGGCTCCGCCCACTTCAAATATTTATCCCTCTTGGCTATGAGGGACGAGGCAGAATAGTTTCCTCCATAATTCAAAATGGGCCTCACAACCTAGGAATAGCTCACAAAGAGCAACGTAACCCGCGATGTGCAGGATGGAGGCAGGAGTGAAATCGTACAGTTGGAGGCCATAATACTCCAGAAGCCCTCAGAGGAACGGGTGGATTGGAAATCCAACGCCTCTCAACAAGTAGGGAACAAAGCACACTCGTTCTCCCTGGATGGATTGGGGAAATTCTCCGCCTGAGCCCCGCCGTTGAAGGAAGTCAATCCTACTCAAAAGGGGACTAGATCCGCGGGGGGAAGAAATCCCTATGTCTGCAGCTTCACTAGCTGGCTGTGGGATACATAACATTTCTCCCAATTGCCTTTTCCAAGGCCGCGGGGACGGGCGAAAGAGCTGGGAGCGCTAGCCATGTTGGAATGGTTTCTCCTAGCAAGCTCTGAGGATTCCTTGCTTGGTGTGGAATGGATCTGAAAATCCCAATCTCTTTAAATAGACGCCTTTCTTACATGGTCAGGGTGATATGTGCAAAAATACCCCGACCTCTCGTATTCGCTCGACACGTGGAAGCTGAAGTCAAGAAGGTGTGGAAGTCGATGGGCGCAACATTAAATGGAAAGCCGAATACTACTCTTTCAGTCAGGTACTTTGAAGTAATCGGAGGAGGAACCCGCCTTGCAACGCCGAAGACAATCTGCATGCCGAACACATCGTCATTGAAAGACTGGTTTGGGGGCTACTGAGGGAGTCCTGGATTAAGGGGTCCTCGAGCGTCTGGCCTATTGACATGGGCCAGACTGATGGGCTGTGAAGATACAAGACCGAAGACTCACCTGTGTCCAGATGGGACTCTCCTTGGCGTGGAAGGCAAGCTTGGCGCCCGGATATGAAGATTCCTTTCTCTATAACCGACTTTGTACAACCCTAGTCCCCTCTGGTGTCTATATAAACCGGAGGGCTTAGTCCGTAGAGGCAATCATAATCATACATGGCAGACTTCTAGGGTTTTAGCCATCACGATCTCGTAGTAGATCAACTCTTGTAATACTCATATTCATCAAGATCAATCAAGTAGGAAGTAGGGTATTACCTCCATAGAGAGGGCCCGAACCTGGGTAAACATCGTGTCCCCCGCCTCCTGCTACCATCAACCTTAGATGCACAGTTCCGGACCCCATACCTGAGATCCACCAGTTTTGACACCGATAGCTACCTCTTGAGCTTGCGTTGGTTTTCCCTTGAAGAGGAAAAGGTGATGTAGCAAAGTAGCGTAAGTATTTCCCTTAGTTTGAGAACCAAGGTAGCAATCTAGTAGGAGACAACGCACAAGTCACAAAATACCTGCACAAACAACCAACAACTTGCACCCAATGCGATAAAGGGGTTGTCAATCCCTTCACGGTCACTTGCGTAAGTGAGATCTCATAGAGATAGATAAACGGTAAAGTGAATATTTTTGGTATTTTTGGTTTATAGATCGGAAAGTAAAAGATTGCAAAATAGTAGATCGGAAACTAGTAAGATGTAAAAGAGATTCAATATAATGGAAAAGAGACTAGGGGGCCTGGGGGCCACAGTTTTCACTAGTGGCTTGTCTCAATATAGCAAATATTAGAGTGGGTGAACAAGTTACTACCGAGCAATTGATAGAAAAGCACAAAGCTACGACGATATCTAAGGCAATGATCATGAACGTAGGTGTTGAGGATATAACTACTGAGTGTAAACCGCCCAGGAGGGGCCGGTTCACGCTCATCCGTATTAAAGCCCATGAAGATAAAGAAGATGGCGCTCTACTAATAAAGCTTAGAGGCCCAGAGCCCCAAGGCGGTTTAGGGCCCATAGTTGTAAACCACCATAGTTATGTAACTTGCTATGTAAGTTAGGGAAAGGAAGAGACCGAGCCGGACACTTGTATGAGCCGGCCTCGGGACTCTGTAGACCGGCCGGGCGTCAACCTGTGTATATAAAGGGACGACCCAGCGGCGGTTCAGGGACAAGAAAAACAACAACTCGAGACTCAGGCAAAGCGTATTCGCTCCCTGGTCATCGAAACCCCAATAAACCCATCACAACTAGACGTAGGATTTACCTTCATCGTAAGGGGCCGAACTAGTATAAAAATCTTGTGTCCCTTGTCCGGCTTAACCCCTTTAGGCTAATCTCGTTGTGATAGCTCCACGACTAAGTCCTTCTGCTAGGACATCAGACGTGTTAATTCCATGATAGTTGGCGCCCACCGTGGGGCTAACGCACGATGATTTCGAGTTCTTAAAGGGCAACTCTGAAGGACTCAAAGGGTACGCGGTTGGCCGGATGACCAAGAGTCATCGCGGCAAGCTCTACATCGACGATGCAGGCTAGGGCCCTGAGGTCGGCTCAATCAAGTACGGGTACCGGGTCCCCTTTGGTGGAATTCACGTTTTCATTGGGAAAATTGGCGAACCGAGCCCTGAGCCGGACATCTCCACCGACCTCGTCGAGATGGCTCAGCGTGCAAGTCCTGCCCGGGTTCAGCCTACCCTGAAGCGTGCATTCGTAGGGTTCATCCATGGTGCAGAATCTGAACCAGTGTCCGATGATGAGACAGCCGTCTATTCAGATGGTGAATCATCTACTGGTGAGACCGAGTCACTGTACCAGTTGCAAGATGACTGGATTGGGGGATACTCTGATGGCAAAAGTATTTCGGGCCCCCTTGAACTTCCAAACCGGGTTGCAATCTTCATGGCCGGCACGCAGCCCACCGTGCAGTCTTCATCTACAACAGCAATGATCTCTGGATCGGCAACCACGGCAGGAGACCCGGCGCGCCGGCCGGCTCAAGTTCTTGCCGGTTTACTGGACGCCTTGATGACATTGTTGACCACAGCATTTACCCCGGAGACCCAAGTTCAGTATAATGCGGATGTTACGAAGCTAAAGGATCAGATAACCCAGGCCAAGGCGGACTTGGCAGCTGAGGAGGCCAGGATGGATGAAGAGCGGGCCACTTTAGATGCCCAATCACAACAGATCCAGGCGCAGAATTACCAGCTTATGTTGGATCAGAACGCGTCAAACGAAGTTATGAGAAGGAAGTACCGGTCTCGTCTGCCACAGATTTACGAGGGTATAAACCTCTTCAGTACGCCAGGGGCTGGGCCCAGTAATCCGGTAGCGGAAAACCGGACCGAGGCACCTGGGGCGGCACCGGATCAGCCACGGGTGATGGACCCGCCTCGACGGACAGACAACCCGCCGCAATACATAACAATGCCACCATGTCACTTTTCTAGCCTTTTGGATAACATGGTCGCTGCAGCGTCGCGTTTGGCGGCTATTCCGATGGAGGGTGATTCACTAGCAGCAATTGAGACCGGACGGGCCAGGGATCTTCTTCAAACCGCTGTTGTGCAATAGCAGGCTTGTTCCTACAGCCGAGACAGAATACATTCAACCCCTCGCCCGAGCAAGAGTTATAGCAGGCACATGGACGAACCGGCCGTGTCAAGCAGTGTGCGGCGTCGTGATGCCCCTCGAGGGCCTAATCCGGCGAACGGCGGTTTAAATGCTCAGGATGTGGTGAACAATGGCAGAGCACGACACGAGGCAGAGTTAGCAGCACAGTTGGCTGCGCAATATCAGAGTCAACCCGCTCCGGTTCAGCCAGCGGCATCAGTTGAACATTGTTTAGCCTTTAGCTCTTGGGGAGTGCCATGCCTCACCCCGGCTCTGCGCAATGTGCGGTTGCCCAAGGATTACAAGGGTCCATGTAAAGTGCCTAATTATACTGCTGATCAACCCCCCGAGGCGTGGGTCGAAAGTTATGAGATGGCAATGGAGATGTTAGGTGTGGATGAAGCAGCATGTGCAAAATACTTCACTATGATGCTAGAAGGAACGGCTCGTACCTGGCTGAAGAGCCTGCTTGTTAACTCGATCAATTCATGGGATGAGTTGAAGGCCAAGTTTATAGCAAACTTCAAGGATACATGCAAGCAACCTATGTCCATTGTAGATCTGGCGGCTTGTGTCCAAGGAGAGAATGAATCAACAACTCATTGGGTGCACCGGGTTTCGGAAATTTTGCATTCCTCAGGCCGCATCAATCCTGACACAGCAATTGTGACTCTGGAAGGCAATTGACGGTTTAAGTCACTAAAGACGAAGTTGGGACGGCTCAAGCGTCACTACAATGATATGGGAACACTCATGGCGGCTCTGGTTAAGTATGCTGATTCTGATAATACCAAGGACCTTGATTCTGATGAAGAAAAGTAGGAGAAGGGAAAGAAGAATGCCGGTTCAAAGGGACATCATAACTAGGCGGGCCACTGGAACAATGGTAAGCGTAAAGCGGACAATTCAGATTTTGTGGCTAACACCAGTATGCAGGGTAATATGCAGCGCCGTAAGGGTAAAACGCCCCAGCGCGGTGGAGGAATGAATCTGGAACGCTTGTTAAACCAGCCTTGCCCAAAGCATGGAACAAAGGAGGTTCCGGCCACACACCTCTGGAAGGATTGCCACATCATGAGGGAATTCAAAAACTCTAACCTTTTCCGGTATGATCAAGGTCCATCCGGCGGTTCCGGTCCAGGATTTCACGGGCCGGGTTAAGGTGGTGGCGGTTCAAACTCGGGATTTTAGAATAATCAGGGCAATCAGAACAACCAAGGTGGTAACAATCAATAGGGCAATCAGGGGAATCAGCAACAACCGGGTTATCAGAGCAACCCGAAGCAGTTAAACGGTGGACAGTATCATGTCTTCACTACTAGCTTGTGCAAGCGCGATCAGAAGCTCCATAAAAGGGCGGTAAATTCTGTTGAACCGGCAGTGCCCCGTTATCTATGCTGGTCTGAGCAGCCTATTGTGTGGAGCAGGGAGGATCATCCGCCCCGGGTTGACAATCAGGGCCACCTAGCTTTGGTGGTTGCACCACAGGTTGGAGGTTATAAGTTCACCAAGGTACTCATGGACAGAGGGAGCAGTATCAATATCTTGTATTATGAAACCTTTCGGCGTATGGGGTTGACAGACAAGAACCTTAGACCGTCAAACACCGTTTTTCACGGTCTGGTGCCTGATAAATCGTCTTACCCAATTGGTAAGATAGCTCTGGAGGTGGTTTTTGGAGATGATCATGATTCAAGAGCCGAGACGCTGACCTTTGAAGTGGTCAAGATCAGAAGTCCGTACCATGCTTTGTTTGGACGACCGATTTATGCTAAATTCATGGCAAGGCTGTGTTATGTTTATCTACAGCTCAAGATGCTGGGTCATAAAGGGACCATCACGGTTCATGGTAGCCGTAAGATTGCTCTGGAATGTGAGGAAGGTGATGCGGCATATGCTGAATCGGTTTGTGTAACGGAGGAATTGAAGTTTTATAAGGACAATGTTGATCCGGCAGACATGACCTCTCTATAGAAGCCCACTACAGAGCATGATCCGGCTTTGAAGTTTAAATCGGCTGATGAGACTAAATTGGTTGATTTTGTTCCTGGCGATTCATCCAAGCAGTTCAGCATCAGCGTCAACTTGGATCTGAAATAGGAAAGCGCGCTCATCGAGTTCATCCGTGAGAACCGGGACATCTTTGCATGGAAACCTTCCGACATGCCAGGTGTACCGAGGGAACTCGTTGAGCACACTCTTAATATTGATCGAAAATTCAAACCGGCCAAACAGTTTATTCTCCGCTTTAATGAGGAGCGGCGCAAGGCCATTGATGAAGAGGTAGCCCGGCTATTGGCAGCAGGGTTTATCGTGGAAGTGTTTCACCCAGAATGGTTGGCTAATCCGGTGCTGGTACTTAAGAAAAATGGCACTTGGCGTATGTGTGTGGATTACACAGATTTGAACAAAGCATGCCCAGTTGATCCCTTTGCCCTCCCTCGTATTGATCAAATCATTGATGCAACGGCGGGTTGTGAGCGCTTGAGTTTTGAGGATGCTTATTCTGGTTATCATCAGATCAAGATGGTAGTTAAGGACCAGGAGAAGACAGCTTTCATCACTCCCTTTGGAGCCTTCTGTTATGTGTCTATGCCCTTTGGGCTCAAGAGTGCCCAGGCAACTTATCAATGTTGTGTGCAGAATTCTCTTCATACTCAGATTGGGCGCAATGTTCATGCCTATGTGGATGATATTGTGGTCAATTCAAGGAAGGCAGAGACACTTATAACTGATTTGGAAGAAACTTTTGATAATCTGAGAGTTTATAAAATGATGCTCAATCCGGCTAAGTGTGTCTTTGTTGTACCGGCTGGCAAGCTCTTGGGTTTTTTGGTGTCCAACCGGGGTACTGAGGCTAATCCAGAAAAGATCAAGGCTATCACATCCCTGGCTAAACTGGCATGTATCAATGATGTTCAACGTTTGGCGGGTCGTATTGCGGCTTTGAGCCGGTTTATCAGCAGGTTGGGAGAAAAGGCGATCCCTCTGTATCAGATGTTGAAGAAGACAACCATCTTTGTTTGGAGTGATGCTGCTGATGCGGTGTTTGAGGACTTGAAGAAGCAGTTGGCTGAACAGCCGGTCCTTGCTGCTCCAGTTGATAAGGAGCCACTGCTGTTATATGTGGCTGCTAATGCCTGGGCTGTCAGTGTAGCTATTGTGGTGGAGCGCAAGGACGCTGGGAAGGAGTACCCAGTTCAAAGACCGGTTTAATATATCAGCGAAGTGCTCATTGAGTCAAATAAAAGATATCCGCATTGGCAGAAGTAGGTGTATGGGTTTTTATGGCAAGTCGGAAGCTTAAGCAGTACTTTCAAGGTCATCCCATCACAGTGGTCAGTTCTGCTCCTTTGGGGGATATAATCCAGAATAGGGAGGCAACTGGTCAGGTTGCTAAGTGGGCTATTGAGCTTGGACCACACGGTTTGAAGTATATGCCTCGAACAATAATCAATCCCAGGCCCTTGTGGATTTCATCAATGATTGGACAGAGTTGCAGATACCGAAGGACAAACCGGACAGTACATACTGGACTATTCACTTTGACGGGTCCAGGCAATTAGAGGGCTCGGGGGCTGGAGTAGTCCTTACTTCCCCTTGAGGTGATAAAATTCATTATGTTCTTCGTTTAATGTTCCCTTTTACTAACAATGCAGCTGGGTATGAAGCCTTACTCCATGGTCTTCGAGTGGCTAAGGAAATGAACTTAAGCCAAGTAAGATGCTTTGGAGACTCGGATCTAGTGGCCCAGCAAGTTTCAGGTACTTGGGATTCCAAGGATCCACTCATGGCGGCTTACCGACGAGAGGTGGATATTGTTGCCGGTCACTTTAAGGGTTATCAAGTGGAGCACATTGATCAACGCAAAAATGAGGCAGTTGATGCTTTAATCCGGTTGGGATCTCAACGTAAACCGGTGCCACCCAATACCTTTCTGGATGTCTTGCACAACCTGTCGGTTCAGTTGCCTACAGAGGAAGACCTTGCTACTCCTGATCCGAAGGCACAGTTGGTGGCTGCTTTACATATCATTCCGGATTGGACGGTTCCATACTTGGCGTATATGAACCGGGGTGAGTTGCCAGAGGATGGAGTTTTGGCCAGGCAAATAGTCCGGTGATCCAAGTCCATGGTTGTTCACAATGGCGAGTTACACCGTTGCAGTGTTTCTGGTGCGTTCCAATGCTGTGTTTCTCCTGAAGAAGGCCGTGAGATTCTACGAGAGATCCACGAAGGAGACTATGGTCATCACGCCGGTTCAAAATCCTTGGTTGCTAAAGCGTTTCGTCATGGCTTCTATTAGCTGACGGCTCACGCTGATGCTGAGGACTTGGTAAGGCGGTGCGACGGTTGTCAGAAATTCTCACGACGAGCTCATGTTCCGGCTCAGGAGCTACGGATGATTCCCATCACCTGGCCGTTTGCTACTTGGGGGATTGACATGGTAGGCCATTTCAAGCGATCCAAAGATAAGAAGACCCACCTGTTGGTGGCGGTTGACAAGTTTACTAAATGGGTTAAAGCGGATCCAGTAAGCAAGTGTGACGCAGCCACAACGGTTCAATTCATCAAAAAGGTGATCTTCTGTTTCAGTTTTCCACACAACATCATCACAGATAATGGCACGAACCTCTCCAAAGGCGAGATGGAGGACTTTTTTCAACAAGAGCACATCCAGCTTGACGTGGCATCTGTGGCTCACCCCCAATCTAATGGTCAAACTGAGAGAGCCAATCGGGAAATCTTGAAGGGCATCAAGCCCCGGCTTATGGTTCCTTTGAAGAGGACGCCGGGTTGTTGGGTGGAGGAGTTACCATCTGTGTTATGGAGTATAAACACCACCCCAAACCGGTCTACAAGTTATACACCTTTCTTCATGGTTTATGGGGCAGAGGCGGTACTCCCAAGTGATATTCGTCATGACTCGCCCCGGGTTGCCAATTATGTTGAAGCAGACAACGAGCAAGCACATCAAGAAGCACTGGACCTATTAGATGAAAAACGGGACATGGCGTTGGCTCGTTCGGCGGTTTATCAGCAAGACTTGCGGCGTTATCACAGCCGCCGGGTTACAACAAGAACCTTTCAAGAAGGCGACTTAGTGCTCCAGCTCATCCAGGATCAGACCGATATGCACAAGTTATCCCCACCTTGGGAAGCACCCTTTGTGGTCAGCAAGAATCTGCACAACGGATCATACTACCTCATCGACGTTCGCGAGCACAAAGACTCAAGCAAATCGGAGGAGGAGACCCGTCGGCCGTGGAATATCGCTCTTCTACGGCCTTACTACACATGAGCCATAGGCTCTCATTATGTACATATTTTGACAATGTATATATTATGATCAATATAATAAATCAGCATCCTTGCTACAAGCAGGGCTTCTGTCGTTCTTCCTATGTTTATTGGTTACAAGGGGGCTTCTGCTTACAAAGCGACGTCCTGTTTTGTCCATTAAACCGGCTATCATGCCACAATACAGCTTGGGAGCTTCACACCCAAGGGGCCAAAGAGAGTACTATTGCTAGTAGCACAACTCAAACATAGGCACCCATTGAGCACAGTCACAAAGTTACTTGGGGGCTCTTTGTGTAAAGTAACAAAGAGTTTGAAAGGACCCTTGTAATTGGGTATCGACCCACGGCTTGGAAGCCTGGTGTATTCACCTAAAACCCCGGGTTAACCTGCCTTCATCAAGTAAGCCACTCCTATCCAGGTAATCCTGGCATGACCCGCCGAACGTTTGACAAGTTACTCTTATACAGACCCTGAACTTGTCAAAGTTAAAACGACGATTGGTTAGTTGGAGGCCCATCTTAAAAGGCTTTGTAAAATGGTTTAACTCAGCGGCCTGACAGCCCACGAAAAGCCTCGAATTTGGGCCTGGCAACTCTCGAAAAGCCTCTACTACAAGTTTTATTTGATTTTGTTTTTTGCAAACTTTTATCTCTGTTGATAATTCTAAGTTAAACCGGTGTCTCTTGACCTGGCCATACTATATATCTTTACATCAACCCAGTGTTTTTTAACCCGGCGTGGCTTACAGTTATCAGCTGTTAGCACATAATCAATTATGAACTGGCATCTCTTAATCCGGTCTGGCATTAACTATAAGTCGCTAGGATGATCATCCGGTGTTTATCATAACCTGGCATGGCTTATTACGCACCAGCGTCTTGTGGTGGGTATTTTGAAATATTCAAGGTTTGGGTTATCACCCTTACCACACAAGTTGGTAAAACCAACCAAAGTGATTTAATATCACAGGTATGATGTATTTCATATTTCATTACTTTATAACCTTGGTTATGAGGATTGTGGTTCTATATTGGGTATCATAACCCGTCCGGCGGTAAACCTCCAGCACATGTTTAAGTGTTTAACATGCAGAAAGCAGGATTTTCTATGAAATACCAAGGCAAATCAAGCATGCATAGCAACAATCATGCCGGATTAAAATATCAGGTAGCAGTGCACGATGGCAGAAGATCAAAGTATTTCAACTAGCCAATTACAAGGCGCTTTGATGCCCAAAAGAATAACTGTTTGTTGCTCACAACGCTATTTGTGACAATCAAACCGGCTGGCGAATTATGATTCATCACCAGGCTGATGTGAAGTTGAAGGATCATCACACGTCGGTTCAACCTCCTCCTCCTCACCCAGTCGCTGGAAGTCAAGGGTGGTCCAATCAATCCTGGTTAAGGCTTGAAAGACAGCTTCATTGCTTATAAGGTTGGACGGTTCAATGTCAGGGTCATAGGTGTGCATACGGATTGGAGGGATTAGATTCTGCACTTCATTCATGGCTGCGTCAACACGTTTGTTGTCTGTGTCATAGCTGGACCGATAGACAGACAAATCAGCCTCCTCAGCCAATTGGCTTGCTAGTGGGCGCATCTCTTTAGTCAAGACTTTAAGGGCTTCATTGTCAAAGTCTGATCCGTCCTCCTGTTGACCACGATAGCCCTTTGCGACGTCTGCCGGATCAAGATCGGTAATTCATGCTTTGGCCCGCGTCAATGTTGTTAAAGCGCCAGCCCTTGCAGCAGATCGCTTCATCTCTTCCATCTGGGCTGGAGTCATAGATCATTTGGTCAAGGTATCCTTGATCAATGTTGGTGCCGGTTATTTGAAGGAGGCCGCACAGATAACTCATTGCGTGCCAGTGTACAATTTTTCTACCAGTGTATACGCTACCTTCAACTTCATCAGCATATCAGAGCCCAGATGAGCAATACGACTACCTGCAACGGTTTAAGAATTTGCTATTAAACCGGCAAATTTCACAAATGTTTAAAGACGTGTTGACAAAGGGTACATACCAAAAATTGCTGAAGTCATAGCATTGACTTGATGTATCAGCCCATTTAGCTCCTCTGCCACCGGTTTGAGGGTTGCTTCAACATCTTCGGCCCGCTTTAAGAGAGCAGCCTTCTCTGCTTCCCAATCCGCCCGCTCACTTTTAAAACCATCCTTCAACTGTTCCATGGCAGTCAAAGCGCCCTTCAGTTCATCTTTGGCCTTGGAGGTTTTTGCTTGCTGGGACTTAATGTTTTCTTGAAGATCAGCAATCTGGGAATCTTTGATGTTCAAGTCAGCCTGCACAAGACAGATGATAGAGATGTTAAGATTTTTTACTCAACGTCCCAAGCACATAACAAGTTATACGCTTGGCACTTGGGGGCTAATGTGGATTGCTTTTTATTTTGACCATCATTCAAAGTCCCAAGGCTCAATACAAGTATTAATCTTGGCACTTGGGGGCTAATGCATATTTGATAAGAAAACTCAAAGGTGAAGGAATTCAAGAAAGACAAGTTTGAAACAGAAAGTCCTAGTTTATCTTCAAAAAGGTAAACCGGCCCTTGGGGGCTACACAGTTGGAAGTCTTTTTATTTAAAAGTCCCGGTTCATCTTGAAGAGATAAACCGGCCCTTGGGGGCTACAATGGAGTTATACAGTGCAAAGAAAATTTATGAAGTGTTTGGAAGTTACCTCATAACGCTCCTTCATCAAGTTAACCAAACCGGCCTCGTAGTCATGGCTTGTGTACAGGCGGTTTAAGTATCCAGAGTGAAGTTCCTGAGCGGGGAGATGAGCATAACTCGACACATCAGCTTTCCCCTTGCTTTTCTCTTCAGCAGCAGATTCCACTTTGGCACTGTGCTTTGCCAAAGGGAGAGGATTACCAGGAGATGTATGGCCAACCCCAGTGATCACAACATCATTAGTTGTTGTATTTGGGCTCACTAGTTTGTCTGGCGCCTTGGCAGGACTTGGCATATCAGCAGTCGGACTTGGTGGATTGGCTTATGGGCTTGGTGGATTAACTTGAGGGCTTGTCGGGTTAGCTTCTGGCGGATCAGCATTAGTGGCCCGACCTTGTGGCACAGGATCATCCATGGCAATATCAACATCTCCGCCAACACCTTCTGAGGTCCTATCTGGTTCAATCTCATCAGTGGGGGCATTGGTCTTTGCCTTCTTGCTAAATCGGGCTTTGGCGCTGCAAATTGACAATAGAGGATTAGTATAGTGAACCGACGCAAGACGACAAAGTTAACATTATCATACGTACCCACTGACGGTCTTCACGGGAGGCATTTGTGTGGTTGATGAATCGCCAGATGAGGAGTTAGAAGTCACCTGATAATTTGAGTCAGACGGATTAAGAGGGTATCGGAAGTAACTCGCCAAGGGATAAGACTTGATAGAATTACACGACACCTCTGCACGACGCTTCCGGATTGGAGTGTCTGGTAAACCGGAGGAAGTGACTTGCTGGCCACTATGCCGGGTTGTGCGACGAGCTTCAGGATGTTGTGGATCCAAATGAGTGAAAGGATGTGAATGCTTCACTTTCCGGACTGTGCGACGGATTTTTCTTACTGGCACAAGATCGGAATTGGGGGAAAGGGATATTATCTCTACATTGTCAGCACGGCTAGCTTCTGCATCATCCTGGTAAAGGTCGTTATCAATAAGATGTATGAAAAATGAGCCAAGGGAGTCAACTTCTACCTCTTGTTCCGAATCATCAACATTCTTAGGCGGATCAGAGGACTCGGCGGTTTTCTTCTTGGCTGGCTTCTTGATGGCCTCGCTCTTAGCACGAGCAGCACTCGCCGGTTTGTCTTGAGTTTTTGGCGGTTTGTCCTAAGTTTTCCTTTTCCAGAAAGGATATTTGGCCTGTAAGAATAAACAAGGAATTATCAGAACAGTGTTAAAACAGAGACGGATGAAAAGGGCGGAAGGATATTTTTTTTACCACTGCGGTTTGTTGGAGGCGTTAAAGGGACGCAGCCCAGTTTTGCTGTATTCAGCGATCGGTTCATCCAGGATCTTCTTGACAGCCTCAGTGACTTCATCATCAGTTATCTCTATTTCATGGTGTTGGAAATATGCCCTAGAGGCAATAATAAAAGCATTATTATTATATTTCCTTGTTCATGATAATTGTCTTTTATTCATGCTATAATTGTATTATCCGGAAATCGTAATACACTTGTGAATACATAGACCATAACATGTCCCTAGTGAGCCTCTAGTTGACTAGCTCGTTGGTCAACAGATAGTCATGGTTTCCTGACTATGGACATTAGATGTCATTGACAACGGGATCACATCATTAGGAGAATGATGTGATGGACAAGACCCAATCCTAAGCATAGCACAAGATCGTGTAGTTCGTTTTGCTAGAGCTTTTTTAATGTCAAGTATCTCTTCCTTAGACCATGAGATCGTGTAACTCCCGGATACCGTAGGAGTGCTTTGGGTGTACCAAACGTCACAATGTAACTGGGTGACTATAAAGGTGCACTACAGGTATCTCCGAAAGTGTCTGTTGGGTTGACACGGATCAAGACTGGGTTTGTCACTCCGTATGACGGAGAGGTATCTCTGGGCCCACTCGGTAATGCATCATCATAATGAGCTCAAAGTGACCAAGTGTTTGGTCACGGGATCATGCATTACGGTACGAGTAAAGTGACTTGCCGGTAACGAGACTGAACGAGGTATTGGGATACCGACGATCGAGTCTCGGGCTTGTAACGTACCGAATGACAAAGGGAATAGTATACGGGGTTGCTTGAATCCTCGACATCGTGGTTCATCCGATGACATCATCGAGGAGCATGTGGGAGCCAACATGGGTATCCAGATCCCGCTGTTGGTTATTGACCTGAGAGCCGTCTCGGTCAGGTCTGCGTGTCTCATGAACCCGTAGGGTCTACACACTTAAGGTTCGGTGACGCTAGGGTTATTAGGAAGACTTGTATGTGATTACCGAATGTTGTTCGGAGTCCCGGATGAGATCCCGGACGTCACGAGGAGTTCCGGAATGGTCCGGAGGTAAAGATTTATATATGGGAAGCTGTCATATGAACACCGGAAGGTTTCGGGGGCATATCGGTATTGTACCGGGGCCACCGGAAGGGTTCCGGGGGTCCACCGGGAGGGGCCACCCCTCCTGGGGGGCCACATGGGCTGCGTGGGGCAGGACCAGCCCCTGGAGGGCTGGGCGCCCCCCCTTGGGCCCATGCACCTAGGGTTGGGGGAGAACCCTAGAGGGGGCGCCCCCCTTGCTTGGGGGGCAAGTCCCCCCTCCCTGGCCGCCGCCCCCCCTCTAGATACCATCTAGAGGGGCCGGCCCCCCTTGCCCCTTCCCCTATAAATAGAGGGGTGAGGGGAGGGCTGAACACCCAAGCCAAGGCGCAGCCCCTCCCCTCCCCAACACCTCTCCTCCTCCGTACGTGCTTGGCGAAGCCTTGTCAGAGTACTGCCGCACCAACAACACCACGTCGTCGTGCTGCCGTTGGAGCTGTCTTCCTCAACCTCTCCTTCCTCCTTGCTGGATCAAGACGGAGGAGACGTCT
Source organism: Triticum dicoccoides (assembly GCF_002162155.2). Lineage (NCBI taxonomy): Eukaryota > Viridiplantae > Streptophyta > Magnoliopsida > Poales > Poaceae > Triticum > Triticum dicoccoides. The sequence goes on from NC_041383.1 coordinate 590,459,061, forward strand.
CCCGTACCGTACGTGTGTTGAACGCGGAGGTGTTGTCCGTTCAGCACTTGGTCATCGGTGATCTGAATCACGGCGAGTACGACTCCATCATCACCATCCCCTTGAACGCTTCCGCACTCGATCTACAAGTGGTATGTAGATGCAAACTCACTCCCTTGACTCGTTGCTTAGATGAACTCATAGATGTATCTTGGTGAAACCGTAGGAAATTTTTTAATTTACTGCAACGTTCCCCAACAGTGGCAGCATGAGCTAGGTCTATGCGTAGTTCTCTATTGCACGAGTAGAACACAATTTTGTTGTGGGAGTATATTTTGTCAACTTGCTTGCCGCTACTAGTCTTATCTTGCTTCAGCGGTATTGTGGGATGAAGCGGCCCGAACCAACCTTACACGTACGCTTACGTGAGACCGGTTCCACCGACTAACATGCACTAGTTGCATAAGGTGGCTGGCGGGTGTCTGTCTCTCCCACTTTAGTTGAAGCGGATTCGATGAAAAGGGTCCTTATGAAGGGTAAATAGAAGTTGACAAGATCACGTTGTGGTTATTCGTAGGTAAGAAAACATTCTTGCAAGAACCCAATTGCAGCCACGTAAAAGATGCAACAACAATTAGAGGATGTCTAACTTGTTTTTGCAGCAATTGTCATGTGATGTGATATGGCCAGAAGTTGTGATGAATGATGAATGATATATTGTGATGTATGAGATCATGTTCTTGTAATAGGAATCACGACTTGCATGTCGATGAGTATGACAACCGGCAGGAGCCATAGGACTTGTCTTTATTTTTTGTATGACCTGCCTGTCATTGAAGAACGCCACGTAAATTACTTTACTTTATTGCTAAACGCGTTAGCCATAGAAGTAGAAGTAGTCGTTGGCGTGACAACTTCATGAAGACACGATGATGGAGATCATGATGATGGAGATCATGGTGTCATGCCGGTGACGAAGATGATCATGGAGCCCCGAAGATGGAGATCGAAGGAGCTATATGATATTGGCCATATCATGTCACTATTATATAATTGCATGTGATGTTTATTATGTTTATGCATCTTGTTTACTTAGAACGACGGTAGTAAATAAGATGATCCCTTACAAAAAAATTTCAAGAAGTGTTCTCCCCTAACTGTGCACCGTTGCTAAAGTTCATCGTTTCGAAGCACCATGTGATGATCGGGTGTGATAGATCCTTACGTTCACATACAACGGGTGTAAGACAGTTTTACACATGCAAAACACTTAGGGTTAACTTGACGAGCCTAGCATGTACAGACATGGCCTCGGAACACGGAGACCGAAAGGTCGAACACGAGTCGTATGGAAGATACGATCAACATGAGAATGTTCACCGACGATGACTAGTCCGTCTCACATGATGATCGGACACGGCCTAGTCGACTCGGATCGTGTAATACTTAGATGACTAGAGGGAAGTCTAATCTGAGTGGGAGTTCATTAAAATAATTTGATTGGATGAACTTAATTATCATGAACTTAGTCTAAAACTTTTTGCATAATATGTCTTGTAGATCAAATGGCCAACGCTCATGTCAACATGAACTTCAACGCGTTCCTAGGGAAAACCAAGCTGAAAGATGATGGCAGCAACTATACGGACTGGGTCCGGAACCTGAGGATCATCCTCATAGCTGCCAGGAAACAATATGTCCTAGAAGGACCGCTAGGTGACGCTCCTGTCCCAGAGAACCAAGACATTATGAATGCTTGGCAGTCTCGTGCTGATGATTACTCCCTCATTCAGTGCGGCATGCTTTACAGCTTAGAACCGGGGCTCCAAAAGCGTTTTGAGCAACACAGAGCATATGAGATGTTCGAGGAGCTGAAACTAGTTTTCCAAGCTCATGCCCGGGTCGAGAGATATGAAGTCTCCGACAAGTTCTGTAGTTGTAAGATGGAGGAAAATAGTTCTGTCAGTGAGCACATCCTCAAAATGTCTGGGTTGCACAACCTTCTGTCCCAGCTGGACATTAACCTCCCAGATGAGGCGGTCATTGACAGAATCCTTTAGTCGCTCCCACCAAGCTACAAGAGCTTTGTGATGAACTACAATATGCAGGGGATGGTGAAGACCATTCCTGAAGTATTTTCAATGCTGAACTCAGCAGAGGTTGAAATAAAGAAAGAACATCAAGTGTTGATGGTCAATAAGACCACTAAGTTCAAGAAGGGCAAGGGTAAGAAGAACTTCAAGAAGGACGGCAAAGATGTTGCCGCGCCCGGTAAGCCAGTTGCCGGGAAGAAGTCAAAGAATGGACCCAAGCCTGAGACTGAGTGCTTTTACTGCAAGGGGAAGGGTCACTGGAAGCGGAACTGCCCCAAATACTTAGCGGATAAGAAGGCCGGCAACACCAAAGGTATATTTGATATACATGTAATTGATGTGTACCTTACCAGTACTCGTAGTAACTCCTGGGTATTTGATACCGGTGTCGTTGCTCATATTTGTAACTCACAGCAGGAGCTGCGGAATAAGCGGAGACTGGCGAAGGACGAGGTGATGATGCGCGTCGGGAATGGTTCCAGAGTCGATGTGATCGCCGTCGGCACGCTCCCTCTACATTTACCTACGGGATTAGTTTTGAACCTTAATAATTGTTATTTGGTGCCAAGTTTGAGCATGAACATTGTATCTGGATCTCGTTTGATACGAGATGGCTACGCATTTAAATCCGAGAATAATGGTTGTTCTATTTATATGAGAGATATGTTTTATGGTCATGCCCCGATGGTCAATGGTTTATTCTTAATGAATCTCGAACGTAGTGTTACACATATTCATAGCATGAATACCAAAAGATGTAAAGTTGATAACGATAGTCCCACATACTTGTGGCACTGCCGCCTTGGTCACATTGGTGTCAAGCGCATGAAGAGGCTCCATGCTGATGGACTTTTAGAGTCTCTCGATTATGAATCATTTGACACATGCGAACCATGCCTCATGGGCAAAATGACCAAGACTCCGTTCTCCGGAACAATGGAGCGAGCAACCAACTTGTTGGAAATCATACATACCGATGTGTGCGGTCCAATGAGTGTTGAGGCTCGCGGAGGATATCGTTATGTTCTCACTCTCACAGATGACTTGAGTAGATATGGGTATGTCTACTTGATGAAACACAAGTCTGAGACCTTTGAAAAGTTCAAGGAATTTCAGAATGAAGTAGAGAATCAACGTGACCGAAAGATAAAATTCTTGCGATCGGATCGTGGAGGAGAATATTTAAGTCACGAATTTGGTACACACTTAAGAAAATGTGGAATCGTTTCACAACTCACGCCGCCTGGAACACCTCAGCGAAACGGTGTGTCCGAACGTCGTAATCGCACTCTATTAGATATGGTGCGATCTATGATGTCTCTTACCGATTTACCACTATCATTTTGGGGATATGCTCTAGAGACAGCTACATTCACTTTGAATAGGGAACCGTCTAAATCTGTTGAGACGACACCGTATGAATTATGGTTTGGGAAGAAACCTAAGCTGTCGTTTCTAAAAGTTTGGGGATGCGATGCTTATGTCAAGAAACTTCCACCTGAAAAGCTTGAACCCAAGTCAGAAAAATGCGTCTTCATAGGATACCCTAAAGAAACTATTGGGTATACCTTCTACTTAAGATCCAAGGGCAAGATCTTTGTTGCCAAGAACGGATCCTTTCTGGAAAAAGAGTTTCTCTCGAAAGAAGTAAGTGGGAGAAAAGTAGAACTCGATGAAGTACTACCTCTTGAACGGAAAGTAGTGCAGCTCAGGAAAATGTTCCTGTGATGCCTACACCAACTGAAGAGGAAAATAATGATGATGATCAAGGTACTTTGGATCAAGTTGCTACTGAACTTCGTAGGTGCACAAGGACACATTTCGCACCAGAGTGGTACGGCAACCCTGTCCTGGAAATCATGTTGTTAGACAACGGTGAACCTTCGAACTATGAAGAAGCAATGGCGGTCCCAGATTCGAACAAATGGCTAGAAGCCATGAAATCCGAGATAGAATCCATGTATGAAAACAAAGTATGGACTTTGACTAACTTGCCCGATGATCGGCGAGTGATAGAAAACAAATGGATCTTTAAGAAGAAGACGGACGCGGATGGTAATGTCACCATCTATAAAGCTCCACTTGTCGCTAAGGGTTATTGGAAAGTTCAAGGGATTGACTACGATGAGACTTTCTCTCCCGTAGCGAAGCTTAAGTCCGTCCGAATCATGTTAGCAATTGTCGCATACTATGATTATGAGATATGGCAGATGGACGTCAAAACGGCATTCCTTAACGGGCATCTTAAGGAAGAACTGTATATGATGCAGCCGGAGGGTTTTGTCGATCCTAAGAATGCTAACAAAGTATGCAAGCTCCAGCGATCCATTTATGGGCTGGTGCAAGCATCTCGGAGTTGGAACATTCGCTTTGATGAAATGATCAAAGCGTTTGGGTTTATGCAGACTTATGGAGAAGCCTGCGTTTACAAGAAAGTGAGTGGGAGCTCTGTAGCATTTCTCATATTATATGTAGATGACATACTTTTGATGGGAAATGATATAGAATTCTTGGACAGCATTAAGGCCTACTTGAATAAGTGTTTCTCAATGAAGGACCTTGGAGAAGCTGCTTATATATTAGGCATCAAGATCTATAGAGATAGATTGAGACGCCTCATAGGTCTTTCACAAAGCACATACCTTGATAAGATTTTGAAGAAGTTCAAAATGGATCAGTCCAAGAAGGGGTTCTTGCCTGTATTGCAAAGGTGTGAGATTGAGCTCGGCTCAATGCCCGACCACGGCAAAAGATAAAGAAGAGATGAGTGTCATCCCCTATGCCTAAGCCATAGGATCTATTATGTATGCCATGCTGTGTACCAGACCTGATGTAAACCTTGCCGTAAGTTTGGTAGGAAGGTACCAAAGTAATCCCGGCAAGGAACACTGGACAACGGTCAAGAATATCCTAAAGTACTTGAAAAGGACGAAGGACATGTTTCTCGTTTATGGAGGTGACGAAGAGCTCGTCGTAAAGGGTTACGTCGACGCTAGCTTCGACACAGATCTGGATGACTCTAAGTCACAAACCGGATACGTGTATATGTTGAATGGTGGAGCAGTAAGCTGGTGCAGCTGCAAGCAGAGCGTCGTGGCGGGATCTACATATGAAGCGGAGTACATGGCAGCCTCGGAGGCAGCGCATGAAGCAATTTGGGTGAAGGAGTTCATCACCGACCTAGGAGTCATACCCAATGCGTCGGGGCCGATCAAACTCTTCTGTGACAACACTGGAGCTATTGCCCTTGCCAAGGAGCCCAGGTTTCACAAGAAGACCAGGCACATCAAGCGTCGTTTCAACTCCATCCGTGAAAATGTTCAAGATGGAGACATAGATATTTGCAAAGTACATACGGATCTGAATGTCGCAGATCCGTTGACTAAACCTCTCTCGCGAGCAAAACATGATCAACACCAGAACTCTATGGGCGTTCGATCCATCACAATGTAACTAGATTATTGACTCTAGTGCAAGTGGGAGACTGTTGGAAATATGCCCTAGAGGCAATAATAAAAGCATTATTATTATATTTCCTTGTTCATGATAATTGTCTTTTATTCATGCTATAATTGTATTATCCGGAAATCGTAATACACGTGTGAATACATAGACCATAACATGTCCCTAGTGAGCCTCTAGTTGACTAGCTCGTTTGTCAACAGATAGTCATGGTTTCCTGACTATGGACATTAGATCTCATTGACAACGGGATCACATCATTAGGAGAATGATGTGATGGACAAGACCCAATCCTTAGCATAGCACAAGATCGTGTAGTTCGTTTTGCTAGAGCTTTTTTAATGTCAAGTATCTCTTCCTTAGACCATGAGATCGTGTAACTCCCGGATACCGTAGGAGTGCTTTGGGTGTACCAAACGTCACAATGTAACTGGGTGACTATAAAGGTGCACTACAGGTATCTCCGAAAGTGTCTGTTGGGTTGACACGGATCAAGACTGGGTTTGTCACTCCGTATGACGGAGAGGTATCTCTGGGCCCACTCGGTAATGCATCATCATAATGAGCTCAAAGTGACCAAGTGTTTGGTCACGGGATCATGCATTATGGTACGAGTAAAGTGACTTGCCGGTAACGAGACTGAACGAGGTATTGGGATACCGACGATCGAGTCTCGGGCTTGTAACGTACCGAATGACAAAGGGAATAGTATACGGGGTTGCTTGAATCCTTGACATCGTGGTTCATCCGATGACATCATCGAGGAGCATGTGGGAGCCAACATGGGTATCCAGATCCCGCTGTTGGTTATTGACCTGAGAGCCGTCTCGGTCATGTCTGCGTGTCTCCTGAACCCGTAGGGTCTACACACTTAAGGTTCAGTGACGCTAGGGTTATTAGGAAGACTTGTATGTGATTACCGAATGTTGTTCGGAGTCCCGGATGATATCCCGGACGTCACGAGGAGTTCCGGAATGGTCCGGAGGTAAAGATTTATATATGGGAAGCTGTCATATGGACACCGGAAGGTTTCGGGGGCATATCGGTATTGTACCGGGGCCACCGGAAGGGTTCCGGGGGTCCACCGGGAGGGGCCAGCCCTCCCGGGGGGCCACATGGGCTGCGTGGGGCAGGAGCCTGCCCCGGGAGGGCTGGGCGCCCCCCCCCTTGGGCCCATGCGCCTAGGGTTGGGGGGAGAACCTTAGAGGGGGCGCCCCCCTTGCTTGGGGGGCAAGTCCCCCCTCCCTGGCCGCCGCCCCTCCTCTAGATCCCATCTAGAGGGGCCGGCCCCCCTTGCCCCTTCCCCTATAAATAGAGGGGTGAGGGGAGGGCTGAACACCCAAGCCAAGGCGCAGCCCCTTCCCTCCCCAACACCTCTCCTCCTCCGTACGTGCTTGGCGAAGCCCTGTCGGAGTACTGCCGCACCAACAACACCACGCCGTCGTGTTGCCGTTGGAGCTGTCTTCCTCAACCTCTCCTTCCTCCTTGCTGGATCAAGACGGAGGAGACGTCGCCCGTACCATACGTGTGTTGAACGCGGAGGTGCTGTCCGTTCAACACTTGGTCATCCGTGATCTGAATCACGGCGAGTACAACTCCATCATCACCATCCCCTTGAACGCTTCCGCACTCGATCTACAAGTGGTATGTAGATGCAAACTCACTCCCTTGACTCGTTGCTTAGATGAACTCATAGATGGATCTTGGTGAAACCGTAGGAAAAATTTTAATTGTCTGCAACGTTCCCCAACACATGGTGCCGTTGAGGGTCCTTGATGTCCCCCGGTATACTCATGCATCAACCTGGTACGACAGCTTAAAGGCAGGATACCCCACGAAACCTAGCAACAAACGAGGTCAATGCTGGTCAAGCCATTTGCTAGGAAAGCCCAGAGCTTAGCAAGTTGAGGTGCATAAGTTTGTCGTTCTTTGGCAGTAAGCCATTGAGGTAGTGGGTCGCCATTACTGAGCCGGTGAGAACGGTAACCCGGCAGAGGGTTTTCTTCAGCTGGAGCAGTGTTCCGACAATAGAACCATGTTTGGTTCCAATCTTTGGGGTGGCTGTGATGTTTAGCATGAGGAAAATCAACTTCTTTCCTTTTCTGAATCGACACTCCGCCGAGTTCAGTGTTGGGGCCGTCAGAGAATTCAGTTCGGCGGTTTAAGTGGAAGAACTCCCTGAAGAGCTCGACAGTTAGTTCTTCTTGGAGGTAAACCTCACAGAACACTTGGAAGTTACAGATGTTGGACACAGAGTTTGGTCCAATGTCTTGAGGATGGAGTTGGAAGTTGGCAAGCACATCCTGGAAAAACTTTGATCCGGGAGGGCCAAATCCCCGGTCTAGATGCTGCATAAATACAACCACTTCTCCATCTTGTGGTTTAGGAGGGCACTCAGAGCGAGGGACTCGCCAATGAATGACCTCCTTCTTGGCTAAAGTGCCAGTTAAAACATACCCATTGAGTTGAGTCTCTGTGATCCGGGAAGTAACCCAGTTGCAAGAGGCGAATTGCTTGGCCATTTTGGAAGACAAACTAGAAAAGAAGTGCAAAAGCCGGTTCATGGTTCAAGATTGATGTGCACAAACCGGTGTTAAACCGGGGGATTTAATTCAAACATATATGCACTATAAACCGGAAAACGATGCTCAAGTTAAGGTGGCGGTTTATGTGAGGGCTAATGGTACCTAGCGGATTATGATTTTCTAAAGGTTAAACCGCCTATAAATGGAAGAAGCGCATCTGAAATTTACCAAGTGCTGAAGAAACAGGTTTCACAAGATGGCATTATAATTTTGGATCTACCGCAGCCTAGTAAAGGAAATTTTCTGAGCCTTAAAAATGGCGACGGAAGGACGTTAACAGTCCAGATGGGATCTATCCAGGAACAATGAGATGCTATGGCAGGACAGAATTAAAACTACAGCTTCGGCCACGAGAAGAAACTGTCAGGCCTAGCTAGATTCAGTGAGATGCTAAAGAAAAAACAGATGAGCACTGATGAACGCTGATGAACACCGAAGAACTTCGAAACCCTAATGCAGATTTGATAAGTTGAGGAAGGGAGTACTTACCAGGGCCACGTAGCGGCGGAGGAGTGTCACAAGATCTCTGGTATGAACTGGTTGATGCAGCAGCCTAGTCGGTGCAGGTTCAAGGGTTGACGGCAGCGGTGATTCTTGTGCTCTTCGGGGTTGCGAGGAGGAAGAAGATGCGAAGAGGCAAGTGAGAAAATGGAAGGATCCCCCGGTCTTATTTATAAAGGCAAGGGGATAAGCGGTATGTGCGAGAATCGAGGAGCCTGAAGCGGCAAGAGGGGCACAACTGTCGCCTCGATCTTTGGGAGTTAATTAAATGAAGGGAATCTTTATAACCTTTTTATACAAAGATGACATCATGATGATTTATTGCAATTTCAAAAGATGACGTCATGGCGGTTTACCAAAGTTTACAAGGAGAAGATATCATGGCGGTTTACAAGGATTGTAAGAAGATGTTCAGGGAATTTTTCTAAGTATTGAAGATTGACATGAACAGGTTCAAATCAATCTGGGGCCTAATGTTGAGGATATAACTACTGAGTGTAAACTGCCCACGAGGGGCTGGTTCACGCTCATCCGTATTAAAGCCCATGAAGATAAAGAAGATGGCGCTCTACGAATAAAGCTTAGAGGCCCAGAGCCCAAAGGCGGTTTAGGGCCCACAGTTGTAAACCGCCATAGTTATGTAACTTGCTATGTAAGTTAGGGAAATGAAGAGACCGAGCCGGACACTTGTACGAGCCGGCCTCGGGACTCTGTAGACTGGCCGGGCGTCAACCTGTGTATATAAAGGGACGACCCGGTGGCGGTTCAGCGACAAGAAAGACAACAACTTGAGACTCAGGCAAATTGTATTCGATCCCTGGTCATCGAAACCACAATAATCCCATCACAACTAGACATAGGCTTTACCTTCATCGTAAGGGGCCGAACTAGTATAAAACTCTCGTGTCCCATGTCCGGTTTAACCCCTTTAGGATAATCTCATTGCGATGGCTCCACGACTAAGTCCTTCTACTAGGACATCTGACGTGTTAGTTCCACGACAGTAGGCATCACGTCCGTGTCAAGTAGACCGAAACGATTTTGCATCTACTACTATTACTCCACACATCGACTGACTCATGCCTACATCTAGAGTGTTAAGTTCATAAAGAACAGAGTAACACATTAAGTAAGATGACATGATGTAGAGGAATTAACTCAAGCAATATGATGAAAACCCCATCTTTTTATCCTCGATGGCAACAATAGAATACGTGCCGTGCTGCCTCTACTGTCACTGGGAAAGGACACCCTAGGATTGAACCCAAAGCTAAGCACTTCTCCCATTGCAAGAAATATCAATCTAGTAGGCCAAACTAAACCGATAATTCAAAGAGACTTGCAAATATATCAAATCATGCATATAAGAATTCATAGAAGAACCAAATAATATTCATAGATAATCTGATCATAAATCCACAATTCATCGGATCTCGGCAAACACACCGCAAAAGAGTATTACATTGAATAGATCTCCATGAACATCGAGGAGAGCATGGTATTGAGAATCAAAGAGGAGAGAAGAAGCCATCTAGCTACTAGCTATGGACCTGTAGGTCTGTGGTAAACTACTCACGCATCATCGGAGAGGCAATGGTGTTGATGTACAAGCCCTCCGTGATCGAATCCCTCTCTGGCAGGACACTGAAAAAGGCCCCTAGATGGGATCTCACGGGTACAGAAGGTTGCAACGGTGGAAAAGTGGTTTCGTGGCTCTCTTGGATGTTTTCATGGTATAGGAGTATATATAGGGGAAGGAGCTAGGTAAAGGGAGCCACGAGGGGCCCACGAGGTAGGGGGCGCGCCCTCCTGCCTCGTGGCCACCTCGTTGTATCTCCGACTCATCTCCAAGTCTTCTGGTTTCCTTCTGGTCCAAGAAAGAACATCGCGAAAGTTTCATTCTGTTTGGACTCCATTTGGTATTCCTTTTCTGCAAACTCTAAAATAGGCGAAAAACAAGAAACTGACATTGGGCTCTCGGCTAATAGGTTAGTCCAAAAAATAATATAAAATAGCATATAAATGCCTATTAAACATCCAAAACATATAATATCATAGCATGGAACAATAAAAAATTATGCATACGTTGGAGATGTATCAATGGACACTTTCAACTATTCGGGTCTCTTTGATTTGTAGGATTTTGTAAACATGGGGATATGAATTGTAGTGGCCTGCCCACTTGAATCCTATAAGATTAGCAAGGAAATGCAGGCAGTTGTGTCGCCTTTGAGAGTTACATTGATATTAACAGTACCGCACCTTCAGTCGAAGAGAGCTGGTATGCGAAGCCTTTCTTGCCGTACCGAGAATAGTAGCCCATATTTTCCAGCAAGTTCCACTTTCCTGATTTTACTTGTGATGCTTACGGTTTTCCCGTTATATCTACACTATGATCTGTGTAGCTACTTTGTGTCACACTAGCAGCAGTCCACTCTTGAAGCTAAACAACCCACCAATCATAAGTCCAAAGCTTATTTCTTCAAATACGAATTGTGATATGATACTGATATTAGTGAACAGACACATATTTAATTGGTTAGCTAATTCTCCCACTTGATTTTCCAAATGCATGTGGCCACATATAGAGAGACAGCATGGAATTGCATTTCTTTGGGCATTTTGATTCATCATGAGTGGGCAACCAACATTGTATGCAAAGAAGCAGAACCTCAAGAATATGCTTCCTCTTCTGTTCTTTACCATGTTCCTATTTTGTAATTATGTATTTAGAACATACGGTATGTTCCTTGTCAGGAAGGGGAGCAGGGACATCTGCAGTCAACAACTGATAGAGCAGGCTTGTACGTGATCGATAAGCTTTCAATTAGTAGCGGCAATACAACACCATATTTTCCAGTCAGTTCCACTTTCCCAATTTATATATTCTGGTTATGGTGTACCCCTTTTATGTACACTACGATCTGCCTAGTTTCCGTGTGCTCTTGTTATCATGGTTTGGCAATAAACTCTCTATACAGTATACTATGAACCTATCATCTGCCAACTATCCTTACTTCTATAGCTTATTTTTTGTGTACTTGTGCTAGATTATAGTAATGCAAGCACCATATTACAGCACACATGGGCTCCCTCATCAGAATCCAGTGATCGCACACAAGGGTTTACAGGGATCCCCTATATTAGAATATCCTCTTCATTACAAAGATAATCTCAATTTATGTTTTCATGATTCTCAGATATTGTATGTAATCACAATGAATATCAGAAAGCGTGCATCAGAAGAATATTGTGGAACACTGCAATGGCTAACAAAATTTGCACCAAGGCATTGAGTGCCATTCTGGATGCAATGAAACTCATACGCTCCCTGAGGGAGTCCTGGATTAGGGGGTATCCGGGCAGTCGGACTGTGTACAATGTCCGGACTATTGAAGCGTGAAGATACAAGACTCAAGACTTTGGCCCGTGTCCGGATGGTACTTTCCTTGGCGTGGAAGGCAAGCTTGGGGATCCGGATATTATATTTCCTTCCTTGTAACCGACTCCATGTAAACCCTAGCCCTCTCCGGTGTCTATATAAACCAGAGAGGTTGGTCCTTAGAAGGCCGATCACAATTACATTCATACCATCACAGGCTAGCTCCTGGGGTTTAGCCTCTATGATCTCATGGTAGATCTACTCTTGTACTACCCATATCATCAATCTTAATCAAGCAAGAAGTAGGGTTTTACCTCCATCGAGAGGGCCCGAACCTGGGTAAACATCTGTGTCCCTCACTTCTTGTTACCATCAGCCTTGACGCACAGATCGGGACCCCCTACCCGAGATCCGCCTGTTTTGACACCGACATTGGTGCTTTCATTGAGAGTTCCTCTGTGACGTCGTCATTAGGCTCGATGGCTCCTTCGATCATCATTAACGATGCTGCCCAGGGTGAGACTTTCCTCCCCGGACAGATCTTCGTGTTCGGCGGTTTCGCGCTACGGGCCAATTTGTTTGGCCACTTGGAGCAGATCGATAGCTATGCCCCTAGCCCTCAAAGCGGGTTCGGAAACCTGAACCACACGGCGGATGCCCGAGGAGACTTGATCTTTGGCAGATTCCGGCCAGCGCCAGAAGCGCCGAACAGTCGCGATGAGCACGGCTTAGACCTGCTGTCGGACGTTGCTTGGGATATCATCCCGGCAGAAGCCCCGGACCTAAATCCGGGACAGGTGGCGTTGCCTAAGGATGGATGGTTGGACCCTGCCCCGCAGGCCATACCCTCATCGGCGATGGAGCCGAACACAGGCCTCACTTTTGACGAAACCTATGACCCCGGGCCCCTGGACTCGTGTCCGGATGGAGTTAACGCGGCGGACATCTTTCAGCACTCGCCCTTCGGCGACATACTGAACTCATTCAAAACTCTCTCTTTGACGGAGAATCTCGGGCCGAATTATGTTCGGCTCGATTGGGAAGCAGGCGACGAAGACATTCGTTGCCCACCCACCACCCACTTCATAGCCACGGTTGATGATCTAACCGACGTGCTTGACTTCGACTCCGAAGACATCGACGGTATGGACGACGATGCAGGAGAATCACAGGGGTCACCGCTGATCAGGCGGTGGACGGCCACCTCCTCATATGATATATATATGGTGGACTCTCCGAAGGAAACTAATGGCGACGAGGCAACGGAGGACAACCCCTCAGGAAGAAAGGCAAAACATGTGCGTTATCGGCACCACTCCAAACCCCGCCACACCAAAAATGGCCCCGGAAACGAGAGCAGTCCGGACGGTGCCAAAAAGGAATACAACCTGGGTCAGCCTACATTTAAGCAGGCCGGACCAATAACGACGGGATACTGGGAGAGGGACAATCACAAACACCCCTCCGACGACGAGGCAAGCCTCGGCAACGACGAATTTGGCGTACCAGAGGACCCAGTGGAGCAAGTTTGTATCAGGCGACGGCTCATGGCTACAGCAAGGAGCCTGCAAAGGAAACAAGAGCAGCTCACAGCTGACCAAGATGCGCTAGAGGAAAGGTGGACCAAGAAACTGGCCGCTGAAAAATACGAACTCGAGAGCCCCAATAAAGGGCACACATGGCACAACTGGCTACCTCGACTGGAGCAGGAAAACCACGGGCACACACACAGACGCCCACGCATCACTATGGTCCAAGGCGGCAAGCAGCAGATACGAGGAAGCATCCTCAGACCTCGGCATAAAGGTCACAAAGATCAAGACAAGGAAGTCGGTGCCACGTCCGGCAACGCTCAGTCTGACAAACGGACAAAGAGCAACATAAGCCTACTCGACCGAAGACACACGCTGGATCAGCCGTGTGAAATTCATGGTACCCCAAGAAGGACGGCAAAGCATACCAATAGAGAATGCAGGATTCTCAAAACAAAGCGGCTGGTCACATGCCGAAAGAAATAAATGGGAGATGCCTCGTCAAGAAGGCCGAGCTCGTCAAGAACCCCTCCCTCCGAGCGTAATAGTACGGCCGACCGCCCAGGACCACCTAAACCACGACAAGTTAATTGCAATGCCTCTAGACCTAGTAGTCCGGGGGCTCCATAATACACAAAGCCCACAAGGGTATGACGCCACGGAAAACATCTCCTAAAAGATGTAAGGTGCAAAGGCCAAGCTCTGTTGGCCCACCACTCTAAGCGGCTGCCTTCGGACCATCCAAAAATGCCACGCCAAAGAATAAATCCTCGGCACCTTCCCATACGATACCTTACCGTATGCTAACGGGAAAAACCACGCCAACTAGATTCTACGTGGTAAATTACCCAGGCCAACCATCCGGACATCCACTACGGAGTCCGTACTACCTCACGGTCTAACGATGAGGGACCCTGGGAGCAACAACAAAAGGACACCTAGCTGTCTTCAAGCATTTCGCATTTGCAAACTAACAATTGACGTAGAACAGAACTAGCGGCATGGAATTATCCCGGACACACAAAGGAAGGAACATGCAGGTAGAAGGCAGTTCGGATTCATTCTCAACCCGCTCACAGCCCCCTCCAGTCCGGCCATAACAGATTCCGTCAAACAACACCTCTTTCCATACATCATACCAATACGCATAGACATAAAATTATACTACAATGCGTAAATAGCAATTACCGGCTATCATTTATCGCCGACGCTCTTTGCCGAAAATGAAAGCCACGCTCCGTGTTCGCCTGGTTGCACCAGGGGCTCCACAGTACGGCAAGCAAGTCCGACCACCTTTTCGGTCGTTCGACAGCCCGAACTTATAGCACTATATGCATCTGCTCTGAATCATGTCTTGGGTCATTGGTTGGGTTTGCCCGGCTCCCATGTTTTGGTACCTTAGGTTCCGTTCTATCGGCTAAGGTAGTGTTGGGAGAACTACTGCGATTGTGTCCCGGTTCAGCCGGATGAGCACCTCAGTAGAGAAAGCCAAAAACCGACTGTCATGATGAAGCGAGAGCCAGTCCGCTGTTCGAGAGGTCATAAAATCCTTAAAGATTTATTCCGCACAATGCCATTATAAATGTTGAGTGCGACGGATCAGTCTTCTGATCAGGCGCCAATAGAGCCCCTAGTTCGGCCTTCCGAACACTAGGGGTTGCACCGACCATACTCGAATTCCTATGGCTAAGTGAGAGTAATAAAGCCTTATAGTCCAATTGCCTGGTTCACGGAAAGATACACCTCCTTCAAAGGACCCAACTATGGGATAAAGAGCGTTCAGATATATCCCGAACACCCCCGTATCCTTTTTACGAGGGGGCAGAAGCCGACGACTCGCCAACTCCTAGAATTTGCATACAATAAACAGCCGCACAGGAAGAACATATGTTCAAATAAAACAGGCAATATATAATAAACATGCCATTATACCATATTACAACAAGCGGCACAAATGCCCTCAGGGAAATATGATGTCTTTAGCACACTTGTCCGCCACAAGGCGGGCCCCTTTCATTACACCTTCATAATACAGCTCGGGCTTGCAGTGCTCCTTACCCTCCGGCGGCCCCTCAGTCATCAGCTTCTCCGCGTCAAGCCTCCTCCAATGCACTTTCACATGAGCAAACGCCATACGCGCGCCTTCTATGCAGACATATCGCTTGATAGCATCTAGCCGAGGACAGGCGCCCACGACCCGCTTGACGAGCGCAAAGTAGCTGCTTGGAATCGGATCCGCAGGCCACAGCCGGACAACTAAGTCCTTCATGGCTAGTTCGGCCGCCTGATGCAATTCGATCAGCTGTTTCATCCGATCGATAAATGGCACCGGATAGTTCGGCGCCAGATACTGCGACCAGAAATCCCTCTCCGCGGTCTTCTTCTCCTCGGTGAGATAGAATTGAGCAGCATCTGATATGCTGCGAGGAAGATCCGCAAAAGCCCGTGGAAAAATAAGAATTCAGCCTGCCGCTCGGGTTCTTCACATTCTAACATACACGAAGCTAAGAACACAGAAGGCCTTACCAGCGGCCACTTTTCGGGCCCCCTGAATGTCCCGCGCAGCACCTCGGGCTTTTTCCCGAGCACCTTCTGCATCCTCGAGAGCTTGGGCGAGCTCGGATTCTTTCCCTTTCAGACTCTGCTCCAAGCTCTCACTTTTCTTCACAGCTTCCTGGAGCTCCCGCTCAGCGGTGATAACCCTGGCCTCATGCTTTTCACGAAGCACCTGTTCGGCCTCAACCTTCTTGTTGGCATCAACCAAAGCTTTCTTTAGTGCCTCATATTCGGCACACGCTCCTAGAGCACACAATACTAAAAAAAATATTCTGCAAAACCATGCATTCGTGCCAACTCCAAGACAAATGTTTTCAACATACCTTGCTTGTCTTCCAGTTGATTCCTCACACGGCCGAGTCCTTCCTCGGACCGTGCAAGGTTCTGCTTCAGTTCGGACACTTCCGCCTCGAAAGCGGAAGTCCTCTCTGCGGATGCCTGTTTTCACACCAAAGGGTATACATCATTTTCACAGGCTCCTGCGAAATCAGGGGGTTTGATCCCCTGCCCGGCGCTGTCTCCTTCGCCGGACAGTGTATCAGGGGTTACTACTTATATCATTTCAATTCCTTAAGGGTTTCCTAGGAGACATACCTCAAAAGCCTTTATAAGACTAAGGCAGGACGCGTTCAGCCCGCACTCGGCGGACTGAATCCTTTCAACCACCTCGCCCACAAGGGCTCGATGCTCGTCAACAATAGACGCGTTCCTCAACGCTGTCAATAGACCACCAGGCAGCTCTGCCCGAACAGAGGACGCCAGTGCCATAGGCAGGCCCCCCACCATCAGGGGTAGCTGCTCGCTCGATCCCGGAACCCTAGAGGTGCCGGGGGCCGTATCCATCCCCGCGTCTTCGGCACCAGGGATATGTCCTCCCTGGTCCGGGTCTTGTCGAGATGACACCTCAGTGTCGCGCCCAGACTTGGGGGAAGGGGCCTGCGGAGTCGTCTCGCTCACCAACGCGTCTGAGCCCAGTGAATCCTCCGACGAGGACCGGCCGGCGCAGGACCTTGCCATACTGTGCAATATGTAGGCAACAGTCGAAACTACTATACCCAAAAATGATCCCGGACGCACATGTGTGTTCGGATACTTACGACTTCTCCAGGGGCTGGGCCCTGGGATCCCACTCCGGGATGCTATCGGCAGCCGTGGGGGATGCCCCTGAGAGGGAATTTTTCCCCCTTGGGCGATCCGGCCTCCAGAGACGTGGAGGCCGTCCTCTTCCTCCCACCATCAGAGTGAGGCTCATCCTCCTTTGCTTCCTCCTCTTCGTCCTCGGACGAAGGACCATCGCTGGAGTCTTAGGATTTGGCGTCTGAAGCCTCGCGATGGCGAAGGCCACCCCAGGTCTTCTTGACCTTCTTAGAGGCCTCCTTCTTTGGCGCCTTGTAAGGCGCGGGGACCAACATCTTCGTCAGAAGAGGTCCGGCCGGTTCCTCCGGCAGGGGGGCTGGACAATGTAGCCGCTCCACCTTCTTTACCCATCCCTGGGGTTGCAGTGAAACACGATTAGGGTGTCTCCCGCATGATGTGCCAATTAAAGCGCGAATAGACAGGGTGTGGCTGTGACTTACCGAACTGGGAGAATGGGATGCTTGATACCCACGGTCCTCGGCGGGGCCCGACCACGATTTGCCGGACTTAAAGAGCACCTTCTAGATGTCCTTGTGGGTGAAGTCGTAAAGCTCCTGAAGGGTTTGGTGCTCGGCCAGATCGAACTCCCACAGGGTGCAAGCTCGGCGCTGACAAGGGAGAACCAGGCGAACTAGCATCACCTGGACTATGTCGACGAGTTTGACGTCCCTATCGATCACGCCCTGGATGCGTGTCTGGAGCAATAACAGCTCGTCAGACGAGCACCAGTTCGGGCCCTTCTCGGGCCAGGACGTGAGCCGCAGTGGGGCTCTGGATCTGAAGTCTGGAGCTGCCGCCCACTTCTTGCCGCGTGGTTCAGTGATATAGAACCACTGCTACTGCCACTCCTTCACGGAGTTGTTGAAAGCGCCTTTCGGCCAGACAGCCTTGGGCATCTTGCTTACCATGGTGCCGCCGCATTCGGCGTGTTCGCCACTCACCACCTTGGGCTTCACGTTGAAAATCTTCAGCCATAGGCTGAAGTGAGATGGGATCTGCTACCTCTTGAGCACTGCGTTGGATTTCCCCGAAGAGGAGCGGATGATGCAGCAAAGTAGCGTAAGTATTTCCCTCAGTTTTTGAGAACCAAGGTATCAATCCAGTAGGAGACCACGCACAAGTCCCTCGTACCTACACAAAATGATAGCAACTCGCAACCAACGCTTAGGGGTTGTCAATCCCTTCACGGTTACTTACGAGAGTGAGATCTGATAGAGATAATATTTTTGGTATTTTTGATAGATAGATGCAAAGTAAAAAGTAAAGGCAAAGTAAAAACAAAGCAAGTAAATAAAGTGATAGAGATTGATATGATGAGAATAGACCCGGGGGCCATAGGTTTCACTAGTGGCTTCTCTCAAGAGCATAAGTATACTACGGTGGGTAAACAAATTACTGTTGAGCAATTGACAGAATTGAGCATAGTTATGAGTATATCTAGGCAATGATCATGTATATAGGCATCACGTCCAAAACAAGTAGATCGAAACGATTATGCATCTACTACTATTACTCCACTCATCGACCGCTTCCAGCGTGCATCTAGAGTATTAAGTTAAAAACAGAGTAACACCGTAAGCAAGATGACATGGGGTAGAGGGATAAATACATGCAATATGATAAAAAAACATCTTGCTATCCTCGATGGCAACAATACAATACGTGCCTTGCTGCCCCTTCTGTCACTGGGTAAGGACACCGCAAGATTGAACCCAAAGCTAAGCACTTCTCCCATTGCAAGAACTACCAATCTAGTTGGCCAAACCAAAAAGGATAATTCGAAGAGACTTGCAAAAATAACTCAATCATAAATAAAAGAATTCAGAGAAGAATCAAATATCTTCCATAGATAATACTGGATCATAAACTCACAATTCATCTGTCTCAACAAACACACCGCAAAAAGAAGATTACATCGAATAGATCTCCACGAGAGAGGGGGAGAACATTGTATTGAGATCCAAAAAGAGAGAAGAAGCCATCTAGCTACTAGCTATGGACCCGAAGGTCTGAAGTAAACTACTCACACTTCATCGGAGGGGCTATGGTGATGATGTAGAAGCCCTCCATGGTGGATGCCCCCTCCAGTGGAGCTACGGAACAGGCCCCAAGATGGGATCTCATGGATACAGAAGGTTGCGGCGGAGGAATTAGGTTTTTGGCTCCTGTTCTGATCGTTCGGGGATACGTAGGTATATATAGGAGGAAGGAGTACGTCGGTGGAGCTCTGAGGGGCCCACGAGGTAGGGGGCGCGCCCAGGGGGGCGCGCCCTCCACCCTTGTGACCTCCTCGGGCACTACTTGGAATAGGGTGCAGGTCTCCTGGATCACGTTCGGTTGGAAAATCACGATCTCGAAGGTTTCATTGCGTTTGGACTCCGTTTGATATTCTGTTTCTTTGAAATACTGAAAAAGGCAAAAAACAACAATTCTGGGCTGGGCCTCCGGTTAATAGGTTAGTCCAATAAGTAATATAAAAGTGGAAAATAAAGCCCAATATAGTCCAAAACAGTACATAAAGTAGCATGGAGCAATCAAAAATTATAGATACGTTGGAGATGTATCAGGCATCCCCAAGCTTAATTCCTGCTCTTCCTCGAGTAGGTAAATGATAAAAAAGAATTTCTGATGCGGAGTGATACTTTGGCATAATTTCAATGTAAATCTTCTTAATTGTGATATGAATATTCAGATCCGAAAGATTCAAGACAAAAGTTCATATTGACACAAAAATAATAATACTTCAAGCATACTAATCAAAGCAATCATGTCTTCTCAAAATAACATGGCAAAAGAAAGTACATCCCTACAAAATCATATAGTTAGGCTATGCTTCATTTTCGTCACTCAAAGATGTTCCCAACTTCTATACCCCCGATGACAAGCCAAGCAATTGTTTCATACTTAAATAATCTCAAACTTTTTCAACCTTTACGCAATACATGAGCGTGAGCCATGGATATAGCACTATGGGTGGAATAGAATGTGATGATGGGGATTGTGTGGAGAAGACAAAAAAATAGAAGGTCTCACATTGACGATGCTAATCAACGGGCTATGGAGATGCCCATCAATTGATGTCAACATGAGGAGTAGGGATTGCCATGCAACGGATTCACTAGAGCTATGAATGCCCAACAAAAGAAAACTAGTGGGTGTGCATCCAACTTGCTTGCTCATGAAGACCTAGGGCATTTGAGGAAGCCCATCGTAGGAATATACAAGCCAAGTTCTATAATGAAAAATTCCCACTAGTACGAAAAGATAACTTATGAGACTCACTACAAGAGGAACAAGGTGCTACTTTGAAGCACAATATATGAGACTCACTACATGAAGAACAAGGTGCTACTTTGAAGCACAAGTGTGGAAAAAGAGATAGTAGCATTGCCCTCTTTTTTTCTTTTTTTGGGCCTTTCTTTTTTTGGCCTTTCTCTTTTTCTTTGGGCAATGCTCTAATAATGATGATCATCACACTTCTATTGATTACAACGCAAGGGTTACAACTTGAAACTTAGAACAAGATATGACTCTATATGAATGCCTCCGACGGTGTACCGTGATGGTGCTATGAATCAAGAGTGACATGTATGGAAAATAATGCATGGTGGCTTTGCCACAAATACGATGTCAACTACAACATCATGCAATGGCAATATGACAAAAGTAATGTATGTCATGATGATGATGGTGGAAGTTGCATGGCAATATATCTCGGAATGGCTATGGAAATTCCATGATAGGTAGGTATGGTGGCTGTTTTGAGGAAGATATAAGGAGGTTTATGTGTGATAGAGTATATCGTATCACGGGGTTTGGATGCACCGGCGAAGTTTGTGCCAACTCTCAAGGTGAGAAAGGGCAATGCACGCTACCGAAGAGGCTAGCAAAGGCGGAAAGGTGAGAGTGCGTATAATCCATGGACTCAACATTAGTAAAAAGAACTCATATACTTATTGCAAAAATTTAGAAGTCATCAAAAATTCAAGTACTACGTGCATGCTCCTAGGGGGATAGATTGGTAGGAAAATACCATCGCTCATCCCTGACCGCCACTCATAAGGATGCACAAGCCAGGTACACTTCATGTTTCAAATTTGTTACAAAACTTTAACCATACGTGCATGCTACGGGATTTGCAAACTTCAACACTAGTATTTCTCAAATTCATAATCACCCAACTAGCACGACTTTGATATTATCACCTCCATATCTCAAAACAATTATCAAGCATCAAACTTATCTTAGTATTCAATTCACTCAAAAGAAAGTTTCACATATCTTGAACACCAAGTATATTAACATTAAGCAAATTACCATGCTATTAAAGACTCTCAAAATAATCTAAGTGAAGCATGAGAGATCAATAGTTTCTTTAAAACAAATCCACCACCGTGCTCTAAAAGATCTAAGTGAAGCACTAGAGCAAAAATTATCACGCTCAAAAGATATAAGTGAAGTACTATGAGCAAAATTATCAAGCTCAAAAGATATAAGTGAAGCGCATAGAGTATTCTAACAAATTCCAAATCATGTATGGCTCTCTCAAAAGATGTGTATAGCAAGGATTATTGTGGTAGACTAACAAGCAAAGACACAAATAATACAAGACGCTCCAAGCAAAACACATATCATGTTGGTGAATAAAAATATAGCTCCAAGTAAATTACCGATGGAAGTGGACGAAAGAGGGGATGCCTTCCGGGGCATCCCCAAGCTTTGACTTCTTGGTTTCCTTGGATTATCTTGGGGGTGCCATGGGCATCCCCAAGCTTAGGCTCTTGCCACTCCTTGTTCCATAATCCATCAAAAGAATTCACCCAAAACTTGAAAACTTCACAACACAAAACTCAACAGAAATCTCGTGAGCTCTGTTAGAGAAAGAAAACAAAAGACTACTTCAAGGTACTGTAATTAACTCATTATTTATTTATATTGGTGTTAAACTTACTGTATTCCAAGTTCTCTATGGTTTATAAACTAATTTACTAGCCATGGATTCATCAAAATAAGCAAAGAACACACAAAAAACATAAATCTTTCAAAAACAGAACAGTTTGTAGCAATCTGTAACTAACGCAAACTTCTGGAAATCTAAAAATTCTAAAAAAATAGGAAGTCCTGGAAAATTTGTTTATTGATCATCAGAAAAAAGAATAAACGCCAAATCACGTTCCTGTGATTTATCATAACTAAATTCGGGCGCGCAAAGTTTCTGTTATTCAGCAGAATCAAATCAACTATCATCGTAGGTTATCCTATAGGTTCTACTTGGCACAAACACTAATTAAAACATAAAACAACATAAAAACATAAGGTAGATGGATTATTTATTCTTAAACAGAAGCAAAAACAAAAAACACAAAATAAAATTGGGTTGCCTCCCAACAAGCGCTATCGTTTAACGCCCCTAGCTAGGCATAAAAAGCAAGGATAGATCTAGGTATTGCCATCTTTGGTAGGCAATCCATAAGTGGCTCTCATGATAGATTCATATGGTAATTTTATTTTCTTTCTAGGGAAGTGTTCCATACCCTTATTTAAGGGAAGTTGGAATCTAATATTCCCTTCCTTTATATCAATAATTGCACCAATCGTTCTAAGGAAAGGTCTACAAGAATAATAGGACATGAAGGATTGCAATCTATATCAAGAACGATAAAATCTATGGGCACATAATTCCTATTTGCAACAATAAGAACATCATTAATTCTTCCCATAGGTTTTTTAATAGTGGAATCTGCAAGATGCAAGTTTAGAGAGCAATCATCAAAATCACGGAAATCTAGCAAATCACATAAAGTTTTGGGAATAGTAGAGACGCTAGCACCCAAATAACACAAAGCATGGAACTCAAAATCTTTAATTTTAATTTTAATAGTAGGTTCCCATTCATCATAGAGTTTTCTAGGGATAGAAACTTTCAACTCAAGTTTTTCTTCATAAGATTGCATCAAAGCATCAACAATATGTTCGGTAAAGGCCTTATCTTGACTATAAGCATGAGGAGAATATAGCACGGATTGCAACAAGGAAATACAACCAATCAAAGAGCAATTTTCATAATTAAATTCCTTGAGATCCAAAATAGTGGGTTTAGCAACATCATGGTTTTTATTTATTTCAATCCCACTTTCATCAATTTCAGCATCAAGATCTAGAAACTCCGAATTCTTAGAACGTCTTCTAGGTAAAGGAAGATAATCTTTATATTCGTCAAGATTGATATTGCAAACAAAGATTTAATGGGGGACACATCAATAACTTTTAGATCTAGGAATTGGAAGAACACGCTTTAATAAAGGCATCTTTGGAAGCATGCATCCTTGCGGTTCTTTCCTTGCACTCATCAATGGAAATTCTCATGGCTTTGAGAGACTCATTGATATCATGCTTAGGAGGAATAGATCTAAGCTTTAAAGAATCAATTTCAAGAGAAATTCTATCAACGTTCCTAGCCAAATCATCCACTTTAAGCAATTTCTCTTCAAGCAAAGCATTGAAATTCTTTTGTGAATTCATAAACTCTTTAACACTACTCTCAAACTCAGAGGGCATCTTATTAAAATTTCCATAAGAGTTATTGTAGGAATTTCCATAATTATTAGAAGGATTGCTAGGATAAGGCCTAGGATTAAAATTCCCTCTATAAGCGTTGTTTCCAAAACTATTCCTACCAACAAAATTCACATCCATAGATTCATTATTATTCTCAAGCAAAGTAGATAAAGGCATATCATTGGGATCAAGAGGAGTATTTTTAGGAGCAAACATCTTCATAAGTTCATCCACATTTTCACTCAAAACATTGATTTCTTCTATAGCATGCACTTTCTTACTAGAAGATCTTTAGGTGTGCCATTGAGAATAATTAACCATAATATTATCAAGCAATTTGGTAGCATCCCCTAACGTAATTTCCATAAAAGTGCCTCCCACGGTCGAATCTAAAAGATTTCTAGAAGCAAAATTCAATCCGGCATAAAAAATTTGTATGATTATCCATAAATTCAAACCATGAGTAGGGCAATTGAGAAGCATTAATTTCATTCTTTCCCAAGATTGGGCAACATGCTCATGATCAAGTTGTTTAAAATTGATGATGTCGTTCCTAAGAGTGATAATCTTAGCGGGAGGAAAATACTTAGAGATAAAAGCATCTTTGCACTTGTTCCAAGAATCAATACTATTTTTAGGCAAAGATGAAAACCAAACTTTAGCACGATCTCTAAGTGAAAACGAAAATAACTTCAATTTGACAAGATTGTTATCCGTATCTTTCTTCTTTTGCATATCACACAAATCAACAAAATTGTTTAGATGAGTAGCGGCATCTTCACTAGGAAGGCCGGCAAATTGATCTTTCATAACAAGATTCAACAAAGCGGTATTGATTTCACAAGACTCATCATTATTAAGAGGAGCAATCGGAGTACTAAGGAAATCATTATTATTGGTATTCGAGAAATCCCACAATTTGGTATTATCTTGCGCCATGGCAACAAGTAATCCAACACACAAGCAAACAGAAAGGCAAAGGGAAAAAGGCAAACGGGAAAGAGAGGAGGAGATTGGGAAAGAGAGAGCAAATAAAACGGCAAGGGTGAAGTGGGGGAGAGGAAAACGAGAGGCAAATGGCAAATAATGTGATGCGAGAGATAGGGATTGCGATGGGTACTTGGTATAGTTGACTTTCTTGTGTGAGCCTCCCCGGCAATGGCGCGAGAAATTCTTCTTGCTACCTCTTGAGCACTGCTTTGGATTTCCCCGAAGAGGAGAGGATGATGCAGCAAAGTAGCGTAAGTATTTCCCTCTGTTTTTGAGAACCAAGGTATCAATCCAGTAGGAGACCACGCACAAGTCCCTCTTACCTACACAAAACGATAGAAACTCGCAACCAACGCTTAGGGGTTGTCAATCCCTTCACGGTCACTTACGAGAGTGAGATCTGATAGAGATAATATTTTTGGTATTTTTGATAGATAGATGCAAAGTAAAAAGTATAGGCAAAGTAAAAACAAAGCAAGTAAATAAAGTGATAGAGATTGATATGATGAGAATAGACCCGGGGGGCATAGGTTTCACTAGTGGCTTCTCTTAAGAGCATAAGTATTCTACGGTGGGTAAACAAATTACTGTTGAGCAATTGACAGAATTGAGCATAGTTATGAGTATATCTAGGCAATGATCATGTATATAGGCATCACGTCCAAAACAAGTAGATCGAAACGATTCTGCATCTACTACTATTACTCCACTCATCGACCGCTATCCAGCATGCATCTAGAGTATTAAGTTAAAAACAGAGTAACACCGTAAGCAAGATGACAAGATGTAGAGGGATAAATTCATGCAATATGATAAAAAAACCATCTTGTTATCCTCGATGGCAACAATACAATACGTGCCTTGCTGCCCCTTCTGCCACTGGGTAAGGACACTGCAAGATTGAAACCAAAGCTAAGCACTTCTCCCATTGCAAGAACTACCAATCTAGTTGGCCAAACCAAAAAGGATAATTTAAAGAGACTTGCAAAGATAACTCAATCATAAATAAAAGAATTCAGAGAAGAATCAAATATTTTCCATAGATAATACTGGATCGTAAACCCACGATTCATCGTTCTCAACAAACACACCACAAAAAGAAGATTACATCGAATAGATATCCACGAGAGAGGGGGAGAACATTGTATTGAGATCCAAAAAGAGAGAAGAAGGCATCTAGCTACTAGCTATGGACCCGAAGGTCTGAAGTAAACTACTCACACTTCATCGGAGGGGCTATGGTGATGATGTAGAAGCCCTCCTTGGTGGATGCCCCTTCCGACGGAGCCCGGAACAGGCCCCAAGATGGGATCTCATGGATACAGAAGGTTGCGACGGTGGAATTAGGTTTTTGGCTCCTGTTCTGATCGTTCGGGGATACGTAGGTATATATAGGAGGAAGGAGTACGTTGGTGGAGCTCCGAGGGGCCCACGAGGTAGGGGGCGTGCCCAGGGGGGCGCGCCCTCCACCCTCGTGACCTCCTCAGGCACTACTTGGAGTAGGGTCCAAGTCTGCTGGATCACGTTCGGTTGGAAAATCACGATCCCGAAGGTTTCATTCCGTTTGGACTCGTTTGATATTCTGTTTCTTCGAAATACTGAAAAAGGCAAAAAACAACAATTCTGGGATGGGCCTCCGGTTAATAGGTTAGTCCCAAAAGTAATATAAAAGTGGAAAATAAAGCCCAATATATTCCAAAACAGTAGATAAAGTAGCATGGAGCAATCAAAAATTATAGATACATTGGAGACGTATCAGGATCCGGAGAAAAGCCTCGCATACGATGATGAACGTCAAGATATTGAGGAAGGAGTTGGGGGAAAGATCATGAAAATTGATCCCGTAGTAGTACATGACTCCCCGAACGAATGGGTGAAGGGGAAACCCGAGCCCACATACCAAATGGGGAAGGAACACAACTCTCTCATGAGATTCCGGAGTAGGGACGACCTGTCCCACCGGGGGAAGACGGTGGCCGATCTTTTGGGCCTGATACCCGGCTCCCCGGAGCTTCTTGATGTCCTTCTCCTGGACAGTTGAGGCCATCCATTTGCCTCCTGCTCTGGACATCTTCAGAAAGCTTCCCTTCGGTGGGGGAGAAGAGTGCTTGGGTGTTAGGGCTCGCACAAAGGGGAATGAGCTAGCAGGAGAAGGAGGCGTGGGTAAAAGAGAAAGGAACCTGACCTCCTTATAAAGGCGATAAAGGCTTTTTGTTCTTCTCCACTTGCCGGGTCGAACCCATCCGCCTCCCACTCGCCGCAATTAGTGGCACGGTTAGATTACCCATGCCCGTATTGATGAGGATCCCTTAATAAGGGGACACGATCTCTGCTTTGACAAGACGTGTCATAGAAACCGCCTCATGATATGCGTTGTAGCTGGTTGTGTGGAAACGGCTCGAGTAATGGATCCGATCATAATAACGTGTCGCCTCATCAGAAAAAGCTGTCAGCAGATTGTGTTTGTGAAATATAATTCTCTCTACTGTGGTATGCGAGGATCATTTCCCAGATCCGGACACGATTTGAGTGTTCGGTAATTACTTTGGAGTATTCAGAGGAGGAACCCTCTTTGCAATGCCGAAGACAATACGGCACGCCGGACTCATTGTCATTGAAGCCTGGTTCAGGGGCAACTAAGGGAGTCCTGGATTAGGGGGTATCCGGACAGCCGGACTGTGTACAACGTCCGGACTATTGAAGCGTGAAGATACAAGACTCAAGACTTCGGCCCGTGTCCGGATGGGACTTTCCTTGGCGTGGAAGGCAAGCTTGGCGATCCGGATATTATATTTCCTTCCTTGTAACCGACTCCATGTAAACCCTAGCCCTCTCCGGTGTCTATATAAACCAGAGAGGTTGGTCCTTAGAAGGCTGATCACAATTACATTCATACCATCACAGGATATCTCCTAGGGTTTAGCCTCTACGATCTCGTGGTAGATCTACTCTTGTACTACCCATATCATCAATATTAATCAAGCAGGAAGTAGGGTTTTACCTCCATCGAGAGGGCCCGAACCTGGGTAAACATCTGTGTCCCTCACTTCTTGTTACCATCAGCCTTGACGCACAGATTGGGACCCCCTACCCGAGATCCGCCGGTTTTGACACCGACACTCCCCACCTACAGATTCTTGTTCAGAATATGATCCTAATGACTATTCTGACCTCGAGGAGTCGAAGGCAAATGGCATGTCATGTTCACTCATCAAGGTGCCTATTCTAATTTGGCAAGGTTTTATTGATTGTATCTTGCATAAGGTGTCTTGTATTTCTTCTACTTTGTTACAACGCCATCTGCTTCATTTACTCATCATATATGTCAAGGTGCCATGCCCATCCATTATCAATACATATTCAATCTATCATCATACCATGCTTTTTTATTCAAATGTTGTCCTTGTGCATTAGACATCAAAAAGGAAGAGGGTGATTGCCGAACCTGAAGGAGCATCAGCAAAGCCCTTAAAAATGTGGTGGTGCCGGACAAATCAGAAAACACCGCACTTATATTGGCTCTACAACTAGTGACACAAAAGCGCAGGACCGACTACAGCGGACTATACCCATACTTCACTAGCCACACCACTAGCCACACCACACACGACCTGCACTCCAGCAAAAGTTATGCTGATTTCAGGTTCCATAGCACCAACCGTACCACAGAAAAATCCCACTCCAGCAAAAATTACAGCAAGTCCACCGGCCGAAGACCTATCCCAACTGCAGAGACGGCCAATTCCTACAGATTGGAACCCCATTCCAGTCATTCCCAGTTTAAAAGACAATGCTTTCAATGTAGTTAGGGATTACGTGCATAAATTCCCATCATGGGAAGATTATAGTGAACACAAACACCATTATCACATCTTCCTGTCCAACTTACGTGTAAGTGCTACTATTCATGGTGATTACTTTCCTATTTTGCTGATTGAACACATCAATGATTTACATTACATTGCTGTAAGTAGGCGAGGGTCAATCTGGATAGTCATGACAAGCAAAGCTTGCTTGCGCTTTTCAAGGAAGCATTATAGCGGTATCAGTGTTACCTGAAGAAATCACACTTTGATGGCAAGTGTATAAATAAATTTCCGGTGAAGTCTCCTGTGCTAAATTTAGAAGACATTGAATGGAAAAAACCTTGTTATGCACTAGTCTCGTTCCCAGGATGAGGTACTGTCTATGATATCACAAGACAATTTGAACTTCTACTTTCCCGCATGTGCCTTACGGATCTCTTTTGCAGGAAATCTGCTCGAAGAAGGATGACAGGATATCGCAAATATGCTGCCCGCTGCTTTGCTCTTGTTAGTACCTATTGTCCTGTATCACTGTACTTGCATTCATACCTGGTTCATTATGTGAAAGAAGTATGCATGATAGCTTGCTTATCAATTGTTTGCTCCAAATTATCAGATCTATGTTAATGGTTACATTAGTGTAGAATATATCCAATGCCAATGAAAAAGTTTAGCTCTGCATTGTTATTGTAAGTACCTGCTGTCCTTTATCAGTGTATTTATATTGGCAGCTAGTTGTTCATGTACCATCACTCTGCAGGTTATTTTCCTTTGCCCTCCATTTTCTACACATCAGATCTATATTTACTTTTACCATAAAGTTGAATAACATCGATGGTGTCGAAGAAGTTTAGCTCTGCATTGCTCTTGGTTGTACCTTTTGCCTATATCGTTGTACTTACATTTATAGCTACTTGCTTATGTAGCATCACTCTTCA
This sequence comes from Triticum dicoccoides, assembly GCF_002162155.2. Lineage (NCBI taxonomy): Eukaryota > Viridiplantae > Streptophyta > Magnoliopsida > Poales > Poaceae > Triticum > Triticum dicoccoides. The sequence goes on from NC_041383.1 coordinate 590,488,580, forward strand.
TCGTATCTTAAATATTCTCCATTTTTTCTTATATTATCACATCTATATTTACTCTTAACAAAATGTAGAATGAAGGCAATGCTTATGAAGAAGATTCTGTGGTAAACTTCTTGAATTGCCCCCCCCCCCATCAGCACGGACAAGGGCTTTATAGAGCCGGTCTTCACCACTATTGTAAGTTTGTCCTTCTCAAGCCTTCAAACTTTGTTGTGTATATTTGGTTAGGCATGACTACAACAGCTGTTTATTTCTGGTGTTTGCATCAAATTGCATGTTTAAAATTTACTATGTAGTTCATAAACAAAAGTTTGTCCTTCCCAATTTAAGTTTTCAATTGTACAACGAAGTTCCTTCTTCATACCATGTAAATTAAACTATACAGAGCAAGTGATCTTCTTTTGCACTGCATATATGCTTATGTTCTTGATCCATGATCCAGTGGCGTGGTGAACCTACCCACTACAGCACAATGTCATATTCTGTAATGTATTAACTATGAACAATGTCATATCATTCTACTATTATTTAAACCATCTCTTTATTTGCCAATCTGAAATGGGATAAATTGACAGCACACTAACCATTGATACTTATGAATTCTTGATCTCTAATCTAGTGGTGTCGTGAAGCTGCCAACTCCTTCACAATGTCATTTCCTGCCGTGTCTTAACCTGAACAATACCATATTGTGTTAATGCTATTTTAAACTGTGTCACTTTATTCGTCAATAAGAAATGTGATGAATTGTAAGCACTGATACTTATATGTGCAAAACATGTCATCTGTCTGCTTGTTTCTCTTTCAGAGTGAGGAGAATATAAGCGTCAAACAAGCGCAGTCTCATTGGCTTGCTCAGCTGCTTGCGCTACAGCTCCCGAGCAAGGCTAACCTTTCCTGAACTATATTGAAGTGATGTCAGTTTTGTATATTATTTTGTCGGCGTGTTTATTTGCACTAGTGGCGATCTTTGATGCCCAGTGTATGTAACCTGATGTCTGCTTGTGCTTTATTATCATAGTGGCGAACTTTGGTGCCAAGTGGATGTAATATGTCATAATTTCTTTATTGTATAGTCTAGGTTTTTTCTTATTCACAATGTTGCAGTTATTTTACTGTATATATATCCTGTCTTCGCTCCATGAAAAGTAAACCGGCCAAACCATAAAATTACGATACATAATCGGGTCGTCATGCAAATCGCTATGTATGGGCCGCATCATGGGCCTGTTAACAAGCCTAAATGTAAACTGGCCCACTAGTAGTTTCGGGCATTTAATAGGCCGAGTAAACCACCAGCCCTATTTTTGCAAGAAAATTCAATGGGCTTTTAGTAGGCTGAAAAGTAGGTTGGTCCTGAAACGTGCCGAACAGCTCACATGCCGACAGCAGGCCGAAATAGACCATGACCCATGATTGTGCAAATCACATCACGGGTCGTTAACGGGCCAAAATTGTCTTGGTCCTTCTTTGGCCCAATCAAATTATCGGGTGTGAGCAGGCCGGATGCAAAGAAGGCCATAGTTAGGCCCAACTATATGACGGGCTTTTAATATGCCGAAATAAATATAGGGCTGAAATGTTAAACAGGCCTTTAACAGGCCAAAAATAATATCAGGCTGTATTACTAAATGGGCCTTTAGCAAACAGAAATCCTAACTGGGCCTCAAGTGGGCCCAAAAGCACATCATCCAGTTGACGGGCCGAATCTGATATGGCCCATAATTTAGCCCAAAGGCTCTTAAAGGGTCGGATCTGATATGGGCCGTAATATGGCCCAGAACATGGTAGGCTATTAACAGCCTGGATCTCATATGTGCCCTTATTAGGTCCAGAACGTGGCAGGCTGTTAATAGACCAGATTAAATATGGGCTGGCATTTGGCCCAAAACATGGTAGCATGTTAACGGGCCAGCCCACTAATGTCTTCAAAATCTTGTGGGCCCTTAGCTGGGCCGGCCCATTATGGTCTGCAAAATCTTGTGGGCCTTTAGTTGGGCCGGCCCATTATGGTCTGCAAAATCTTGTGGGTCTTTAGTTGGGCCGGCCCACTTAATCTTTATGGGCCACTTTTGGGCTGGTCCAGGTGTCAACATATCAAGGCGCATCTCGCCCATTGGATGAGTGACATATGTGCCAACACGGAGCTGACACGTGATTTCGTTGGCCAATGAGAATTTTACACATGGAAAATCGCCATTGGTCGTGGCTGTTAGCGGGTTATCAGATCCAAAACCGGATCCGATAGCACCCGTTACGGTGGATGCCACGTGTTCGTTACCCTAGACGAAAGCACTTCAATGATGCGCCATTTCTTTACATGGAAGTGGACACTTCCGTGATGATAATTTTGGTAATTTCATGGAAAACTTCTACGACAGCATAGATATGACTATCTTGATTCTGTCATAAAATCGTCATGGATATACATGCATGACAGAAAATGTGACCTACTGTGACAAACACGTATCATCATAGAAGTATATTTTTTTGTAGTGCAAGACCGAGACACCTCTCCGGTAAATAACCATTAGCGGAACCAGGGTGACCATATTGGTTCCTACATATTCTACGAATATCTTTATCGGTTGAACCATTATGACAACATGTGTAATTCCCTTTGTCCATCGGTATGTTACTTGCCCGAGATTCGATCCTTGTTATCACTATACCTAGTTCAATCTCATTACTGGCAAGGCTCTTTACTCGTCCAATAATACATCATCTCGTAACTAAGTCATTACTCATTTGCTTGCAAGGCTTCTTATGATGTGTATTACCTAGAGGTCCCAGAGATACCTCTTCGGTACTTGCAGTGACAAATGCTAATCTCGATCTATGTTAACTCAAAAAACACCTTGGAGATACCTCTAGAGTATCTTTATGATCACCCAGTTACGTTGTGATGTTTTATAGCACACCAGGTATTCCTCCAGTATCCAGGAGTTGCATAATCTCATAGTCGAAGGAATATGTATTTGACATGAAGGAAGCAATAGCAATAAATTGAACGATCATTATGCTAAGCTAACGGATGGGTCTTGTCCATCACATCATTCTCCTAATGATGTGATCCCATTATCAAATGACAACCCACATGTCCATGGTTAGGAAACGTTAACCATCTTTGATCAATGAGCTAGTCTAATAGAGGCTCACTAGGGACATAGTATTTTTTATGTATTCACACATGTATTTAGTTTTTTGACCAATACAATTCTAGCATGAATAATAAACCTTTATCATGAATAAGGAAATATAAATAACAACTTTATTACTACCTCTAGGGCATATTCCTTCAGTTTCCCACTTGCACTAGAGTCAATAATCTAGATTACATTGTAATGAATCTAACACCCATGGAGTCTTGGTGTTGATCATATTTTGCTCGTGGAAGAGTCTTAGTCAACATGTCTGCTACATTCAGATCCTTATGTATTTTGCAAACTTCTATGTTTCCATCCTTGACATATTCGTGAATAGATTTGATGCATATCTTGATGTGTTTGGTTCTCTTGTGAAACCTGGATTCCTTCGCCAAGGCAATTACTCTAGTGTTGTCACATAATATTTTCATTGGACCCGATGCACTAGGTATTACACCCAGATCGAATATGAACTCCTTCATACAGACTCCTTCATTTGCTGCTTCCGAAGCAACTATGTACTCCGGTTCACACGTAGATCCTGCACGATGCTTTGCTTGGAACTGCACCAACTGATAGCTCCACCATTCAATATAAATACTTATCCGTTTTGTGACTTAGATTCATCCGGATCAGTGTCAAAGCTAGCATCGATGTAACCATATATGACGAGCTTTTGTCACCTCCATAAACGAGAAACATATCCTTGGTCCTTTTCAGGTACTTCAGGATGTTCATGACCGCTATACAGTGATCCACTCCTGGATTACTTTCGAACCTCCCTGCCAAACTTATCGCAAGGCACACATCAGGTCTAGTACATAGCATAGCATACATGATAGAACCTATGGCTGAGGCATAGGGAATGACTTTCATTTTCTCTCTATCTTCTGTAGTGGCCGGGCTTTGAATCTGACTCGACTTCACACCTTGTAACACAGGCAAGAACCCTTTCTTTGACTTATCCATTTTGAACATCTTCAAAATTTTATCAAGGTATGTGCTTTGTGAAAGTCCTATTAAGCGTCTTGATCTATTTCTATAGATCTTGATATCCAATATATATGCAACTTTACCGAGGTCTTTCATTGAAAAACTCTTATTCAAGTACCCTTTTATGCTATCCAGAAATTCTATATCATTTCCACTCAATAATATGTCATCCACATATAATATCAGAAATGCTACAGAGCTCCCACTCCCTTTCTTGTAAATACAGGCTTCACCGTAAGTCTATATAAAACCATCTGCTTTGACAACCTCATCAAAGCATATATTCCAACTCCGAGATGCTTGCACCAGTCCATAGATGGATCACTGGAGCTTGCACACTTTGCTAGCACCTTTAGGATCGACAAAAACTTCTGGTTGCACCATATACAACTCTTCTTTAAGAAATCCATTAAGGAATGCAGTTTTGATGTCCATTTACCAGATTTCATAATCATAAATGCGGCAATTGCTAACATGATTCGGATGGACTTAAGCATCGCTACGGGTGAGAAAGTCTCATCATAGTCAACCCCTTGAACTTGTCGAAAACCTTTCGTGACAAGTCAAGCTTTGTAGATAGTAATATCACCATCAGCGTCAACCTTCTTCTTGAAAATACATTTATTTTCTATGGCTTACCGATTATCGGGCAAGTCCACCAAAGTCCACACTTTGTTCTCACACATGGATCCTATTTCAGATTTCATGGCCTCTAGCCATCTGTCGGAATCTGGGCTCATCATAGCTTCTTCATAGTTCGTAGGTTCGCCTTGGTCTAGCAACATGACTTCCAGGACAGGATCACCATACCACTCAAGTGCGGATCGTGCTCTGGTCGACCTACGAGGTTCAGTAGTAACTTGATCTGAAGTTTCATGATCATTATCATTTGCTTCCTCTCAAGTTGGTCTAGGCATCACAGGAACAGTTTTCTCTCATGTACTACTTTCCAATTCGAGAGAAGGTACAATTACCTCATCAAGTTCTACTTTCCTCCCACTCACTTCTTTCGAGAGAAACTCCTTCTAGAAAGGATCCATTATTAGCAACAAAGATCTTGCCTTTGGGCCTATGGTAGAAGGTGTACCCAATTGTTTCCTTAGGGTATCCTATGTAGACACACTTCTCTGATTTGGGTTCGAGCTTATCAGGCTGAAGCCTTTTGACGTAAGTGTCACAACCCCAAACTTTAAGAAACAACAACTTAGGTTCCTTGCCAAACCACTGTTCATATGCTGTCGTCTCAATGGATTTAGATGGTGCCCTATTTAACGTGAATGCAGCTATCTCTAATGCATAACCCCAAAACGATAGTTGTAAATCAGTAAGAGACATCATAGAATGCACCATATCTAATACAGTTCGTTTTTGACATTCGGACACACCATTACGTTGTGGTGTTCCAGGTGGAGTGAGTTGTGAAATAATTCCACATTGTTTTAAATGAAGGCCAAACTCGTAACTCAAATATTCGCCTCCACGATCAGATCATAGAAACTTTATTTTCTTGTTACGATGATTCTCCACTTCACACTAAAATTCTTTGAACTTTTCAAATGTCTCAGACTTGTGTTTCATCAAGTAGATATACCCATTCCTACTCAAGTCATCTGTGAAGGTTAGAAAATAATGATACCCCCTGCGTGCCTTAACACTCATTTGACCGCATACATTGGTATGTATTATTTCCAACAAGTCATTAGCTTGCTCCATTATTCTGGAGAACGGAGTTTTAGTCATCTTTCCAATGAGGCATGGTTCGCAAGTATCAAATGATTCATAATCAAGTGGTTCCAAAAGTCCATCTGCATGGAGTTTCTTCCTGTGCTTTACACCAATTTGACCTAAACGACAGTACCACAACTATGTTGCACTATTTTGGCATCAATATTAGGAATATGTGTATCACTGCAATCGAGATTCAACAAGAATAGACCACTCTTCAAGGGTGCATGACCATAAAAGATATTATTCATATAAATAGAACAACCATTATTCTCTGACTTAAATGAATAACCATCTCGCAATAAACAAGATCCAGATATAATGTTCATGCTCAAAGCGGGCACCAAATAACAATTATTGAGGTCTAAGACTAATCCTGAAGGTAGATGTAGAGGTAGTGTGCCGACGGCGATCACATCGACCTTGGAACCATTTCCGATGTGCATCGTCACCTCGTCCTTAGACAATCTTCATTTATTTTGCAGCTCCTATTTTGAGTTACAAATATGAGCAACCGAACCAGTATCAAATACCCAGGCGCTACTACGAGCATTAGTAAGGAAGCATAAATTACATTTATATCAAACATACCTTTGTTCACTTTTCCATCCTTCTTATCCGCCAAATACTTGGGGCAGTTCCGCTTCTAGTGACCACTCCCTTTGCAGTAGAAGCACCCAGTTTCAGGCTGGGGTCCAGCTCTGGGTTTCTTCCCGGGAGTGGCAACTTGCTTGCCATTCTTTTTGAAGTTCCCTTTCTTTCCCTTGCCCTTTTTCTTGAAACTAGTGGTCTTGTTAAACATCAACATTTGATGCTCCTTCTTTATTTATACCTCCGTGACCTTAAGCATTCTGAAGAGCTTGGGAATTATTTTGTTCATCCCTTGCATATTATAGCTCATCACAAAGCCTTTATAGCTTGGTGGCAGTGATTGAAGAACTCTGTCAATAACACAATCAACGAGAAGATCAACTCCCAGCTAAGTCAAGTGATTATAATACCCAGACATTTTGAGTATGTGTTCACTGACAGAACTATTCTCCTCCTTCTTGTAGTTATAGAACTTGTTGGAGACTTCATATCTCTCAACCCGGGCATTTGCTTGAAATATTAACTTCAACTCGTGGAACATCTCATATGATCCATGATGTTCAAAACGTCTTTGAAGTCTCGGTTCTAAGCCGTAAAGCATGGCACACTAAACTATTCAGTAGTCAACAGATCGAGCTTGCCAGACGTTCATAACATCTACATCAGCTCCTGCAGCAGGCTTGTCACCTAGTGGTGCATCAAGGACATAATTCTTCGGTGCAGCAATGAGCATAATCCTCAAGTTACGGACACCATCGTCTTCCAACTTAGCTTTCTCTAGGAATGCATTAAAATTAAGGGGAACGGTAGCTCGGGCCATTGATCTACAACATAGATATGCAAAATATAAGACTAAGTTCATGATAAATTAAGTTCAATTAATCAAATTACTGATGAACTCCCACTTAAATAAACACCCCTAAAGTTATCTAAGTGATACATAATCCAAATCAACTAACCCATGTCCAGTCTTCATGTGAGATGGGTGATACATCTCCAACGTATCTATAATTTTTGATTGTTCCATGTTGTTATATTATCATTCTTAAATGTTTTACAACCATTTTATAATCATTTTATATCATTTTTTGGTACTAACCTATTGACATAGTGCCTAGTGCCAGTTGATGTTTTCTCGTTGTTTTTTACATCGCACAAAATCAATACCAAATGGAGTCCAAACGCAGCGAAAGTTTTTGTGGATTTTTATGGACCAGAAGACATCGTATGGGCCAAGAAAGTACCTGAGGGGATCTCGGAGGGGAGCACAACCCACCAGGGCGCGCCTGGGAGCCCAGGCGCACCCAAGTGGGTTGTGCCCACCTCGGTGGCCTCCCGCATTGCCTCTTTGCTCTATAAATACCCCAATATTCCGGAAAACCTAGGAAGACGATGAAAATCAATTCCAGATGCCGCAAGTTCCAAAAACACCAGATCTAATCTAGACACCATTGCGAACTGGTTCATCATGTCCATTGGTTCCTCTCCGATGATGCGTGAGTAGTTCTTCGTAGACCTACAGATCCATAGTTAGTAGCTAGATGGCTTCCTCTCTCTCTCTCTCTTGATTCTCAATACATTGGTATCTTGGAGATCCATATGATGTAAGTGTTTTGTGGTGTGTTTGTTTGATCCAATGAACTTTGACTCTATGATCAGATCTATGTTTTTATCCATGAAAGTTATTTGAGTCTTCTTTGATATCTTATATGCATGATTGATTATAGCCCCGTATTTCTTCTCCGATATTTGGGTTTTGTTTGGCTAACTCGATCTATTTTATCTTGCAATGGGAAGAGGTGCTTTGTGATGGGTTCGATCTTACGGTGCTTGATCCCGGCGAGAGAAGGGGAAACAACACGTATGTATCGATGCTATTAAGGATAACAAGATGGGGTCTATTTCTGTAACATCCGAAATTTTCAATTTGGAATGTTATACATTAGATCATCATTGCATATCATATTTTATTGCATTTTGAGTTGATCCTAGAAATTCTACGCAACTCAAGGACCTAAGGAGAGAGTTGGGGATTTCGTTATTTTCATATTTGAGTTTTCTCAAATTTTGAAAAGAGGATCGTTTGGTTTTAATTATTTTTCTCTCCAAATATTTCTTTTATGAAAATTAAAGAGAGGGGATAAAATGACTTTCCCAAAATAAAGAAATACTGGAGATTAAATATTAAAATCAAATAAGAATTTTATTCGGAGTTTTATCGCTATTTTATTTTGAATTAGGAAAAATATGCGTTCTTCAAAATTGCATTATAGGCCCAAATAAATGTTCACTTTGTCCGCTATATTTTTAAAGGAGGGGCAAATTTTATTTTAGAATTTTGGAGTCTGTTTAGTATTTCTTTTATTTGTTTTAATGCGTGCGGAATTTAAAAAAAAGCGGAACCGACTTTGCCGGGCCGTACCCGACCCGGACTCCTCCGACCGGCCCTCTTAAAAGGCCCTGTTCGTTCGTTAGCCTGTTCGTCAGTTTTCTTTTTCCAGGATTTTTCGCGATTATTATCGATCGCGATTTCTGCCCTGATTTTCGTTTTAGTTTAACTTTTCGCTCGTTTATCGGAATCAGGCGATTCAAGCGCCTAGATCTTCTCTCGAAGCCCTCTTTCTGTTTAACCAACTTGAACAAGAATTTTCTACTGTAAAATTTGACTTAAGTCGAGATTAGTAAATGGAGCTTGTTTCTTTCGCAATTTGAGTTTCGTTGCTTCCTTTGATTTGATTCTTTTTGCAAACCGGAGTTCTTAAGTTGAACTTTCTGGTTAGATCACTTATTTGAGGTTTACCCATGCTTCTAGTTGAGTACTTATTGTATGCTTGTTTGTTTGCGATAGAGTACCCGGAGTGCGAAGCATGCTACTACGAGTCTCTAGGTTTCACGGATCATCAGCAAGGCAAGTAACACTTTGATCATACCTCTTTACTACCCAGTTTTATTGCATTAGATCAATCCTCAAACAATTGCATGGTTAGGGTCTGATTAACTTGTGGGTTTTAGGAAGTAGATGAGGTAGTACCTATTGTCCTGTTTATTATCAAACCTTTGGGAGTTACTTCTATGTTATGCTTATATTGCTATGCTATGCTTGTAGACGTGGTTTGGTTCGAGTGATTCATAACAGATGTGAGTATTGTTATTTAATGATTGAACTAAGGTGGCTACTTAAATACACATCTGGGTGGATTTCTTGAAGGCACCCTGGAGTACCCAGTGGTTGTCAGGGCACCTGGAGAATCCATTGTTGTCCTAGGATATCCCGGAGTACCCGTGTAATCATCCTACGGTCCGCCACCCAGGATCAAAGGGATCATAAGATTATTCATGCTAGAAATTTCCGTGTGCAGCCACAAGCCAATATGGGCTCTGGCATAGTTGAGTAAGTTGCGTGAAGCTCTTGAAGAGGTAGACTAGCAGATGTAGTGGGTTGTAGGTGGTACTGTCTATCCAGAGTAGAGAGTTAATGCTTCATAAAGACTGTGTCTCCAATCTCCGACCATGGATGTATTTGAGTCTTATGGGGAAAAGTGCGCAAACCTCTGCAGAGTGTATAAACTAATCATGGTTAGCCGTGTCCCCGGTTATGGACATCTTGAGTATCTAGTTCTTGGATTATTATGTTGATCTCATCACTCTAATATTAATTTGTTGGGTTAATGATGATGTTTAATTGGGATTGAGTTGGAGGAACCTTCTCAATGTTTAACAACCACCATGATAGTTAAATAAAAGTTATTTCTTTGTTGTAGGGAAAAATTGGCTTTATGCAAAACTGTTAACCATAGAGCTTCCCACCTACCATATATGCATGTAGTGATAGCATTTTTTCTGTCATTACTCTATGTGTTACATTGCCAGCATATTCCATGTGCTGACTCGTTTTGCGCTGCAACATTCATGTTGCAAACTTTTCAGACGACGAGTAAGGTGCCGTAGGTTGTTGTCTTTCACTCAGTGATGCCATTGGAGTTGATAGATAAACTTTATCTTCCAAGCCTTCCGCTGTTATCGTTTCTAGATGGCCTTAAGCCATATCATTGTAGTAAGTTCTCTTTTGAGACATCTATTATATACTTAAGACAGAAGTCAAACAAGCCATCACGTTAGTCAACATAGATTAAATTATCTTGACCGTAAATTTAAGAGATTAACAGCTGAGATTTAGAAGAAGCAGCGTTACATACAAATATTTCCATGAACAAACAGTTTGGTGTGTCACTTACAACACGTCTCTTTTTTTTTGAACCAACATGTCTTTCTACTAAAAGGTATATATAGAAAAACTGCCTTTGCTTGGTGTACTATAAAGTACGTCAATCAAAAAGAAGATAAAACAGACAATTAGGAAAGTACCCAGTCCGTATAAAGGAATAGCAAGAAGAGACCGACCATCGCAACGCAACCCAAAAAAAGAAAGCGACCCCCACCCAAGAAAAGAAAGCGTCCTCTAAAAAAACAGAGAAGCATCATGGGTATAATATACATCGGTGCTGATCTCCTATATAATTTAAGCAAATTAATTAATGCAGACTCCTCCTTTTTCTATGCACAAACAAAAGAACAATCTAAAGAACAATCTGTACTGCTGCTTAGTGATCCATGTTGGGATAACAAACATTTTCTACCCAAACTGAAATATAGATTTGATAAAAAGAAAAATCAAAATATATGTGTACGTATATACATATCAAAGAGAGTGGAGCAAAGGGATTATCAGAATACTTTTTCTGATAGTAAAGCAACAAGATAGTATTGACTTCAAAATACAGATTTTCTTTTGCCATATGTTGTTTTTCGAATTTTTAATTTATTGTAATGAAATCACAACTAAAATTGTGATTTAGAAAATGCAAATAATCAAGTGTACCATATATTATGACACATAGGGAACATTATATAACTATATTAGAAGGACATCTAGAGCCATCATGAAAAAGCCGCTCAACTCCCGGAGAACCTACGATATCTCAACCATCTATGCCTGATAGGAAGGCCAGAGTGACACATACAACCATCAAGGAAAAGTTTCACAACTCTAGAGTAAAATGATTATGCAAATATTTTACGTTTGCTTAGAATAATTTGTAGCCTTAATTGTTTGGAGACCAGCAGAATGAGAAAAAAAATCGAATAAATGGTGGAGATTTAGCACTTTAGAGTTGTGATATTTGAACGGCTTAGATTTAATACCATTAGGGCACAACTCATGCAGTAGAATATTTTTTTAAGCACCCACGCAATACTAGAATCAACCCGTCCTACAACAACAACAAAAAAAGAATCAAACCTTCCTAGACAAATCGATGTGTACAAGTCGGTTACGTGCGTACAAACGCAAAGTCCTGCTCCCCGCACAAAAAAGGAAGGCAAAATCCAGCTTGGTTGTGTGTAGTTATTATGAGTCCGTCAAAAGGACAGACAGGCACCAAGCCAATACATGTACGGTGGTTCTAAGAAAAGCAAATATATTTCCCTACTCCGTAAAGGACACGGATAGTTAATAGGGATAGCAACTTGCAAAAAATGAAATGAATGCATGTAACAACTCTTTTGTTTTTTATTCTCATTCCATGCGACAAATTGACATTGTTTTATGCTAGCAAATACATCTTCCGTGGTGAAAAAATAGTTGTTTGATTTACGCATGAAATTTAACTAATTAAAAACAGGAACGTGCCTAGGAGTCTACCAATCAGACGTGTGGTAACATGCATAGAAATATCTACGTGCATATATTTGTACTCGGGCACGTTTAATACTCTACACGGATCGAAATAGAAGATCATTTAGTGTTCAGTCTAGCATAAACATTTAGTATCAATTCCAGCAAAAAAAACATTTAGTATCGAATCCTGTATATTGAGAAAAAACAATCAGTACCACCTTGATATGTACAGAGTCGGCAAAGCAAAGAAACAATGACCCCGTAACAGGGTATTTAACATTGAAGAAATCATAATTATAGCAAGAGATACTGGAGCAAGGTTTACACAACAAGATCAGAAGAGATTTATAGCTCAGCAAAAAATAGTTATGTGAATTTGGTATGTGGACAGATTTAACCTAAACTTGAAATGCAGAACAAAAAATAAATCTTGACGTTAACTATCTTGGATGTTAGATGTATATCCGTGTGTGTCTAATAGTAGGAATTTAGATTCATAACTATACGTAGATTGATAGGAGTGACGTAGGGAGGACTTGGGGCATATTGATTAGCCAATGATCACAAGTAATATATCTAAATAATAGTAGTAAACAACACTTTGTACAAAGTGTATATTGTGTAAAAATAGCAACTAACTGAAAAATCAAATAAAAAGCGCATGTCTTAAGGTGTATCAATGCTGTCATCCTCATGCACTTGCTGGTGGCGCGCCATGAGCAATCTGTATCGCTGGAACATACTGGGAGCTAGCATGTGGTGTGTTGTGGACGCAACGGTTGGAAAGTCACCGGTCGAAGCTAGAAGAATCCGGCGATAGTGAACTAAGGATCAGTTCGTCATTCTAGAGAAGACGACGATGAAAGGGGCTGGACAAGCATCCTAGATTCGGCAAGACATATCTACATTCTCGACGAAGCCAATGTTTGCCATGCATTGCCAATTGGATAAAAATTCAGAACAGCAAATCACTAACCGTCATCGTCCAATCATACGAACGACGCGATCCAAGATCACCTAGACGAAACATAGACAAAAAAGGGACCCAAGATCTGGCTATGACAGAAGCTCCCCACTCGCTCCACTAACTCCCATAAGCATTGTCGGAATGAGAACATGACGGGAGAACTTACTCAACGTCGCCAATGATATGCCATCGCATGGACACTGTAAGCTAGACACCAAGACTGGGCGCGTGCAGAGCTGGGGAGATCTAATCATGGTCTATCCCAAATCGAGCTTTTTCCAACCTCAGTGACATCAGAAGGTATCCAGAAGTGAGGGGAACCGACGATGGCGGTAACACTTACGTGGAATCCTCATAACCTTTACCAACTGGGACATTAATCAAGGTCTCAAACATGTTTTCATCAGAAAAGCATGCTTGATGTTTTATTATATTTTCAGTGATACATCAAATGCAAATATTGTAGATAATAAAATCAGCTACCAATTTTTACCGAGTAAATAATTAAAAGAAAAGAAATACATGGCCAATTTTTTTTAGTAAAATTAGATGTCTGACCACAAATGATACATCAACGCTTCTCAACACCTGTATTATCTAAAAACATTTGAACCCCAGTAACACATCTAGCCGCGCAAATGCGCGGGTAACCCCGCTAGTTCGATGTAATAAGTGTGTGATTGCTACTCTATTATAAATCCTCAAGTACTGTGCGTGTCAGCATTACCGATCCATGGATGACACTGATGCACAGAGATCAGAATGTTTGAGATCTGGTCGCTACAAGATGGTATCAGAGCACACGCTGAATGTAGGACACGACCACCAAACTAAAGCCCTAGATCACTACTCTCTTCTCATTTCTGACCCCTCTCCCTTTTCTACTCTTTAGGATGGCGGATACAAGGAACAAGTTTGCTCAACCCGATGAAGATACAGCTTTTGGATGACACTCGAAGGAAGTCACTAGATACCTGAACATCGGAATACCAAGCTTCACCGGAACCTACATCGCCACTTTACCTGAAGAGGAGCATTGGATGATTCGAGTTCAAGTTCCAGGGAGGACGTTCATGCCAGTCATTGACCCCATAGAGTTTTCCTTTGATGCACCAACCTGGAGTCTAGGAGAGAGCATGGCAGCCCACATCACCATGGGACGCATTGGAGAAGTTTACCGCAAAGATCTCAAGGATACTATCTACCAGATTTTAGGGCGCCGAGATGAGCAATGGGAGATGATCAGCACCAGGAAGGATAGATCTATTGCAGCTTTCATCCAGGAGTTAAACCAGCATATTCGTCGCCAGGAGAACCAGATGTGCGTAGGCATGATAGATCTGAAGAAGGCAATGAACAGGATCACAGACCTAGAGGAAGAACTCAAGTCTCCACGTGATGGATATGAGGAGGAAATGACGATACTCGTGGAGAAGAATGACGATTTGACGAGGAAGCTAGGAGTATTCATGGGAGACCTCGCGCCAGGAGGAGAAGACGATGATTCCACTTGCCCGGAGAACTACATCATCATCGACGACACCAACTCGGACCCCGACGATAGCGATGATAACTTTGTTGATGAAGCTGCAGCAGATATCATGGAGTCTTCCACTGATCAATTTTTCTAGTCGACCACCATATCAGTAGTAGTATTCCCCCATGTATACAGTATAGTCCGAGCATTTTTGTAACGATAGTTAGACCGATGTATGCCCTTGTTTGAATTGATTGAAGTGATATGATTGTGTTTGTCTCATGTGCACACCCACTAGTTTCTTTTGTTGAGCTTTCATACATTTATAGCTCTAATGCATCCGTTCCATGGCAATCCCTACTCCTCATGTTGACATCAATTGATGGGCATCTCCATAGCCCGTTGATTATCCTCGTCAATGTGAGACTTTCTCCTTTTTTGTATTCTTCACACAATCCCCATCATCATATTCTATTCCACACATAGTGCTATATCCATGGCTCACGCTCATGTATTGCATGAAAGTTGAAAAAGTTTGAGATTATTTAAGTACGAAATAATTGTTTGGCTTGTCATCGGTGGTGTATAAGATGGGAGCATTTTTGTGTGACGAAAACGAAGCATAGCCTAACTATATGATTTTGCAGGGATGAACTTTCTTTAGCCATGTTATTTTGAGAAGACATGATTGCTTTGCTTAGTATGCTTGAAGTATTACTATTTATTATGTCAATATGAACTTTTATTTTGAATCATTTGGATCTGAACATTCATGCCACAATAAAGAAAATTACATTGAGAATTATGCTAGGTAGCATTCCACATCAAAAATTCTGTTTTTATCATTTACCTACTCGAGGACAAGCAGGAATTAAGCTTGGGGATGCTTGATACGTCTCCAACGTATCTATAATTTTTGATTGTTCCATGCTATTATATTACCTGTTTTGGATGTTTATGGGCTTTACTTTACACATTTATATCATTTTTGGGACTAACCTACTAACCGGAGGCCCAGCCTGTATTGTTTTTTTTTGCCTATTTCAGTGTTTCGAAGAAAAGGAATATCAAACGGAGTCCAAATGGAATGAAACTTTCCGGAGCATGATTTTTGGAACGAATGTGATCCAGAGGACTTGGAGTGCAAGTCAAGAAGCAGCTGAGGCAGCCACGAGGGTGGAGCCCCCCGCCCCTAGTGGGCGCGCCCCTATCTCGTGGGCCCCTTGGGCGGCCACCGACGTACTTCTTCCTCCTATATATACCCATGTACCCCGAGAACATCAAAGGCGACCACGAAAAACTATTTCCACCACCGTAACCTTATGTATCCGCGAGATCCCATCTTGGAGCCTTCGCCGGCGCTCCGCCGGAGGGTGAATCGACCATGGAGGGCTTCTACATCAACACCACAGCCCCTCCGATGAGTTTTGAGTAGTTTACCACAAACCTTCGGGTCCATAGTTATTAGATAGATGGCTTCTTCTCTCTTTTTGGATCTCAATACCATGTTCTCCTCGATCTTCTTGGAAATCTATTCGATGTAACTCTTTTCATGGTGTGTTTGTCAAGATCTGATGAATTCTGGGTTTATGATCAAGTTTATCTATGACAAATATTTGAATCTCCTCTGAATTCTTTTATGTGTGATTAAGTTATCTTTGCAAGTCTCTTTGAATTATCAGTTTGGTTTGGCCTACTAGATTGATCTTTCTTGCAATGGGGGAAGTGCTTAGCTTTGGGTTCAATCTTGCGGTGTCCTTTCCCAATGACAGCAGGGGCAACAAGGCACGTATTGTATTGTTGCCATCGAGGATAAAAAGATGGGGTTTATATCATATTGCATGAGTTTATCCCTCTACATCATGTCATCTTTCTTAATGTGTTACTCTGTTCTTTATGAACTTAATACTCTAGATGCATGCTGGATAGCGGTTGATGTGTGGAGTAATAGTAGTAGATGCAGGCAGGAGTCGGTCTACTTGTCACGGACGTGATGCCTATATACATGATCATGCCTAGATAATCTCATAATTATTCGCTTTTCTATCAATTGCTCGACAGTAATTTGTTCACTCACCGTAATACTTATGCTATCTTGAGAGAAGCCACTAGTGAAACCTATGGCCCCCGGGTCTATCTTTTATCATATAAGCTTTCAATCTACTTTTATTTGCATCTTTACTTTTCCAATCTATATTATAAAATACCAAAAATATATTTATCTTATCATATTATCTCTATCAGATCTCACTTTCACAAGTGGCCGTGAAGGGATTGACAACCCCTTTATTGTGTTGGTTGCGAGTTCTTTGTTTGTTTGTGTAGGTGCGTGGGACTTTTGAGGAGCCTCCTACTGGACTGATACCTTGCTTCTCAAAAACTGAGGGAAATACTTACGCTACTATTGTTGCATCACCCTTTCCTCTTCAAGGAAAACCAATGCAAGCTCAAGACGTAGCACTCATACTCTTTCACTATATTATCCATGCTAGTTTAATTTCTTTTTGTAGCTTTCTTCTTGTGTGTTTGATAAACTTTAAGAAAACCAAAAATATTAGTTAGTTTAATTTCCATGCCTATAGTAGTAATTAAAAGAAAACCCAAAAAGATTTCTCGTTCTTCTTTTACTTGTTGGGAGGTTTCCCGTGTAAATGTTTTATTTCTTTTCTTTCCTTTGGGGTCAAGAGGAGAAGACCATAATGAAAATGTTTAGTGGCTCTCATATGCATGATTGTTGATTTAACTTAGAGCCCATATTATCTTGTCTTCTCCCTTTAATTGAATGCATGCAGATTCCAGCTTAGCCCAATGCACGTGCACTATTATTATTATTGTCCACACCGTTCGGTCATACAAGTGAAAGGCAATAATGACGATATATGATGGTCTGATTGAGATGAGAGAAGCTGGTATGAACTCGACCTCTCTTGTTTTTGTAAATATGATGAGTTCATCGTTCCTGATTTAGCCTATTATGAATAAACATGTTTGCAATGACAATTAGAGATTATAGTTGCTTATGCCATGCTTAATTAGCTAGGAGTTTATAATGGTTTACCTTGTGTGCCAACATGCTATTAAAATGGTTGTGATGTGGCATGATAGGGTGGTATCCTCCTTTTAATGATTCGAGTGACTTGACTTGGTACACGTTCACGTATGTAGTTGAAACAAAATCAACATAGCCTTCACGATATTTATGTTCATGGTGGATTATATCCTACTCATGCCTGCACTCGGTGTTGATTAATTTTAATGCATGTTCATGACTGTTGTCGCTCTCTCAGTTGGTCGCTTCCCAGTCTTTTGCTAACCTTCACCTATACTAAGCGGGAATACTGCTTGTGCATCCAAACTCCATAAACCCCAAAGTTATTCCATATGAGTCCACCATACCTTCCTATATGCGGTATTTACCTGTCGTTCCAAGTAAATTTGTATGTGCCAAACTCCAAACCTTCAAATGAAATTTTGTTTTGTATGCTCAAGCAGCTCATGTATCAACTAGGTATGTCGGTATCTTCCATGCTAGGTGGGTTATTCTCAAGGGGAGTGGACTCCGTTCCTCATTCATGAGAAAATGGCTGGTAACCGGGATGCCCAGTCCCATGATCAAAAAGATCAAAGCAAATTAAAATAATTAAACAAGACTCCCCCAGGGTTGTTGCTAGTTGGAGGCACTCGTTGTTTCGAGCAAGCCATGGATTGATGCTCGTTAGTGGTGGGGGCGTATAAACTTTACCATTCTGTTTGGGAACCACCTATAATGTATGTAACATGGAAGATATCGAGATCTCATAGTTGTTGCATTGAAAGTGAAAGTATACCACTCAAAATGTTATTCATCTCTATTTTAAAATCGAGCTCTAGCACCTCTACAAATCCATGCTTCCCTCTGTGAAGGTCCTATCTATTTACTTTTATGTTGAGTCATCACCCTCTTATTAAAAAGCACCCGCTAGAGAGCACACTGTCATTTGCATTCATTACTATTAGTTTATATTGGGTATGACTTGACTGGATCTCTTTCACCATGAATTACAATGTTTAGTCAGTCCTTGATCTTTAAAGGTGCTCTGCGTTTATGTTTTGCGGTCTCAGAAAGGGCTAGTGAGATACCATCTTGTTATATCATATTATGATTGTTTTGAGAAAGTGTTATCATCCGAGTTTTATTATTATTACTCCCTAGCTGATTATGCCATTGATATGAGTAAACATGAGACCTAAGTGTTATTGTGAATACGGTTAGTTCATAAGCTTTGCTGAAAACTTGAATGCTGGCTTTACATATTTACAACAACAAGAGCAAACATAGTTTGTAAAAGTTTTTCTTTATCACTTTCAGTTTATCAACTGAATTGCTTGAGGACAAGAAAATGTCTAAGCCTGGGGGAGTTGCTACGTCTCCAACGTATCTACTTTTCCAAACACTTTTGCCCTTGTCTTGGACTCTAACTTGCATGATTTGAATGAAACTAATACGGACTGACGTTGTTTTCAGCAGAACTGCCATGGTGTTGTTTATTGTGCAGAAAACAAAAGTTCTTGGAATGACTTGAAAACCCACGGAGATAACTTTTGGAAGATATAAAAAATACTGGCGAAAGAATCAAGGCCAGGGGGCCCACACCCTGTCCACGAGAGTGGGAGGCGCACCCCCTCCCCCTGGGCGCGCCCCCTGTCTCGTGGGCCCCCAGATGCTCCACCGACCTCAACTCCAACTCTATATATTCTGTTTCGCGGAGAAAAAATCAGAGAGAAAGTTTCATCACGTTTTACGATGCGGAGCCGCCGCCAAGCCCTAATCTCTCTTGGGAGGGCTGATCTAGAGTCCGTTCGGGGCTCCGGAGAGGGGGATTCGTCGTCGTCGTCATCATCAACCATCCTCCATCACCAATTTCATGATCCTCACCGCCGTGCGTGAGTAATTCCATCGTAGGCTTGCTGGACGGTGATGGGTTGAATGAGATTTACCATGTAATCAAGTTAGTTTTGTTAGGGTTGATCCCTAGTATCCACTATGTTCTGAGATTGATGTTGCTATGACTTTGCTATGCTTAATGCTTGTCACTAGGGCCCGAGTGACATGATTTCAGATCTGAACCTATTATGTTTTCATGAATATATGTGAGTTCTTGACACTATCTTGCAAGTCTATAGTCACCTATTATGTGTTATGATTCGACAACCCCAAAGTGACAATAATCGGGATACTTCTCGGTGATGACCGTAGTTTGAGGAGTTCATGTATTCACTATGTGCTAATGCTTTGGTCCAGTTCTCTATTAAAAGGAGGCCTTAATATCCCTTAGTTTCCACTAGGACCCCGCTGGCATGGGAGGGTAGGACAAAAGATGTCATGCAAGTTCTTTTCCATAAGCACGTATGACTATATTCAGAATACATGCCTACATTACATTGATGAACTGGAGCTAGCTCTGTGTCACCCTATGGTATAACTATTACATGAGAAATTGCGTCCGACGTAATTATCCATCACTGATCCAATGCCTACGAGCTTTTTACATATTGTGCTTTGCTTATTTACTTTTCCGTTGCTACTATTACAATTACTACAAAACTGCTATCATTACCTATGCTACTGTTACCTCTACTATCATACTACTTTGCTACTAAACACTTTGCTGCAAATACTAAGTTATCCAGGTGTGGTTGAATTGACAACTCAACTGCTAATACTTGAGAATATTCTTTGGCTCCCCTTGTGTCAAATCAATAAATTTGGGTTGAATACTCTACCCTTGAAAACTGTTGCGATCCCCTATACTTGTGGGTTATGAGTAGTCTCATAGTTTGATGTACACTAACACTTCCTATGTTGATTGTTGGACTAGCACCGAGGCGCAAGAGGAAATAGACATCAGGGATAATGCTCGATAGGTTAACTAAATCTAGAGGAGGAAGAATGGAGATCCGTTTTGAGGCAGGTTTAAAAGGCTACGTGATGCTACAGAGTCATCCAAGTTAGTATTAGAGGCAGCGGTTGCCGTTAGGTGTCATGCATGTATCCTCCCAACATGGATTCAGTACACGAATGACAAAGACGAAACCCAGTTCAACATGTTCCTTGACCATTTATCTATAAGTATGGTTATGTATGGAAATTAGTAATATCATCTTGGTCTACCCCATACTTTCTGGGTTGCTGGTAATGAGACTCCCATAATTTTTAACGGATGAGGTTCAAGTTGGATAGCCAAGATGATGCAACCAGACAAGCATGCACCCATGTTTCAAGTCTGCTCTGCGACAGTATCGGCATAACTTGAGGAAAACTCTCTTTGAAGGCAAGGCTAACAGTGAACTTGCCCAAACATCTCCAGTCGAAATTATATCGGATGAAGACTAGAGAGGCCTCGTTAAACACTGGTATGATCCAAAGTATCAAGTACATTATATATATGTGATCAAATCACATGTTAAACTCCTATTTACGCTTGTGCCTCGCAAATGTATCTTCTTGTAGGTGAACTGTTCAAAGAACAAGGCCAACCGTATGAAAGTGAAATTCCAACAGACGACAGGATCTCGTAGCTATATTGCACACTGCGAGGCTCTTGTAATTAGCTGATGTTTCACTCTTTTTATTGTGCCATATTATCAGATCTATATTGACTTGTTCCAAATGCAAAGGAAAGCCCGCAAGGACCAAAAAGTACCTAAACCAAATGTTGTGGAAATCTTCAAGGACTGTCACACCAGCAAGACGAAGGGCATGACTACACCAGTCAAAGCCGCTGTTGTAAGTTCTTAATCCTCATGCCTTTTAACTACCACTTACTATTACTCATGCATTGTACTGCACTGTTTGCAGCCAATGTCTATTACTCTTTTCAATTTCATACACAATTGACTTAGCGTATCATTCCACCGTACAAAGTTTAAAAGAGAGGAGTGATGTTCCTTTGATCTTGATCTGTAATCTAGTTCCGTGTTGGACTTGTCTATTCAACGTTACAATTGCTTGTTTGTCTTTTCTCAGTTGTTTTGTGATATGAATGATGTTATACTATGCTTACCGCATTATAAACCTTGTCTCTTTATCCTTAGTTGTCAATACAATGTGAAGAAATAGACAATACATTAGCCATGGTACATGGTCATATGTTTGGAACCCGGTTTTATTATGTACTTTGTAGTAAAATACAACGAATATTTTACACAGGTTCACCAGAATAAGTTCTGTATATAGACCAAAGCTATTTTGTTTGGTTTTGCTGCCTCATATCTTCTGTTCTGGTACTACTAATGTAAAAACTCAACTTTTTAGCAAGCTATGGAACAAATGGTGGAACCGCCACCTTTTGAAGGTGATGAGGCAACTAAAACCGCAATGTCACCTCTTGCTATAGTGGGTCAGTACCTGTCCACTAACAGTGCCAAAAGCACGTTCCTCCATAATACTAGTTTGGTTGTTAAGGCAATCTCGTCCAACTGCCTCATGATCAAGATATGTAAGGTCAAAGCAATGTTATATCTGCGCTCCAAACACAAGTCCATTCCCTAACAGAGACCCTTTGTGAAACAAGGACAACCGTTGTTCGACGTTGTCAAGATACGCATGGTTTTGAAACCAGACTATCATACATTTGCTATGTTGTTCAGGATCCTAGGAGAAATGAAGGCGAAGGTTATCATGATCCATCGGAAAGTACAGCATGAAAACATAGCAGTCAGGTCAAATGAATTGAGCTTCTGAACTTCTGGTGGTTCATTTATCTATCGGGCTGTTAAATTTTATGCCAACCTTCCTTTTGTTTTATGGTTGTAATTTTTTTTGTTGCGATACAAAATTTGTTCTTAACGTGCAGCGGACCGGCTGAAGAAAACAGCAAGCCATTTTTTATAGTGTAGGGTGTTCCCTATATTTGCACTGGTGGCGAACTTTGATGCCCAATGGATGTAATCCGTGGACTCGACTTAATAGGCCAGCGTTAGTTTCTGGATTATTTATCCCCCTAGTCTTCTTTTTCCTTGGTTTGCTAGTGGTCGCAACAACCATGGGCCATATACGGACCATGGTAACCTTGAGCCTGCTATGGGTCGTAGGACCCATGGGCCTCCTACAGGCCGTCGGATAAATGGGCTCCAACAGCCCGTAGATTTAGTGGGCCTCAGGTCTTCAGATAAATGGGCCCACATGGGCCATAAACGGGTGTAATTGGTATCAGGCCAACATGATAAAAGGCCGGAAGATAGCAAAGGCTTAATTCAATCACGGGCATAATGGGTTGTTAATGGGCCAGAATATAGGACGGGCTGGAAACGGCGCAACGGGTTGACAGGCCACAAACGGGCCGATTCTAATCACGGGCCGAATGTGGCCCATTAGAGGAACAGGCCAATAACGGGCTGGAATTAATCGAGGGCCGGAAAGGAGCCCAAGAATGTATGGGTCGTCAGTAGGCCAAAAGCAAACATGGGCTGGAAGCGGCCCATGTGAATCATGGGCCATTACTGGGCATAAAGAAATTTACTATTTATTATGGGCGAGAGTCACTGTGCCCAATTAAAGGGCCCAAAGATACAAAAGGCCTCGTATGGGCCGAAAGACGTCGTGGGCCATACATGGGCCAAAAATGAAACGGGCTGGTATTATACTAAACGGCCCACATGACGTTGTTGGCCGATTTCGGGAATGCCATAACGGGTCGTGAGTTACCGGGCCATAAAATGGGCTATATGCGAATAGACTATTAACAGACTTTTCATGGGCCGACCCGCTATCTTTTGACCAAGTCAAACGGGTCGGCCTTTGTAAGCTAAATGGGCCAGTGTTGGACCGTCGCACGTGTTGACATATCATAGGCGCATATCTGACCCAATGACGAGCTGACACATGTTTCCTCCGGCCAACGAGAATTTTACACACGGAAAATAGCCATTGGTCGTTGCTGTTAATGGGATAACGGCGACCCATTACAGTGGATGCCACGTGTCGGTTACCCTTGACGAAAGCACATCCATGACGCATCATTTATCGTCATGGAAGTGAACACTTTCGTGATGATAATTTTGGTATTGTCATGGAACACTTCTACGACCGCACAGGTATGACTATCTTGATTCCGTCATAAAATCATCATGGATGTACATGCATGACAGAAAACGTGACCTACTATGACAAACATGTATCATCATGGAAGTGTATTTTTTGTAGTGTGAGTTTGAGAATTGCACACAATTTGTACAAAAACTACTCAGATGCCCTTGGATCCCATATCCAATGACCTCGAAGCTCGTATCACCGTAGCATCTCAGATGAGGGAGGACATCATATTCTCTTTTATGTAAGAACTAGCAAGAGGCCCATGCGTTGCACAGAACATCAAGATGCATTTAGACTAGTTGTTTATCTTGTGGGAGACAAGGATGAACGAAGGAAGGCCTTATCTAAAAATGTGGAGAGGGGTGCAGGTACCGTTTTGCAAAATTGCCATGGTTTGGTTCTATCTGTCAGATATAGATCGGATAGTTTATATTACAGGATGGCGGGCACACCATCATCACCAACTCATTTTTTATAAGAGTGGAGATATCATGTGCTACCACACCTTAGAAGCTTTGGTGATACAAGCTCTTCGGAGCCGTTGGATCTATGATCCAACAACTCCTTGGTGGTTCGAATGTTTTTTTGCAGAAAAGCCCCAAAAGAGTTAGGGCACTGCTCACAAGCACAAAGACTGCTCAGAGGCCATTGGATCTCAGATCGAACAACCTCAAAGCTCGTATCACCGTAGCATCCAAGCTGCAAGAGCACTTGCACGGAAGAATATGAGGTGCTCCCACACCGTAAATTCTATGGTGATACGAGTTCCCGGGAGATCTAACGGTGCATAGTAAGAGGTTTGAATGTTCTTGCAATATAGGTCTCAAAGAGTTTGGGAATTGCTAAGAAAGTACAAGTACTACGCATGTGGCATCAGATCAGAGATCATATGACCTAGATGCTGGTATCACGGTAGCGGCTAATTAAGCTGTGGGGAGCACCTAGTATGAGCTACTGGGAGCCGTTGGTTCCAAGATGCAGCGGCACACACGGGGCTTGAATATTTTATTTGCAAAAAAACTTGGAAAGTTTGGCAATTGCGCATAATTACAAAGACTACTCGCAAGCCATTGGATCTCAGATCCAATGACGTAAAAACTCGTATCACCATAGCATCTAAGCTGCGGGTGCATGTGATATTCTATGCCGCTGTCATTTTTGTTCCTAAATCTGCAAAATACGTGTAATTGGTGCCGTAACTTGTCTAACCAAGGAAAGTGTTTGTGCAAAAAAAACATCCTACATTGAAATATCGGAACAACACACGGGGTCCCACTTGTCATTGATCAAATTTGGACCTAAAACTAACAAATCTGAAAGATGAGATCCGAACTAGCAACCTGGAATACATAGCGTACGTCGATAGCCTGATTTTATACAGTACACTCTGTATTACATTGTGTAGAGTAGAGGGAGTGGCTCGTCAACACGTGCATGACCGTTTATTCACTTACTGGTGGGTCCCTTGTCTGTGATCTCTCTCTCCTCTCCATCTAGTACAACCTTTAGACGCACGGGCACACACAAATAGCTGCGCGAGCTTGCCGTGATGTTATTATAACTAAAAACTGCTTGGAAAATAGAAGGATCGCCTAGAACAAGAGACGTTGTGGCTGATCGAGACGGAGCTAACCATACCTATCCTCCGTGCCATGTTAGCATGATGAAGTTGTGTGGCTAGTGGGGTATTTTCGACCGACTGGCTGGGTCCCAAGGTCGAAACATAGGTAGTACGTCTGATACAGTATATTTTCCACACATATTTTTCCTCCGTGCAGAGACGTGGCACACACCACCATGCGGTTTGTGGGTCCTCCCGGGTGGTGCACGCATATTATCTTTCTTACCAAAATGTGGGACGCCCTACCGCACGTTTTCAGGGTCCTCCTCGGTCATAGCACCGAAGCAAGTAAATGAGTCGTCAAATCACATAAGCCCACCTTTCCCGCCAAGTACTCCAATGAAGCACGGTGGCTAGATAGTTGGGCTAGTGCGACCGATTTTCTAGGCCGCTGCCACATTTATTTTTCACCCCTTTTTCTCTCCTTGCCGGCAGTTAAATTCAAATATCCACCGTGATACGTCTCCATCGTATCTATAATTTTTGATTGTTCCATGCCAATATTATTCAACTTTCATATACTTTTGGCAACTTTTTATATTACTTTTGGGACTAACATATTGATCCAGTGCCCAGTGCGAGTTCCTGTCTGTTGCATGTTTTATGTTTCGCAGAAACCCCATATCAAACGGAGTCCAAACGGGATAAAAACAGACGGAGAATTATTTTGAAATATTTGTGATTTTTGGGAAGTAAAATCAACGCGAGACGGTGCCCAAGGGGGGGCAAGAGATAGGGGGCGCGCCCCAGGGAGGCAGGCGCGACCTGGACTCTCCTAGGCCCCCCATAAGGCTGTTGACGCTCTTATTTTGCCGCAAGAAAGAAAATTTTATGAGAAAGATCTGGACGAAAGATTCAGCCCAATCAGAGTTACGGATCTCCGGATATAAAAGAAACGGTGAAGGGGCAGAAGTGGGAACGCAGAAATGGAGAGAGACAGAGAGACTGGTCCAATCTCGGAGGGGCTCTCGCCCCTCCCACGCCATGGGAGACAAGGACCAGAGGGTAAACCCTTCTCCCATCTAGGGAGAAGGTCAAGGAGGAATAAGAAGAAGGGGGCCCCTCTCCCCCTTGCTTCCGGTGGCGCCGGAACGCCACCGGGGGCCATCATCATCACCGCGATCTTCACCAACAACATCACCGCCTTCATCACCAACTCTTCCCCCCTCTATGCAGCGGTGTAACCCTCTCTTACCCGCTGTAATCTCTACTGAAACATGGTGCTCAACGCTATATATTATTTCCCAGTGATGTATGGCTATCTTATGATATTTCAGTAGATCCGTTTTGTCCCATGGGTTAATTGATGATCGTGATTGGTTTGAGTTGCATGTTTTATTATTCGTGCTATCCTATGGTGCTCTCTGTGTCGCACAAGCGTGAGGGATCCCTGCTATAGGGTTTCCAATATGTTGATGATTTGCTTATGGTGGGTGGCGTGAGTGAACAGAAGCACAGGCCCGAGTAAGTAGGTTGTTTGTGTATGGGTTAAAGGGGACTTGATACTTTAATGCTATGGTTG
Organism: Triticum dicoccoides; assembly: GCF_002162155.2. Taxonomy (NCBI): domain Eukaryota; kingdom Viridiplantae; phylum Streptophyta; class Magnoliopsida; order Poales; family Poaceae; genus Triticum; species Triticum dicoccoides. The sequence continues at coordinate 590,515,369 of NC_041383.1, forward strand.
GGTTTTACCTTACTGAATCTTTAGTAGTTGCGGATGCTTGCTAGAGTTCCAATCATAAGTGCATATGATCCAACAAGATAAAGTATGTTAGCTTATGCCTCTCACTCAAATAAAATTGCAATAGTGATTACCGGTCTAGTTATCGATTGCCTAGGGACAAATAACTTTCTCGTGACAAAAAGCTCTCTACTAAAACTAACTTAGTTGCTTCTTTATCTAAACAGCCCCTACTTTTTATTTACGTGCTCTTTATTATCTTGCAAACCTATCCTATCACACCTACAAAGTAATTCTAGTTTCATACTTGTTCTAGGTAAAGCGAACATCAAGCGTGCGTAGAGTCGTATCAGTGGCCGATAGGACTTGAGAGAGTATTTGTTCTACCTTTAGCTCCTCATTGGGTTCGACACTCTTACTTATTGAAAGATGCTACAACTATCCTGTATACTTGCGGGTCATCAAGACCTTTTTCTGGCGCTGTTGCCGAGGAGTCATAGCGTGGGGTGAATATTCTCTGTGTGCTTGTTTGCTTTATCACTAAGTAAAAAAAATTGCTTTTCTAAGTTGTTCTCTATCTTTAGCTATGGATATGGAACACGAAATACAAAAAAAATAGGTGTACTTGCTACTCATGGAGATGGGGAACCTCCTAAAACCCTCGATGCTCGTTATGCTCAAGATATTATGTACTACTTTGATAATCTTGAGAAAACCCCATTCAATTATGTTATGGGAGACACGTTGGCTCAACGTGAATACTTTAGGGATTATCGCTTGACACAAAAAGGGAAACTATTATGGGATCAAATTCATATATTACATTGGTATGCTCGTCAACTATGCTTGATACATGATTATACTTGTTGCTCTAGGATGAAGGCTCCACGCCTTCCCTTTTCATGCAAATTCAATGATAATAAAACCTTAGCTTCTTATGCTAATGGTGTATATGATTACTATGATGTGGAACAAATAGTAGAATTTGTTGCTTTTATGGGTGCTTATGAGATTGAATCTATGTTTAAAGAGTTTGATGATTTTGATGATTCAGTTTATAGCCCTGAAAATTTTGCTACACTTAAATATTGTTATAAGAATTATGAATACAATTACAATATTGATGCATTTATTGAGAAAGTCTGCTGTCCAAGAAGAGACTAATATTTTACAGGAGTCTATGGAAGAAGAAATTGATGAAACTGTGAGCTCATTGGATGAAAAAATGATGAGGAGAGCGAAGAACAAAAGGAGGAAGAGCGAATTAGCTACCCGTGCCCACATTCTAATGAGAGTAACTCTTCAACTCATACATTGTTTAATTCCACTTCGTGCTTACCGAAGGATGATTGCTATGATGATTGTTATGATCCCGTTGATTCTCTTGAATTACCCCTTTTTGATGATGCTTGCTATGCTTGTGGCCAAGATGCCAATATGAATTATGCTTATGGAGATGAACTTGCTATAGTTCCTTATGTTAAACATGAAATTGTTGCTATTGCACCCACGCATGATAGTTCTATTATCTTTTTGAATTCTCCCAACTACACTATAGGAGAAGTTTGTGCTTACTAATGATTATATTGATCAGTTGCCTTTTACCGTTGCACATGAGGATTTTGATGAATATAATATGCATGTGCTTGCTGCTCCTACTTGCAATTATTATGAGAGAGGAACTACATCTCCGCCTCTTTATGTTTCCAACACGATAGAATTGCAAGAAACTGCTAATACTATGCATTGGCTTTTACTTGGTGTGCACGAATTGTGCTTTTATGACATGCCGATGCATAGGAAGAGAGTTAGACTTCGTTGTTGCTTTATATATGTTACTTTGTGCTCATTACTAAATTACAAATCATTGTTAATTAAAATTGGCTTTGATATACCTTGGGATCCGGGTGGATCCATTACTTGAGCACTATATGCCTAGCTTAATGGATTTAAAGAAAGCGCTGCCAGGGAGTGATATGTCTCCAACGTATCAATAATTTTTTATTGCTCCATGCTACTTTATCTACTGTTTTAGGCAATATTGGGCTTTATTATCCACTTTTATATTATTTTTGGGACTAACCTATTAACCAGACGTCCAACCCAGATTTGCTGTTTTATGCCTATTTCAGTGTTTCGAGGAAAAGGAATATCAGACGGAGTCAAAACAGAACGAAATCAACTGGAGAAGTTAATTTTGGAAGGAAACCAACCTGATGGGCTTGGAGTGCATGCCAGGGGAGCCCCGGGCTGTCCACAAGGGTGGAGGGCGCGCCCCTCCCCCTGGGCGCGCCCCCCTACCTCGTGAGTAGCCCGGAGGTCCACCGACGTACCCCCTGCACCCATATATACCTACATACCCTAAAACTTACAGAACAGAAGATAGATCGGGAGTTCCGCCGCCGCAAGCCTCTGTAGCCACCAAAAACCAACCGGGACCCCGTTCCGGCACCCTGCCGGAGGGGGATCCCATCACCGGAGGCCATCTTCATCATCCCGGCGCTATCCATGACGAGGAGGGAGTAGTTCACCCTCGGGGCTGAGGGTATGTACCAGTAGCTATGTGTTTGATCTCTCTCTCTCTCGTGTTCTCTCTCGTGTTCCTCTATGGCACGATCCTGATGTATCCCGAGCTTTGCTATTGTAGTTGGATCTTATGATGTTTCTCCCCCTCTACTCTCTTGTGATGAATTGAGTTTCCCCTTTGAAGTTATCTTATCGGATTGAGTCTTTATGAGAATACTTGATGTATGTCTTGCTGTGATTATCTGTGGTGACAATGGGATATCATGTGCCACTTGATGTATGTTTTGGTGATCAACTTGCGGGTTTCGTGACATTGGGAACCTATGCATAGGGGTTGGCACACGTTCTTGACTCTCCGGTAGAAAGTTTGGGGCACTCTTTGAAGTACTTTTATGTTGGTTGGATGAATCTGAGATTGTGTGATGCATATCGTATAATCATGCCCACGGATACTTGAGGTGACAATGGAGTATCTAGGTGACATTAGGGTTTTGGTTGATTTGTATCTTAAGGTGTTATTCTAGTACGAACTCTTTTTTAGATTGATCCGAAAGAATAGCTTTGTGGTGGTTTCGTACCAGACCATAATCTCTACGTTTGTTCTCCGCTATTAGTGGCTTTGGAGTGACTCTTTGTTGCATGTTGAGGGCTTGTCATATGCTCTATCTATGTTATTATTGTTGAGAGAACTTACACTAGTGAAAGTATGAACCCTAGGCCTTGTTTCCTATCATTGCAATATCGTTTATGCTCACTTTTACCACTTGCTACCTTGCTGTTTTTATATTTGCAGATTACAAAAACCTTTATCTACTATCTATTTTGCACTTGTATCACCATCTCTTCGCCGAACTAGTGCACCTATACAATTTACCATTGTATTGGGTGTGTTGGGGACACAAGAGACTCTTTGTTATTTGGTTGCAGGGTTGTTTGAGAGAGACCATCTTCATCCCACGCCTCCTACGGATTGATAAACCTTAGGTCATCCACTTGAGGGAAATTTGCTACTGTCCTACAAACCTGTGCACTTGCAGGCCCAACAATGTCTACAAGAAGAAGGTTGTGTAGTAGACATCAGGGAGACAACCCGGAAGTTTTAGAGAGTCATTTATTTCTGTTGAGTGCTTTTATATAGTCTAAAAACAAGAAAAATAAAGAGGGAACCTAAAAACTTTTCAAAAAGGAAAGTGAAAGTGAGAAAGACAAGCATTGTTGAAGTGGGAGCTAGCCTTGAACTTTGTTCATGCTCACGAAAACTTTGTGAATCTTAATTACATAAACTTCTCAACAAAAATAAGTATCCCCTTGTTCAATTCCATTGTATTATAAAAATAATGTGCCAAGGTTTGCCTTTAGGATGTTTACAATGCTTGTTGGTTTGTACGGTGCAGGACAGAAACTTTGGCTGTAGTGCACGATTTTAACTTTTTAACTGGAATGTCAAATGGCTCTGATTCTTTTTGCACTCTCTTGATATACAACTTGTTTATGTTTCCTAATTTTTGTAGAATTTTAAGGGTACCATAAGTATGGTGAATGTTCAGATTGCTACAGACTGTTCTGTTTTTGACAGATTCTGTTTTTGATGCATAGTTTGCTTGTTTTGATGAATCTATAAATTTATATCAGTGGATTAAGCCATGAAAAAGTTATATTACAGTAGACACAATGCAAAAACAAAATATGAATTGGTTTGCTACAGTACTTAGAGTAGTGATTTGCTTTATTATACCAACAGATCTTACCGAGTTCTGTTGAAGTTTTGTATGGATGAAGTGTCTAATCGAGGAGGTCTCGATATGAGGAAAAGGAAGAGAGGCAAGAGCTCACGCTTGGGGATGCCCAAGGCACCCCAAGTAATTATTCAAGGAGACTCAAGCGTCTAATCTTGGGGATGCCCCGGAACGCATGCCCTCTTTCTTCAATAAGTATCGGTATGTTTTCGTATTCGTTTCGTTCATGCGATATGTGAAAGTCTTGGAGCGTCTTTTGCATTTAGTTTTCACTTTTCTTTTATGCACCATGCTGGTATGAGATAGTCCTTGGTGGGTTTACAGAATGCTCATTGCACTTCACTTATATCTTTTGAGTATGGCTTTATAGAATGCTTCGTGTGCTTCACTTATACCATTTGAAGTTTGGATTGCCTGTTTCTCTTCACATAGAAAACCACCATTTGTAGAATGCTCTTTTGCTTCACTTATGTTTGTTAGAGCATGGCCATATCTTTTGTAGAAGGAATTAAACTCTCTTGCTTCACTTATATCTATTTAGAGAGATGACAGGAATTGGTCATTCACATGGTTAGTCATAAAATCCTACATAAACTTGTAGATCGCTGAATATGATATGTTTGATTCCTTGCAATAGTTTTGAGATATAGAGGTGATAATATGTGGGAGGTACTAGTAGATGGTTGTGTTCAATAAGGTTGTTGGTGTTAAGGTTTGTGATACCCGAAGCATGCACATATGGTCTACTAACTATGTAACCAAATTGGCATGCATTGTATTTTGATTGTTTATCTTTGCGTGAAGGTCGGGGGCGCGCGATGCTTAACTCCTACCAACCTCCCCCCGAGGAGTATGCGTGTAGTACTTTGTTTCAAGGGCTTTTAAATTTTTGCAATAAGTATGTGAGTTCTTTATGACTAATGTTGATTCCATGGATTATACGCACTCTCACCCTTCCATCATTGCTAGCCTCTTCGGTACCGTGTATTGCCCTTTCTCACCTCGAGAGTTGGTGCAAACTTTGCCGGTGCATCCAAACCCCGTGATACGATACGCTCTATCACACATAAACCTCCTTATATCTTCCTCAAAACAGCCACCATACCTACCTATCATGGCATTTCCATAGCCATTCTGAGATATATTGCCATGCAACTTCCATCATCATCATATTCATGACTTGAGCATTCATTGTCATATTGCTTTGCATGATCGTAAGATAGCTAGCATGATGTTTTCATGGCTTGTCCTTTTTTAATGTCATTGCTACGCTAGATCATTGCACATCCCGGTACACCGCCGGAAGCACTCATATAGAGTCATATCTTTGTTCCAGTATCGAGTTGTAATATTGAGTTGTAAGTAAATAAAAGTGTGATGATCATCATTATAGAGCATTGCCCCATGAAAAAAATGAAAAAAAGGAAGACCGAAGAAGCCTAAATAAAAAAGGGGCCCAAAGAAGCCCACCCAAAAAAAGAAAAAGAAAAGGAAGAAAAAGAAAAGGGGCAATGTTACTATCCTTTTTCCACACTTGTTCTTCAAAGTAGCACCATGTTCTTCATATAGAGAGTCTCTTATGTTGTCACTTTCATATACTAGTGGGAATTTTTCACTATAGAACTTGGCTTGTATATTCCAACGATGGGCTTCCTCAAATGCCCTAGGTCTTCGTGAGCAAGCAAGTTGGATGCACACCCACTTAGTTTCAGTTTGAGCTTTCATACACTTATAGCTCTAGTGCATCCGTTGCATGTCAATCCCTACTCCTCGCATTGACATCAATTGATGGGCATCTCCATAGCCCGTTGATTAGCCGCGTTGATGTGAGACTTTCTCCCTTTTTGTCTTCTCCACGTAACCTCCATCATCATATTCTATTCCACCCATAGTGCTATATCCATGGGTCACGCTCATGTATTGCGTGCAAGTTGAAAATGTTTGAGAATACTAAAGTATGAAACAATTGCTTGGCTAACACCGGGACAGGCATGAGGGGTACCTTGTGTTAAGAAAAGGGAGCATACAAGACTATATGATTTTGTAGGGATAACGTTCTGGAAGCATTGATATTTTGAAAGACATGATTGTTTGATGGGATGCCCTAAGTATTATTGTTTTTCTGTCAAATGATAAACTATTGCTTTGAATCATTCATGTCTGAATATTCATGCCATGATTAGATATATGATCAAGATTATACTAGGTAGCATTCCACATCAAAAATTATCTTTTTTATCATTTACCTACACCGGGGCGAGCAGGAATTAAGCTTGGGGATGCTGATATGTCTTCGTCGTATCTATAATTTTTTATTGTTCCATGCCAATATCATTCAACTTTCATATACTTTTGGAAACATTTTATATTATTTTTGGGACTAACATATTGATCCACTGCCCAGTGCTAGTTCCTTTCTGTTACATGTTTTATGTTCTGCAGGAAACCCCATATCAAACGGATTCCAAACGGGATAAAAATAGACGGAGAATTTTTTTGGAATATTTGTGATTTTTGGGAAGTAAAATCAACGCGAGACGGTGCCCGAGGGGTCCAGGAGATAGGGGGCGCCCCAGGGAGGCAGGCGTGCCCTGGACTCTCCTGGGCCCCCCGTAAGGCGGTTTACGCTCTTCTTTTGCCGCAAGAAAGCTAATTTTATGAGAAAGTTCTGGCCGAAAGATTCACCCCAATAGGAGAAACGGATCTTCGGATATAAATGAAACAGTGAAGGGGCAGAATCTGGGAATGCAGAAACAGAGAGAGACAGAGAGACAGATCCAATCTCGCCCCTCCCACGCCATGGGAGCCAAGGACCAGAGGGGAAACCCTTCTCCCATCTAGGGAGAAGGTCAAGGAGGAAGAAGAACAAGGGGGGCCCTCTCCCCCTTGCTTCCGGTGGCGCTGGAACGCCAACGGGGGCCATCATCATCACCGCGATCTTCACCAACAACATCACCGCCTTCATCACCAACTCTTCGCCCCTCTATGCATCAGTGTAACCCCTCTCTTACCCGCTGTAATCTCTACTTAAACATGGTGCTCAACGCTACATATTATTTCCCAATGATGTATGGCTATCTTATGATGTTTGAGTAGATCTGTTTTGTCCTATTGGTTAATTGATGATTGTGATTGGTTTGAGTTGCATGTTTTATTATTGGTGCTGTCCTATGGTGCTCTTCGTTTCTCACAAGCGTGAGGGATCCCCTCTGTAGGGTTTGCAATATGTTCATGATTTTCTTATGGTGGGTGGCGTGACTGAACATAAGCACAGACCCGAGTAAGTAGGTTGTTTGCGTATGGGATAAAGGGGACTTGATACTTTAATGCTATGGTTGGGGTTTACCTTAATGAATCTTTAGTAGTTGCAGATGCTTGCTAGAGTTCCAATCATAAGTGCATATGATCCAAGAAGATTAAGTATGTTAGCTTATTCCTCTCCCTCAAATAAAATTGCAATAGTGATTACCGGTCTAGTTATCGATTGCCTAGGGACAAATAACTTTCTCGTGACAAAAAGCTCTCTAGTAAAACTAACTTAGTTGCTTCTTTATCTAAACTGCCCCAATTTTTATTTACGTGCTCTTTATTATCTTGCAAACCTATCCTATCACACCTACAAAGTACTTCTAGTTTCATACGAGTTATAAGTAAAGCGAACGTCAAGCGTGCGTAGAGTCGTATCAGTGGCCGATAGGACTTGAGAGAGTATTTGTTCTACCATTAGCTCCTCGTTGGGTTCGACACTCTTATCGAAAGAGGCTACAACTATCCCGTATACTTGCGGGTCATCACACTGCAGCGTTGCTCTGGTCCTTGGATGCGGCAAGCGCGAAAGGATTTTTGTTTTTTGATTGACTAGAGGAGGCGCGGCAGCAATTAGTCATGATGACTCTGCCTATAAAACCCACTGCTCCGTGATGTGAAAAGTCGTCGACTCGTGTTTTGCCATGGTGAAAACTAAAAGATCCACCCCGCTCCTCGGCTGGCTCCCTCCGCCTTCCCATAGATTGCATTGCCTTTCAGCCGTTTCGCCCCCTTTGCTTCCTCTCCCCATTGCTTCTACATGGTTCCATGGCGGCGCACCAGATCACGGAATCCGAGGTGAGGTGCCTGACACAGGAGCTCCAGGCCAAGGATGCAGAGCTCAAGGAGGAGAGGAGTTCCATGCTCCTCCTTTATGTGCGGGAGTTCACGGAGCTTCAAAAGCGGCAGGCGTCCACCACAAAGATGCTCGAGGCATCGGCAGCATTTCTACAGAAAGCAGGAGATACGATAGGTGTTCATGCAAACTGGCTAGAGCGCAAGCAGGGCGATCGTGACGAGGTCTAGGATCACCTCAACCGCTTGGTGGACCATGTTGCCACGCACGTGTTGCGGATGTGCGATGCCTACTGTCATGCCAAAGCGGCTGTCGGTTCAATATCCGGCATATCTCGTAGTAGGGGTCCTAATCTAGGCATCTTGGAGCAATGGTAACATGGACACGGGATTTTACCCAGGTTCGGGCCCTCTTGGTGGAGGTAAAATCCTACGTCCTGCTTTTGATTGTATTCATATGGGGTGTAGAACAGAGTACACGTCTCTACCATGAGATTGTAGTAATGAATATGAGATTGTCTATTGACTAGCCTGGCCTCGGTTTATATAAGACACCGGAGGCCTAGGGTTTAGGAGAGTCCTTGTCTTGGGCGCCAACTCTTATGGAGTCTTCCTTGTATGCGGCAGGGGTTGTCCGAACTGGCCCATGATTATACGGCCATGGGGGTCCTCGGCCCAATCCAACTGATCGGGAGACGACCTGGTGAGTACCCCCTAGTCCAGGACACCGTCAGCGGCCATGCCGGTGGTCGGGCTAAACCCGTTCGACCACCCCGTCGACTTCAATGAGCTGCGGCTTCCTGACTTGGTCTCCTTCTTCACCTATATCTCCGAGGAGCTAACTCCTCTCTGTGTGAAGGTGTGGGAGGAACTGGACAAAGAGGGGTTGCGGGTGGCCGTCGCCGTTGCCGGGTGAATCCTTTCAGGGCTTCGTCACCGGAAACCAGTCATGCCATTGGACGCCATCTTTGATGAGTTGGCTCCCATCGACCGGGAGCGGGCTCTGCGGCAGTGGCACCCTGCATCACCAACATCATGCGCCTCGAGAAGCAGAGGGACTTCGGTGGTGTTTAGGCGTCCTCCGCAAGGGCATGTCGGGTGCAACATGACCGTTGGATCAAACTCAGATGGTGCAGATCAGTCACTGTAGCACAAAGCATGTGGGTGTGTTTGGTTGCATTCTCATCTCAATATAGTTGTTCCCTCTTCGTGCATGCTCATCTCAGCACCCCTCTTCATGCATGCTCCTAGTGTATTTGTGTTAACCTACTGGTGTGGACTCATGCACCCTTCATGCACTCTGCCAAACACCCAAAAGTGGGTCGAGAAGGGAACTTTTTCTCCCATGCACCCTTCATACACCCAACCTAACACTGATTCGTGCTTCATATGGTTCATGTTCCGTGGAGTACTGTAGCACTGTACTCTCCGTGCGCCATAGACCTAGTTCTGTTAACATTTATATCATCGTTCATTCTTGACCGGACAATCAAAAAAGGGGTATGTTACATTACTGTTCATATAGTTTACATGCGCACAACATCATTTTTTATCATCATATCTTACTATACTAGCAACAAGATTATATAGTACTGACGTATGAACCACTTCACATGCCTAGTAATAGGAGTACTATGTAAGTTCAAGTGGATGTTGTGTAAGTTCAAGTGGATGCCGTGTTTCGCACTCCTCCGTCGTAAGAGTGGAAACGCTTGCTGTAATCACTTTTTTCTTCAAAAACAGTGGACACACTCTACCGTGCGGATCCTCCTCGACGGTCGTCGGGAACCTTGCTACTCACTTTCGCCGACGTGTGGGGCAGCCAGCATCGGGGTCCACTTGCCATGCACTAAATTACTCCATACTAGAGTGCAAAACTGCACGGTAGACAACACCAGTCGAAGCACCGCAGTAATGCCCAATGAGTGGTCAAATCACAAAAAAACCCACCTTTCCAGCAGTAAGTTGGACGGACAAAGCAACCATCATTTCACTCTTCTCCCTCATATTCATCTCTTGAAGAAAATCCAACTCGCTTCTCCCTCATCTTGTTCCTCATTTCTTCAAGAAAACCCCGACACGCTTCTGCCATTGTTCTTCTCTCCCAAAAAAGGAAAGGTGAGTGCATCAATGGTGTTGCATTTGGCCAAGGCCCGGTCTAGCAACCCCGCAACCGATCCGCACTCCCTCTATGTTCTTATTTTGGGTTTGTGATTATGGTTTCTTTTCTTTTATTTCTATTCGACAGTTTCTTGATGGACCCTAGATCACCGACCGAAGTAATGTCTATGGCTCTGGCCAAAACTGTGGAAGCTCAGGGTATGAAGAAGCGCAAGCACCCCGCCGAGTGTCGGTGTACAAAAGTAGGGGCTCTCCTTTTGACCCATTTACTTGTGCATGGGAAGTTGGAGCCACGCGCCATGGACGCACATAGCAGGGCAAAGGAAGTCGGGGAGAAGTCGAAGGCACGAGACAAACAAAGCAACATTAAAGACCAAGGCAATAGAATGCAGATAGGCTGAGCAGGTTCCACCGGCAAGACCCTCGCCGGGGGCAGCCTCAGCAGCCCCGGCAAGCCCCTTGCCGGGGCAGCTCGCCCACACCAGCAGAGCGAGCCACCCTCGAGCCCACGGTCTCTGAGGGAGTCCTGGACTAGGGGGTGTCCGGATAACCGAACTATCATCATCGGCCGGACTCCAAGACTATGAAGATACAAGATTGAAGACTTCGTCCCGTGTCCGGATGGGACTTTCCTTGGCGTGGAAGGCAAGCTTGGCGATACGGATACATAGATCTCCTACCATTGTAACCGACTCTGTGTAACCCTAGCCCTCTCTGGTGTCTATATAAACCGGATGGTTTTAGTCCATAGGACAGAACAACAATCATACCATAGGCTAGCTTCTAGGGTTTAGCCTCCTTGATCTCGTGGTAGATCTACTCTTGTAATACCCACATCATCAATATTAATCAAGCAGGACGTAGGGTTTTACCTCCATCAAGAGGGCCCGAACCTGGGTAAAACATCGTGTCCCTTGTCTCCTGTTACCATCCGCCTAGACGCACAGTTCGTGACCCCCTATCCGATATCCGCCGGTTTTGACACCGACATTGGTGCTTTCATTGAGAGTTCCTCTGTGTCGTCACCGATAGGCTCGATGGCTCCTTCGATCATCAACAATGACGCGGTCCAGGGTGAGACTTTTCTCCCCGGACAGATCTTCGTATTCGGCGGCTTTGCACTGCGGGCCAATTCGTTCGGCCATCTGGAGCAGATCGAAAGCTACGCCCCTGGCCGTCAGGTCAGATTTGGAAGTCTGAACTTCACGACTGACATCCGCGGAGACTTGATCTTCGATGGATTCAAGCCACAGCCGAGCGCGCCGCACTGTCACGATGGGCATGATTTAGCTCTGCTGCCGGATAGTGCCCTGGAGGCCGCACACGAGTCCGCTCCGACCCTCAATTCGGAGCCGGCTGTGCAGATCGAGGATGGGTGGTTAGACACCGCCTGGGGGCTGCAACCTCTACGGCGATAGAGCCGAATACTGACCTTGTCCCTTGTGAAGCTCGTGATTCCGAGGTGCCGGACTCCTTGCCGGACTCCGAACCTCCTACGTCCCCTCCAATCGAATCCAATTGGGCGCCGATCATGGAGTTCACCGCTGCGGACATCTTTCAGCACTCACCTTTCGGCGACATCCTGAGTTGGCTAAAGCATCTCTCGTTATCAGGAGAGCCCTGGCCGAACTGCGGTCAGGACGGTTGGGACGCAGACGACGAAGAAATTAAAGGCCCACCCACCACCCACTTAGTAGCCACTGTCGACGATCTAACCGACATGCTAGACTTCGACTCCGAAGACATCGACGGTATGGACGACGATACCGGAGACGACCAAGAACCAGCGCCTACTAGGCACTGGAAAGCCACCTCGTCATATGACATACATGGTGGATATCCCAAACGATGGGAATGGTGAGGGAACATCGGAGGAAGACCCCTCCAAGAAACAGCCCAAGCGCCAGCGTCAGCGGCGCCGCTCTAAATCCCGCCACAGCAAGAATGGAGATTCCGGCACTGGAGATAACAATACCCCAGACAGTGCCGAAGACAACCCCCTCTAGCAAGATTCAGCACAGGAGGACGGAGAAGCCAGCCCTCATGAGAGAGCGGCAGACGAAGAGGTAGAGGATGATAATTACATGCCTCCCTCCGGAGACAAGGCAAGCCTCGACGATGACGAATTTGTCGTGCCTGAGGATCCCGTCGAACAAGAGCGTTTTAAACGCAGGCTTATGGCCATGGCAAACAGCCTCAAGAAAAAGTAGCAACAACTTAGAGCTGATCAAGATCTGCTAGCCGACAGATGGACTGAAGTCCTTGCGGCCGAAGAGCATGAACTCAAACGCCCCTCCAAAAGCTACCCCAAACGCAAGTTGCTCCCCCGATTAGAGGAGGAGGCATATAAACCTGCATCACCAGCGCACAATATGGCTGACCGACCACCTCGTGGCCGCGACAGAGAGGCCTCTAGGCCCTCCACTAGAACCGTACCCCGGCATCGCTCGAAAAGCACAAGGCCGCAGGGGAACGCTCCGTACTTGCGAGATACATTGGAGGATAAGGCAAGACAATCAAGATCGATCTACGGATCGCGTGGGCGCCCCATGATATGTGACGACAACCGTCGCGCCGGACACAGCAAGTCCGGCCGGGCTGAACACAACAGACAAAGCTCGCTTGAGCTCCATCGTGATATAGCCCAATACAGAGGCGCCGCACACCCACTATGCTTCACAGATGAAGTAATGGATCATCAAATCTCCGAAGGGTTTAAACCCATGAATATTGAATCCTATGATGGCACAACAGACCCCGCGGTTTGGATCAAAGACTATCTCCTTCATATCCACATGGCCCGCGGTGACGATCTTCACGCCATCAAATACCTCCCACTCAAGCTTAAAGGACCAGATTGGCATTGGCTTAACAGCTTGCCAGCGGAATCAATTGGGTGTTGGGAGGACCTGGAAGCCGCATTCCTTGATAACTTCTAGGGCACGTATGTGCGACCACCAGACGCTAACAACCTAAGCCACATAATTCAGCAGCCAGACGAATTGGCCAGACAATTCTGGACACGGTTCTTAACTAAGAAAAATTAAATCGTCGACTGTCCGGATGCGGAGGCCCTCGCGGCCTTCAAACATAACATCCACGACGAGTGGCTTGCCTGGCACCTGGGACAGGAAAAGCCGAAATCCATGGCAGCCCTCACATCACTCATGACCCGCTTCTGCGCGGGAGAGGACATCTGGCTAGCCCGCAGCAACAACCTCAGCAAAAATTCTGGCAGTCCGGATACCAAGGACCACAACGGCAGGTCGCGTCGCAACAAGAACAAACGCCGCATTCATAGCGACAATAATGAGGATACGGCAGTCAATGCCGGATTCACAGGCTCCAAACCCGGTTAGCGGAAAAAGCCATTCAAAAGAACTACTCCGGGTCCATCCAATTTGGACCGAATACTCGATCGCTCGTGCCAGATACACGGCACCCCCGAAAAGCCATTCAACCACACCAACAGGGACTGTTGGGTATTCAAGCAGGCATGCAAGCTAATTGCCAAAAACAATGGCAAGGGGATGCATAGCGATGACGAAGAAGAGAGCCGACCGCCGAACAATAGAGGACAGAAGGGTTTCCCCCCACAAGTGCGGACAGTGAACATCATATACGCAACCCACATACCCAAGAGGGGGCGGAAGCGTACACTGAGGGACGTATACGCGATGGAGCCAGTCGCCCCGAAGTTCAACCCATGGTCCTCCTGCCCGATCACTTTTGATCGAAGGGACCACCCCACCAGCATCCGCCACGGCGGATTCGCCGCATTGGTTTTAGACCCAATCGTCGATGGATTTCACCTCACCAGAGTCCTGATGGACGGAGGCAGTAGCCTGAACCTGCTTTATCAGGACACAGTGCGCAAGATGGGAATAGACCCCTCAAGGATTAAACCCACAAAGACGACCTTCAAAGGCGTCGTACCAGGTTTAGAGGCCAATTGTACAGGATCAGTTACACTGCAAGTGGTCTTCGGATCCCCGGATAACTTCCGAAGCGAGGAGTTAATCTTCGACATAGTTCCGTTCCGTAGCGGCTATCATGCTCTGCTCGGACGGACCGCGTTTGCAAAGTTCAATGCGGTTGCGCACTACGCATACCTCAAGCTCAAGATGCCAGGCCCTCGAGGAGTCATCACGGTCAACGGAAACACTGAACGCTCCCTCCGAACGGAGGAACATACAGCGGCTCTCGCAGCAGAAGTACAATGCAGCCTCTTAAGGCAATTCTCGAGTCCGGCCATTAAGCGACCGGACACGGCTAAATGCGCCCGGAGTAACCTACAACAAGACCACCTGACACGTTCCGAGCACGCGTAGCAATGCGGCCCCAACCCCAGCCCTCGCAAGATTGCAAGACTGGTCCTTCGCGTACATAATAACGCTCTGGAGATACCATGGGCATAGGGGGAGGGGCACGACCACGACAGGCCCAGAATGCGGCTTAACCACACCAGGGGCTCTCAAGTGTGTCATTCTTTTTTTTTATTTTTCTTTCTTACCCACAGGACTCCGTTCACCAGAGGCCCTGTCCGGCAGTAGACCGGCCAAACTCACGATGCAATAGCCAGGGAAGGAGAAAGGCTACGACGAATATCCAGTTGGTCTCCATTACGAGCATTAAATCTGTTTATACACCATTCTGCAGCCTACCCCTGGAGGGGACATGTTTACTAGTCCCATCCCTTGCTTACCACACTACTTGTATCGTTCTGCATTCATGGCAGTATTTCTTGAATAAACAATGCAGCACCTTTTTGCTTACAATTGCATTCCTTTCTTATACATATGTTCATTTATGACATGTCGCATCCGTACACTTTGGTACGGCTAAATACACCAGGGGCTTAAGTTCCCCACATTATGGTGTGATAAGTCCGAACACTTTCACAAGTGCGGCACCCCGAACTTATAGCATTATATGCGTCGGCTCCGAATCATGTCTTGGGTCAATAGTTGGGTTTGCCCGGCTCCCATGTTTTGGTACCTTACGTTCCGTTGTATCGGCTAAGGTACCACTGGGAGAACCACTGCAATTGCGCCCCAGTTGAGCTGGGCGAGCACCTCAGTGGAGAAAGCTAAAACTGACCGTCATGATGAGGCGACAGCCGGTCGCTGTTCGAGAGGTTTTTTCGAGTCCCTAAAGACTTATGCCGCTTAGAGCGAGGAACCGGCTTTATCCGGCCCAGGCGTGGATATCGCCCCAAATTCGGCCTTCCGAACACTAGGGGCTTCACCGAAATTTAAAATTATAGAATTCTATGGCTAAGTGAGAGTGTTCAAGCACTATAAGTCCGGTTGCCTCGTTCGTTGTGTTGAGCGCCTCCCTAGATGGACCCAAATATGGGAACAAGAGTGCTCAAATTTATCCCGAACACCCCAGCACTCGTGGCATGGGGGCTGAAGACGAGGACTTGCCATCTCTCATATTTGATAAACAGCCGCACAGAAGGTAATATTTTAAATCAACAAGCGTTGCTTAGCGCATATGAACAAAGTTTTCAGCGCACAGGATAACAAAATGCGAGTCTACTCAAATATTACATTTTTGGAGCACTCACCCGCAATAATGCGGGCACCCTTCAGGACACCCTTATAATACTTCTCGGGCGTGCGATACTCCTTGCCCGGCGGTGGCGCGTTCGTCACAAGCTTCTCAGCATCCATCTTGCCCCAGTGCACCTTAGCACGGGCAAGGACCCGACGGGCACCTTCAATACAGGCGGATTGCTTGATGACCTCAACCCATGGACAAGCATCCACCAGCCGCCGCACCAGGCCGAAGTAGCTCCCAGGCATGGCCTCCTTGGGCCACAGCCGAACTATGAGGCCCTTCATGGCCTGTTCGGCCACCTTGTGGAGCTCGACCAGCTGCTTCAGCTGGTCGCTAAGGGGCACCGGATGTCCGGCCTCAGCATACTAAGACCATAAGACCTTCTCCGTCGAGCTCCTCTCCTCGGCCCTGTAGAAAGCGGCAGCATCGGACACGCTGTGGGGCAGATCTGCGAACGCTCCTGGGGAGCTCCGAATTCGGGTAAGTAATAGGTAATTCACATTCACATGCTTGCTTTGCATGAAAAATGCCTTACCCGCCGCTATTTTCTTCAACGCCTCGATTTCCTGAAGGGCCTTGTGGGCTTCGGCCTTAGCGGCTTTGGCACTCTCAAGAGCCGATGCAAGCTCGGACTCTTGAGTCTTCGACTCGCGCTCCAAACTCTCATGCTTTTCCACGAGAGCCTGGAGCTCTTGCTGTACCTCCGCCACCCGCGCCTCCTGCTTCTCTCGCCCAACACGCTCCATGGCCGCATTACGTTCGGCCGCGGACACCGCCTCCTTCAGGGTCGCCACCTTGTTTGTTGCCCCTGAAGTACCCATGTTATCCTTGTCATTTCTCTTACAACCAAATCCTTTTCTGTAAGGTACAACTTTAATAAGGTGTTACTCACCTTCCTTGTCCTCGAGCTGCTTCTTGGCATGGCCGACCTCGTTCTCGGACCGCTCGAGGTTTTGCTTCAAAGCATCGACCTCCGCAGTCAGTGCGGCAGAGGTCAGCAGCGCAGCCTGCAATCCCATATTGACATATTTTTAAGAGTCCTGCGTATATTTTTTTAGATCCTCAGTCCGGCTTTTCTTTCCGAACACCGAACCGAGCATCAGGGGCTACTGTCTATGCGGTACTATTTTACATATATTAATATTCTTACCTCAAAGCCTGTTAGAAGGCTGCAGCAGGCTTCGGTCAGCCCGCTTTTGACGAGCTGAACCTTCTGAATCACCGCACTCATGACAGTGCGGTGTTCCTCCTCGATGGAAGCGCCGTTGACCGCCTCCAGCAAGTTATCCGGTGCCTCCGGTTGGATGGAGGCCACTGGCGTCACGGTCTTGCCCTTCTTACGAAGGGGCCGCCCGCCGGACTCCGGGACCACTGCAGGTTCCGGTGCGGAGTCCGGTACAAAGTCCGGGAGGTTGCCCTGTGGCACCTCCGGGGCCTCCTCCTCCGGGTGGGTCCCTCTTTGGGATCCCACCTCGGCATCGTCGGTGTCACAGGGGGTGGAGGCGGTTGTAAGTGAAGTACTATTCACATCCGACATACCTAAGGACCCGCTCGACGAAGCGGGAAGATCGTCCTTGGGCGGTGTCGGTGTCAAAACCGGCGGATCTTGGGTAGGGGGTCCCAAACTGTGCGTCTAGGCGGATGGTAACAAGAGACAAGGGACACGATGTTTTACCCAGGTTCGGGCCCTCTTGATGGAGGTAAAACCCTATGTCCTGCTTGATTAATATTGATGATGTGGGTATTACAAGAGTAGATCTACCACGAGATCAAGGAGGCTAAACCCTAGAAGCTAGCCTATGGTATGATTGTTGTTCTGTCCTACGGACTAAAACCATCTGGTTTATATAGACACCGGAGAGGGCTAGGGTTACACAGAGTCGGTTACAATGGTAGGAGATCTACATATACGTATCGCCAAGCTTACCTTCCACGCCAAGGAAAGTCCCATCCGGACACGGGACAAAGTCTTCAATATTGTATCTTCATAGTCTTGGAGTCTGGCCGATGATGATAGTTCGGCTATCCGGACACCCCTAGTCCAGGACTCCCTCAGTAGCCCCTGAACCAGGCTTCAATGACGATGAGTCCGGCGCGCATATTGTCTTCGGCATTGCAAGGCGGGTTCCTCCTCCGAATAATTTTTAGAAGATTGTGAACACCAGGATAGTGTCCGGCTCTGCAAAATAAATTCCACATTCCACCGTAGAGAGAATAATATTTATACAAGTTCAATCTGCTGATGTATTTCGTGGTGTGACGTCACACCACAACCAAGCCTTTAATTGAATCGTTTTTGTTATACCACCTCAGCGCGTTTAGCGAAGCGGTTTCCTTGGCACGTCTAATCGAAGCAGAGATCGTGTTCCCCTTATTCCGGGATTCTCATCAATACGAACATGGGTAACCCAACCGCGCCCGTTGCCACGCCCCCTCCATCGAAGGCGAGTTCCAAATGGTCATGGGGACGGCTCTTGGTATTCTCCCTCTTTATAATGAGACCAAGGCCCGTTCCTTTTCTTCAATCCTCAATCAAATCCACCCCTCACCCCGAGTTCCAATACCCATGGCTCTAGATTCGGGCACTTTGAACCTTCGACAATGTCCGGCTCCGACCTACAGGGCCGGTGGATGCCCTCCTCCGTCACGGAAGAGGACGTGCTAAAGCTGAGAGACGCCAGGTACTTAACCTACGAGATTTCGCATAGGTTGCCTGCCCAAGGGCAAGTCATTCCTACTCCTGAGCCTGGCGAGAGTGTCGTGTTCGTGTCTCACCTCCTTCAGGGTTTAGGCTTCCCGATGGATCCCTTCGTGAGGGGGCTACTGTTTTACTATGGGCCGGAATTCCACGACTTGGCTCCGGAGTCTATCCTCCACATCTCATCATTCATTGTCGTCTGCGAAGCCTTCCTCCGCACTACCCCTCACTTTGGTTTGTGGCTCAAAACTATCAATGTGGAGCCAAAGATGATTGAGGGGCGTCAGGCAGAGTGCGGCGGGGCGGTTATAAGCAAGAGGGCCGATGCTCCATGGCCCGAGGGCTCTTTTTAGGAGGAGCTCGGCTTGTGGGAACAGGAGTGGTTCTATATCACCGCTCCCAGGGGCAGCAGGCAGCGGCCGCCGCCCGCCTTTCGCTCGGGCCCTCCACAACGGCTGACATCATGGGTCAACAAAGGGTTTGACTAGGGGCCATCCAAGGACGTACCCCTATTGAAGGGCCGGATTCGACACCTCCAAGAAAGGGAGATCACTCTGGTCGTAGTGACGCAGGTTATGCTGATTCGGCGTCTCCTGCCCTGCAAGCGTTGCCCCCTCCGCCTGTGGGAATTCAATCCGGAGGGACCACGAGCTCTCCAACACTTCATGGGCACAAAACCCATGGAGATGTACAAACTGTTCTTCGGATCACAAGAAATGTGTCTGGACTTGACCGAGGACACTGGCCTAAGCTGCAATCGCCAGGATACTCAAGTAAGTAGCCCTGTGTCCGGACATATCATCCATTTATTTATCATGGATTTGCCTTTTAACCGGCTATCCCTTGAACAGGAGTGGATAGCGCAAGCAAAGTTGATACGGTGTCCGACCCCCCTCCCTGAGACCACGCCAGATCCCGTGTTAATCAAAATGTTGGAGGTAGCGCCTTCGGAGGAGGGTGAAGGGGGGAATAGGGAAACTACCACCTCTGTTAAGGAGGCTCTCAATAAGGGGGGAATCAAGAATCCCTCCCTCCAGGGGGAGAAGAGGACCGCTTTTGGAAACCCGGACGCCAAAGCCTCGAAGCGGGGAAAGACATCTACACCAGAAGGTCCTGTGCCGGGAGGAGTCCCGGCCGCATAGTATCCCCAAAGGAATCAGCCCTCCAGCGAGCCGTAAGTAGAAAAAAGGGAAGTTTTATAATAAGGGACATCCCTATTTTATTTCTAAGGATAACCGAAGTTTTTACCTTGTAGTTCGGATCTCAGCCCTTCTCAGCAGAGCTCATCCTCGGGGGACCTTCATCCGGAGATGATGGAGAGCGAAACGCCTCCATTTGCCGCCCTGTTAGGCGGGGCGGACGACCCTGAGGTATCGTCATGGAGGGTCTCCCCGAGTCCGGCTGGGCCGAGGAGTTCGGCACCCACTGGAGTACGGCCGGTGGAGTTGCAGGGTTTGCTTGAGAGGGCGTCTCTCTCAGAAGATCACCGCGCATTAATGAGTACGGTGATTGAAAGAATCTCATCCGCCGAGAGCGGGTTGCATGAGGCCGTCGGAAGTTTACTGACGGGGTTTGAGGTACACAAAAAATGATATACCTTTTGACAGTTTTGCAGATAGAGTGCGCCCTGTATAGATAGTAGCCCCTGAGACTCGGTATGTTGTCGAAAGTGACAGCGTGCCAGGGATCATAATCTCAGTTACAAAATTTCGCCTTTCCTATGCAGGTGGCGGAACGTTCGATGGCCAGCCGGACTGATAGAGTTGCCGAGCTGAAGTGGCAACTCGACGTTGCGGATGCGGACATCGCGCTGGTCAATAAACGACTTGATGAGTCGCAAGGTAGGTGGTTTTTCCGCGGTCACCTGGTAAGGGAGCTGATGCCCACTCCTTACAACATGTATGCTTGATGCAGATGGTGCCGCTATTGTGGAAGACCTTCGGGCAGAGCTTGCTCGAGCCAAGGACCAAGCCAGAAAAAGTGATGTGGCTGCCTCGAAGGCAGTGGAGGAGCTAAAAGCCGAAAAGGCTGCTCACTGCCGAAGCAGGGAGGAAATGATCATAGTGGCCGTGAAATTAAAAGATGCTACCGACCGCTATGAGGTTCTTGAAAGAGAACGCCAAGCGCAGCAGGAGGGCCTGAAGAAGGCCACCGCCGAAGCCAAGGATGCCCGTTCTGCAATGCGGGCTATGAAGGAGGAACTGCGTCAGGCCGGAGACATTGCGGCTGGAAAGCCCTTTCTATTCCGTAGGAAGTTCACGGATCCGAAGTATGCTCAGTTGGGACAGTTGTGGGGTGCGGAGGATCCTTATCTGGATTTGGCAGCGAGTGCGGCGGACGCAGTTGTGCATTTCCGAAGTCAGAAGGATCATGAAATGGAAGAGCTTTTTTGGTCTCAATTCCATAGTCCGGAGCGTCCACTTCCGTTGAACGATCGGTTGGCTGAGTGGGCTGAGATGAATAGATTGTACGGACTTGCCATGACGGATGTGGTGGCTCATCTGTGGCCGGAAAGGCCCAAGCCAAAGAGTTATTTTGGCTTATTGCAGCAATTCCTTGGGGCGGTGCCGCATATCAAGGCGATGAAGCGGTCGGCATGCATAGAGGGTGCACGGATGGCTCTTGCCCGTGTTAAGACATACTAGGCGGATATGAATGCCACCGATGTTGCATCCCGGGGTTCAGACGAGAGTCGATTACCCGCCGAGCACTATTTTGAGGAAGTCCTGCAGGGCGCTCGTTTAATAGAGTCAAAGTGCTCAAAAAATGTCATGTTCAAATGACATGTATGATTTGTGAGATCATATTTATAATGTAACGGCTTTTTATACTTGTGCCTTCAAGTATTGAAGTATCTCCTGTGTGGCCGTTAATATATATGTATTTATAACCTGAAAGATGGCAGTCTATGGCTTCAGCCCCCACGCACATGGTGCGGGGGTGTTTGCAAAAAAGCGCATTTTCACACTTAATCCAACGTCTTGGTCCTTTGAAGGAGGTGATAGCATAGCAAACCAGGCAACCGGACTATAATGCTTTATCACTTTCACTTAGCCATAGGAGCTCGATGGTGGGGCTACTATATAGCCCCTAGAGGCACCGCGCTCTCCGAACTCGGGGTGCGTGTGTGCCTGACCGGGAAGTGGTCCTTCATCAAAGAAGAGGAATTCTAAACATTCCAGTAGTCGATCGACTGGTTGACCAGTCTCTCGCTATATCATGACAATCAGTTTTTGGCTTTCTCTACTGAGGTGCTCGCCCGGCCGAACCGGGGCACAATCGCAGTAGTTCTCCTGGTGCCGCATTAGCCGATGGAGCGGAACGTAAGGCAGCAAAACACAGGAGCCGGGCAAACCCAACATTTGACCAAAGACATGATTCGGAGCTGATGCATATAAGGCCTAACTCGAGACGCCGAACACTCCCTAAGGTATTCAGACTTTATGATAACGGGCAGAATGATGCCCTAAGCCCCTAGTGTCCAGGTACAGGCGAGAAATTCTGACACGGCCGATGCCGAAACGCCAGCCTCCACCTCGGTTATGGTAGGAAACCGGGGGATGAGTATCAACAAGAGATAGTAAGAAAGGTTTACGCAGGGTCTTAATCTGAAAAAATGCTTGCAACGGGTCCCTGCTACACGTCTGCGCCTGTGTCTCCGTTGTGCTGTATCCTGGACGGGTGTAGCACGTGGTTCATCTGTAAAAGAGAAGAAGTTAGTTTGGAAAAAATATCGTGCAAAAAATGTATTTAAAACAGAGCATGATTTGGAAGATGAATAAGATTGAGCTTTATTGGCTCTTATTGTTTATACGTGCAGCCCCTTGTAAAGAGGTATGCGGCCGGGAAGCCCCTTGTTTATTTATGCCGGACTCGCCTAACTGTGTCCGAGGTCTAAATGACCTGTTTTTAGGGGCTTTGATCAGCAAGGTTGGATTAGTGTGTGGCTGTCAAGGTAGTCTCACGTTTTCCGTGGTCGAGGAACACTCGGAGTTACCCTTTAGTGAGATTATGCCGCATGGACAGGGCATTTTGGGTGTAAGAGACGCGTAATGCGGTATCGCATTAAAGCGGGCGAAAGCTTCGCGTCCCAGTAGTGCTTGATGGCTACTTTTGAATGGGGCGATATGGAAGATTAGCTTTTTGCGACGGAAGTTGTCGGATGAACCGAACACAACCTTTAGTAGTACGGAGCCTGTACAATTGGCATAGAGGCCTGGCGTCACTCCTTTGAAGGAAGTGTTGCTATGGCGAATTTTGGTAGGGTCTATCCCCATTCTGCGGATGGTGTCCTGGTATAGCAGGTTTATATTGCTGCCGCCATCCATTAGGACTTTTGTGAATTATAGTCCGTCGATTATGGGATCCAATATCAAAGCAGTCCCTCCAGCGTTTCGAATGCTTCTGGAGTAATCCTGATGGTCGAAAGTAATTGGGTTTGACATCCAATTTCAGGGCTCCGCTTGGGTGGATCGTGCGGCGCGTGTTTTAGTAGTTGTTGCACTATTTATCACATGAAGTGAGTTCACTGTTTTGACTTCTAGTGGGAAAGTCTTCTGTTTTCCGGCCTGCTGCTTGTGGAGTTCGTCATCGTCTTCGCTTGGTGTGTCGAGCCCCTTGTGTTCGGCGTTAAGTCGGCCGGACTGCTTGAAGACCCAACAATCTTTGTGGGTATGGTTTGCAAGCCTCCCGGGGGTACTGTGGATTTGACATATCATATCCAAGATTTTGTTTAGGTTGGATAGCTCGTCACTGTTGTCCTTAAGGGGCAGTGTTTTGTTATTCGGCTGAGAGCTTTTGAACCTGGCGTTGATCGTCGTGCTATTTGGGCCGTTTTCCTTATTCTGGCGCTGATCTTTTCTGCGTCGTGATTTCCCATTTCCATCCCTGACCTCGGATGTACTCGGGTCGCTGGTGCTGCATCTTGCTAGCCAGCTATCTTCCCCCGCGCAAAAGCGGGTCATGAGGCTTGTTAGCGCGGCCATTGTTCTTGGTTGTTCCTGGCCGAGGTGTCTGGCGAGCCATTCGTCTCGGACGTTATGTTTAAAGGCTGCTAAGGCTTCAGCATCCGGACAGTCGACTATTTGGTTCTTTTTGGTGAGGAACCTGTTCCAAAATTTGCGTGCTGACTCCCCGGGCTGTTGAGTTATGTGACTTAAATCGTCTGCATCCGGAGGGCGGACATAAGTTCCTTGAAAATTTGCTCGAAACGCATCCTCAAGCTCTTCCCAACTTCCGATGGTATTTTCTGGGAGGCTTTTGAGCCAATGCCGAGCTGGCCCTTTGAGCTTGAGGGGTAGGTATTTTATGGCATGGAGATCGTCTCCTCTGGCCGTATGTATGTGTAGGATATAATCCTCAATCCAGACTCCGGGGTCTGTTGTTCCGTCATATGCCTCTATGTTTACGGGCTTGAATCCCACTGGAAATTCATGATCCAGTACCTCATCGGTGAAACATAGTGGGTGTGCGGCGCCCCTGTATTTAGGTGTGTCGTTATCTTCGAACACTCGGCGGGTTGTGTTTCTTCCTGGAGTCTTCTTTTTTGGCCCATAGATGGACCTGACCGGGCTATCCTTTTTGCGAGGACCTTATGTGGATCATGTGCCGGATTGTGTGTGGCGCCGCTTGCCGCTCTTAGCCTGTCATCTGGTCATCTATCCGGCCAGGCGGCCTCTTTCTTTTTTGACTGTGGGGGCTCTACGGCCTCCTCGCCAAATTCGGGCAACAGCTTGCGCTTCGGGTAGCTCTTTTCTTGGTGACTATCGCCGTATTTATCTGTGGTTTTGAGTACTTTGCTCCATCTTATTCTGAGTATGTCCTCCGCCGTTTTGAGCTTCCGCTTTTGCTTCTTCAAACTTCTTGCAGTGGCGACGAGCCTTCTATGAAGGTTCTTATGCTCCGGTGATGTGTCCGGCGTGAGATCGTCTGGACTATTGTTTTCGCCGGGAATGGGTTGCTCGTCCGATTCATCCTGTTCGGCTGGTTGCTTCGTGGCATGTTCGTCGTCCACTGGTTCGCCCTGCTCTATGGCTGGGTCAGTATGGGTGCCGTTGTTATCGAGGCGGGACTTTGGACAGCGCTAGCGTCGCTGTTTTGGTTGTTTTCCGATGGAATTATCCTTCGCCACGTCCCGTTGTTCCTCGTTATCGCTTCTTTTTGGTGTATCCACCATGTATACCTCGTGGGTTGAGGTGGCTTTCCAGTGCCCAGTAGGCGCTGGTTCTTGGTCATTTCCGGCATCGTCGTCCATACCGTCGATGTCTTCGGAGTCGAAGTCTAGCATGTCGGTTAAATCGTCAACAGTGGCTATTAAGTGGGTGGTGGGTGGTGTAACACCCCCAGTGTCATGCTACAGTAACCCTCTGTGATTAAGCTAATCATTTACCCAAACAGTGCTTAATCACCTTTGTCCAATATCCCATTTGAAATCCCAGTCAATTCAAATTCAAGTGAAGTTTGAAGTTGATCAAAAGTTGCCGGAAAAATGTTCATCATCTGTCAAAAATTCCATAACAATTATTTGTTAAGGAACACAACATCACTTTGGTGCAAAGATGAACATTAGAATTTATAACAGCACCAATTCAGCATTTTTAAATGCTATCCTTTTTAAAAAAAACCAAATGAATTCTTCTGGTCTCCAAAATAATTGTGGCAATGTCTATGATCACCAGGGATTTAATGGGACACCTCCCAAATTTTTGCTAAGTGAAATAGTTGGCCAAATAATTCCCTTTCTCTCTCTGTAAATAAAAAAAGGAAATAGAAAAGGGCCTAGCTACTACTGTGCACTTGTAGCCCATTGCTACAGTGCACAGCCCAGCCCACTCCTCCCCGTGGTCGTCCCCTTCACCTGTTCACCCGACCGAGGCGCGCGCCCGCGCGGTCGCCGCCCGACCACCTCGCCACCCCGTTGCTCGCGCCGAGGGGATAAGGCCGAGCCTCCTGGCCTCGTCAGCTCCCCACTCCCACTTGCGCCTCTCCTCCCCTAGATCCACCTTTCCCCTCTCCCTCACGCGCTCACTCCTCCCGAGCGCCACCGTCGCCGTGCGTCGGTTGATTCCGTGGCCACCGCTGTCCCCGGCCCTCTCCAACGAATCCCCGAGCGCCGTCGTGCCCCGCGACGTCTTCCTCGACCACCGGACCAAGCCAGGAGCCCCCACAGCAAGCGCGGCGACCTCTTCTTCCTCCTCTGCTTCGACGAACGCCGTCGTCGAATTCGGCCACCCCGCGCCTGCCCCGAGCCCACTAAGCACACCTACAGGCGCCCAGTGAGCTCCTCCTCCCTATCCCTCTCTCCCCGTGCTCTTCCTCGCGCCATGGCAGCCTCTACCATCGCCGCCCGAACCTAGCTCCGCCGCATAGCTCGTCGTCGATGTTGTAGTCGCTGTCAGGCTCGCCCGAGCATGGGAACGTGCTCAGGTCCCCTCACCGCGGCCGCTCGTGCCGCTAGATCCCATCCCCGTGGCCTCTGTCGCTCATCCCGCCTATGGCCGAACTCCGGCGGCCGCTAAGGTGCTCGCCGTCATCGTATCGAGCCTCCCCCTGACCAACCGGTGGCACCTGGTGATGCGCGCCGACGCCAGCTCTTGAACGTGACCGAAAACGCGGCGAACTAAGCCTTGTAGCCATTTTCCGGCTATCTCCGGCGGACTTCCGCCACGGGAATGGTCGCGGGCGCGACTCCGGTCGCCGTCCGACATGGCGCTGACGCGGCAACCCTGGACCACGCCGCTGAGCCACTGCCACTGGGTCCCGCTAACCGTTGACCCAGTCAACTTGCTGACTAGGCGTCCCTGTGACGCTGACGTGCGGGCCCCACCGCTTAATCCTCTAATCAAAATGTTTTAATAATTAAAACTAATTAGTTTAGCCAATTAGGCTATGACAGGTGGGGTCCAGTAGCTAATTAACCTAGATTAGTTAGTTTAATACACTGTTAGGCTATCAGGGGCTGACATGTGGGTCCCGCTGGACCCACAGGCCAGGTTTGACTTGGTCAGCCGCCCTGCTGACTACTGATGTCGCTGTGATGTCATGCTAATGCAATAAACCTTTCTGTTAATTTATTTAATTTCAGAAAATGTTTAAAACTTTGAAAATTCATAGAAAATAAACCCTAACTCGGATGATTATGTTTTCTATATGAAAGTTCCTCAGAAAAATCCAACGAATCCGAATATGCGGTCCGTTCATCTGTCATATGCCCCTAGCATGCTGAACATGGAACTTTCCCCCTCCAGTCGTCTGTCTGACACAGGTCCGGAACCGGGAACACCTTCCCGGTTGAATTCCCCCATCACCTATAACGTCTAGGACAGCGTTAGAACACGTCTAGCTATGCCTGTTGTCCTGTTATACACTTGCTTGCTATGTATTTACTGTTCCCCCCTTCTCTTCGGTAGACCCCGTGGCGGCTGCCGATGCCGCTGTGATCGACTACGTCATCGACGACCCCTCCTTCTTGTCTGAGCAACCAGGCAAGCCCCCCCTTTGATCATCCCGATATCGCCCATTCCTTTCTCTCATGCTTGCATTAGATTTTGCTACTATTATTGTATGCTCCTATTCGGATGCTTAGCCTGCTTTTGTATCTGTTATTGTACCTTACCTGCTTGTGCTAAACCGCTTAGTATAGGTTGGTTAGTGATCCATCAGCGACCCCCACCTTGTCCTTGTTGCCCCTGCTTCATCATTGAAGACCCGATCAACGGGATTGAAGACCAGGCCCCGGCACCGCACATCACTCTCCCCTTAGTTGCTCGACACTGCTGGGTTACTATCGAGTGCCGAGGGTGAGACCTCTACAACACTTCTGATGTTAACCCTGTAGTGTAGCTATTTGGTCATGGTCATCGAGGGTGATTCCACCTTAACCACTTCCGATATGACTCTGTCGTGCAACCCCTCAAGTGTGAACCTCGGGGGTGATTCCTCTTACGTTCACCTTGATGATTACATTGAGTGGAATTCACCGGGGGTGATTCCTCGGGTTTTCCCCTTGATGTTTAAACACACAGTTAATATGGTTACTATGACTTTACACTGAACCATGTTACTAAAGACGGGTCGACCCTGAGGGGTGCTCGCGCGAGCATAATTGCGAGTGATGAGGAGTCGGGTTGACCTGGAAGGTGCCCGTGAGATAATTACGAGGCGTGGCCGGGCATTCTTAGCCCTTGCCGCAAGTCCTCGAGACGGGGTAACGGGGTCACATCTTTCGTGAGTCTCTGCTTGTTACCGCGCGTTCCCAATCCACTACGATTTGGATATTTGATCCGAGGGGCCTCTGGCCTGATAGCACTAACCATCACGTGGGCATAGTATGGGCGTTCTGCGTCGTATGCATCAGCCGAAGCTTAATAGACGTCAGCGACTGAGCGGCACGCACCGGGTTGGGCTGGTTACGCCTTCTCTTGTATAAGGGAGGCTAGGTCTGCTCACCGGCCGCGTACGCAACATGCAGGAGTTTCCGGGGAGATGGCCCATGACCCCTGGGGGCATAGGTTTAGTCCGGCGTGCTGACCTCTCTGTTTAGGTCTAGGTCGGGTTGCGGCATATTGTTTGGCCGAGGCCGGGCATGACCCAGGAAAGTGTGTTCGGCTGGAGTTAATCAAGCATGGTGGGTAAGTTGGTGCACCCCTGTAGGGAAGAAAACATCTATCGATAGCCTGTCCTACGGTAACGGACGCTCGGAGTTGTATCCCGATAGATACAACTAGAACTGAATACTTGTGATGAGAATTGGATGGTGATGAGAATTGGATTGTGATGATAATTGGATAGTACGGCTCTGGGATTTCTTTCTCGCAGGGAGTCGAGAAAGGATCTCTGGCCGAGGTTGATAACACTACTACTACTTTACTTTATGCTACTCTACTCCCTCCTGTTTGCTGCAAGATGGTTGTTTCCAGAAGATGCTAGTCTTCGATAGGACTAGGCCTTCTCTCTATTCTGGCATTTCTGCAGTCCAGTCCACATATACAGCCTTCCTTTGATAATGTTGCATCTGTAGTGTAGATCCTTGCTTGCGAGTACTTTGGATGAGTACTCATGGTAGCTTTGCTTCCTCTTTTTCCCCTTTTCCATTCTTCTCGGATGACGCAACCAGATGACGGAGTCCAGGAGCCAGATGACACCTTTGACGACTGCTACTACCCCGAGGGTGCCTACTACCACGTGACGGAGACCGCGGATGACCAGGAGTAGTTAGGAGGCTCCCAGGCAGGAGGCCTTGCCTTTTCGATCGATGTTAATTTTGTGCTAGCCTTCTTAAGGCAAACTTGTTTAACTTATGTCTGTACTCAGATATTGTTGCTTCCGCTGACTCGTTTGTATTCGAGCTGATGTATTCGAGCCCTCGACGCCCCTGGCTTGTAATATAAAGCTTGATTTATTTTAATTTGTGTCTAGAGTTGTGTTGTGATATCTTCCCGTGAGTCCTTGATCTTGATTGTACACATTTGCGTGTATGATTAGTGTACGATTGAATCGAGGGCGTGACAAGTTGGTATCAGAGCCGACTGCCTGTAGGTAGCGCCCTTTCCAACTCCTTGGCCGAAGTTAAGTCTAGTCATCCAAAACTATTTACTAACATGGTTGTGTGGCTTACGGGCCCATGTCGCCAATTGGGTGGTATTAGGATCTTTTGTTCCTCTTCCTTACTCTGGGATTCTGATCTCTCGTCTATTCGTGTTAAACATTTTACTAACTCTGACATTAGGCTCTCGTACCCACTTCATCCCGGAGAGCCCCTTCACCATAGATGATCGGCGGTTTCATCATAAGACTCTAAAGATACTCCTCGATGAGTCCTGAGACCCTATGCCCACTGCTTTGCAGTTCCTGACCACCTTTAAACTCCGATGGATAACTACTTACACTCATCGTTCATTTATTCATTTCAGTTACTCTCGAGTTCCATCCGACATATCGAAATACTATCTGACATTTCGAGAATTCTCTAAGCCTAATACCTTGCAGCTTCTTTTGCACTGCGGATAGTTCCTCACATTTACCGGGGATCCGTCCAGCCCCAGTTGTTAATGTGTTTCTCAAATAATGCTAATCGTTCTTTCGAGAACCCTATGCAATCTATTGCTTTGGAAAGTCTTGCTTGCCTGCATTATGGTTAATTCCATATGTCTAGCAATATGTGCGAATACTCGCAATCATCAATTAATCCTTGGAAATTTTCTTTCCGGCTAAGACATCCTTTCAGATATGATCTGGTTCTTGCCCAATCCAGATTTGATCGGGTGCACCTCTAAGTCTATTCAATTTACTCATCTTTTGATCAGAGCCTCTGCTTCTGATCCTTCGTCTTGAAATCATAATTCCTTTGCACCCAAGCATTGAATCATTCAGACGTTTCTTTAAGTCGATGCCTTTGCATCCCCTTCTTCATCTGGTTGAGTACCGATACTCACATCATCTCAATTTTGGACCGGCAGGACCATTGTCGGGTTATTATCCGATAGTATCCTTCACATTCAAAATTCTTGTGAGTTATTCCCATGACACATAATGTCTTTGACAATTTGTACCCTCTGCTTTTGTCAACCATGCTCTGCTTCGAACATGTGTTAATTGATCCTAAAGTTCATGGTATATGTCCTAAGATGCCCCGATGGGTTGGACCTATGCCTTCCTTAATGTGTGAACCCGAAAGGTTTCATGGATCATACTCCTCTGGTAATTCACCATGTAGGTTTTTGACACTAAAATCAATTTTTAGAGCAGTGAACGAAAGGTTATGCATTGAAGAAGTGGGAGTCGACCTTGAACTTTGTGGTCATGCTCATAGACACGATGTAGATCTTATCATGGAAGCTTCTCGTGAAAATAATTACCCCCTTGGTATAAGTTCATCTTATATCTGAGGTTTGGTTTTCTGTAATCGTGGTTCCGGCCATATTGATATTCTTTGATTCCTTTTCTCGGACAAGTTAAAGCACTTGTCTTCTGCAGACCAATGCATCTCCGCAACCTCTATTTTGATCTACCTCGAGTATTGCCCCCTGTTATCTCGAGGATATTGTGTCATTACACTACCTCTTATGAATTCTCATTGGAATGATACTCCATCACTTCATTCATAGCCTGATCGGCTATATCATTATCGAGATATTTTTTTTAACTGTGCTACCCGGTCCATCTTCCCGGAGCACAACTCCTGACGACGAGCTAAGCTTGCGTCGATCTTCCGCATCCTATCATTTCATCTCGAACAACAAGTTTGATTTCGAGCTTGTGTCGAATCCATGGTTCTCATAGCCTTTTACTTCATCCTTCCTTTCGCTTAAATGTCGTCGCTGCTCAATGGCATCTTCATAGAGTCTCTCAACAAAATTTGTCATGATCACCGTCAACATTTTGACTTCTTCCAGGATATCAATCGAATTCATGGTGATAAATACCATCCTTGCCCCTCGATGATTTGAATTATCATCAACAACATTCTTGCCTTCCCCAACACAAACGTGTTCATATAATTTTGGAAATACATCCTTTTTGACATGCCGATGGATTGTTGCTGAGCCCGTCGGCCACACCCTCATCTTTTCCTTGCTGAAATTGTATGACTTATTTTCTAAGTTGTTTCTGATGGATCCTTTGTGTATCCGAAGTCTGACATTTCCCAGATGACCATGTCAACACTATCCCGAAGCATGTGTGTGGTACTCCGATAATCAACAAGAACATTTGGGAGCGCAATGCTAACTGTTCTTGATCATTTATCCAAACACCGTTGTATGGATAAGCCTCATAAATTCCTTGCCCCTTTGTGTAAATGCTTTAATACTTGGATCCCTATCATGCTTTGCCTTTCCTTGGGAAAGTTATACCCTAATACTTGGGTATAAACACCTTTCCTTTCCATTGGTCTGATTATCCTAATAACCACTTATTTCCTTTCCATTGTTTTGTTTAACCCTCTTGTGATCTATATGATATAAGCAGGAATAATTCCCTGCTTATAAAACACCCTGATGTACAACCTTGTCAGTGAGACCATGTTACTATTGTTGGTGACATTCCGGTAGCCACCGATGGATGAGAACTTTGCCTATTGGTCTGCCTCGTCTTAAGGAGCAGGAAAATGGTTCTCTTCGTCCCTCGCCCTTGGTACCAAACTTTGTTGCCAACATAACAGACAGGATATCCTCTGACCGGCCTTGCTATTATGACCGTGCAAGATGCCACTACGCTTCCTACCTTTAACCCACATGGTGGGCCCATAACCCGCAATTCCACAGGATCGTAACCTGACTCTCCTTACACCATGTTGCCAAAGATATTCCTCGCTCTTGGCTCTGTAAGTAATTCATGAGCCACCTTCCTAGTGATCTATTCTAGTATCAGACGCAATAAATTTTTGTTGTTGTTGTTGTTGCTCTGGACCCCTTTTCACCTTTTCATTAGGCATCGAATGATTGCCTGCCCGTTAAAACTTCTCATGGTACCCTCATACTTTGCTCTCGACGTTTTATTTAAGTTCAACTCGAGAGATACTTCCGCCTCATTCCCTGATTTATTCACCAGATAATTAACCCTATAAGGGTCAGTTCTCCCGAAGTTACTCTTTACTTCCCCACTTAAATCTCGGGACGAGATTTCTTGTAGTGGAGGAGATTTGTAACACCCCCAGTGTCATGCTAAAGTAACCCTCTGTGATTAAGCTAATCATTTACCCAAACAGTGCTTAATCACCTTTGTCCAATATCCCATTTGAAATTCCAGTCAATTCAAATTCAAGTGAAGTTTGAAGTTGATCAAAAGTTGCCGGAAAAATGTTCATCATCTGTCAAAAATTCCGTAACAATTATTTGTGAAGGAACACAACATCACTTTGGTGCAAAGATGAACATTAGCAATTATAACAGCACCAATTCAGCATTTTTAAATGCTATCCTTTTTAAAAAAACCATATGAATTCTTCTGGTCTCCAAAATAATTGTGGCAATGTCTATGATCACCAGGGATTTAATGGGACACCTCCCAAATTTTTGCTAAGTGAAATAGTTGGCCAAATAATTCCCTTTCTCTCTCTGTAAATAAAAAAAAGGAAATAGAAAAGGGCCTAGCTACTACTGTGCACTTGTAGCCCATTGCTATAGTGCACAGCCCAGCCCACTCCTCCCCGCGGTCGTCCCCTTCCCCTGTTCACCCGACCGAGGCGCGCGCCCGCGCGGTCGCCGCCCGACCACCTCGCCACCCCGCTGCTCGCGCCGAGGGGATAAGACCGAGCCTCCTGGCCTTGTCAGCTCCCCACTCCCACTTGCGCCTCTCGTCCCCCAGATCCACCTTTCCCCTCTCCCTCACGCGCTCACTCCTCCCGAGCGCAACCGTCGCCGTGCGTCGGTTGATTCCGCGGCCACCGCTGTCCCCGGTGCTCTCCGACGAATCCCCGAGCGCCGTCGTGCCCCGCGACGTCTTCCTCGACCACCGGACCAAGCCAGGAGGCCCCACAGCAAGCGCGGCGACCTCTTCTTCTTCCTCTGCTCCGACAAACGCCGGTGTCGAATTTGGCCACCCCGCGCCTGCCCCGAGCCCACTGAGCACACCTACAGGCGCCTAGTGAGCTCCTCCTCCCTATCCCTCTCTCCCCGTGCTCTTCCTCGCGCCATGGCAGCCTCTGCCATCGCCGCCCGAACCTAGCTCCGTCGCATAGCTCGTCGTCGACGTTGTAGTCGCTGTCAGGCTCGCCCGAGCATGGGAACGTGCTTAGGTCCCCTCACCGCGGCCGCTCGTGCCGCTAGATCCCATCCCCGTGGCCTCTGTCGCTCATCCCGCCTATGGCCGAACTCTGGCGGCCGCTAAGGTGCTCGCCGTCATCGTATCGAGCCTCCCCGAGACCAACTGGTGGCACCTGGCGATGCGCGCCGACGCCAGCTCTCGAACGTGACTGAAAATGCGGCGAACCGAGCCTTGTAGCCGTTTTCCGGCCATCTCCGGCGGACTTCCGCCATGGGAATGGTCGCCGGCGCGACTCCAGTCGCCGTCCGACGTGGCGCTGACGCGGCAACCCTGGACCACGCCGCTGAGCCACTGCCACTGGGTCCCGCTAACCGTTGACCCAGTCAACTTGCTGACTAGGCGTCCCTGTGACGCTGACGTGCGGGCCCCACCGCTTAATCCTCTAATTAAAATGTTTTAATAACTAAAACTAATTAGTTTAGCCAATTAGGATATGACAGGTGGGGTCCAGTAGCTAATTAACCTAGATTAGTTAGTTTAATACACTGTTAGGCTATCAGGGGCTAACATGTGGGTCCCGCTGGACCCACAGGCCAGGTTTGACTTGGTCAGCCGCCCTGCTGACTACTGATGTCGCTATGACGTCATGCTGACGCAATAAACCTTTCTGTTAATTTATTTAATTTCAGAAAATGTTTAAAACTTTGAAAATTCATAGAAAATAAACCCTAACTCGGATGAAAATGTTTTCTATATGAAATTCCTCAGAAAAATCCAACGAATCCGAATATGCGGTCCGTTCATCTGTCACATGCCCCTAGCATGCTGAACATGGAACTTTCCCCCTCCAGTCATCTGTCTGACACAGGTCCGGAACCGGGAACACCTTCCCGGTTGAATTCCCCCTTCACCTATAACGTCTAGGACCGCGTTAGAACACGTCTAGCTATGCCTATTGTCCTGTTATACACTTGCTTGCTATGTATTTACTGTTCCCCCCTTCTCTTCGGTAGACCCCGTGGCGGCTGCCGATACCACTGTGATCGACTACGTCATCGACGACCCCTCCTTCTTGTCTGAGAAACCAGGCAAGCCCCCCCTTTGATCATCCCGATATCGCCCATTCCTTTCTCTCATGCTTGCATTAGATTTTGCTACTGTTATTGTATGCTCCTATTCTGATGCTTAGCCTGCTTTTGTATCTGTTATTGTACCTTACCTGCTTATCCTAAACTGCTTAGTATAGGTTGGTTAGTGATCCATCAGTGACCCCCACCTTGTCCTTGTTGCCCCTGCTTCATCATTGAAGACCCGATCAACGGGATTGAAGACCAGGCCCCGGCACCGCACATCACTTTCCCCTTAGTTGCTCGACACTGCTGGGTTACTATCGAGTGCCGAGGCTGAGACCTCTACAACACTTCTGATGTTAACCCTGTAGTGTAGCTATTCGGTCATGGTCGTCGACGGTGATTCCACCTTAACCACTTCCGATATGACTCTGTCGTGCAACCCCTCAAGTGTGAACCTCGAGGGTGATTCCTCTTACGTTCACCTTGATGATTACATTGAGTGGAATTCACCGGGGGTGATTCCTCGGGTTTTCCCCTTGATGTTTAAACACACAGTTAATATGGTTACTATGACTTTACACTGAACCATGTTACTAAAGACGGGTCGACCCTGAGGGGTGCCCGTGCGAGCATAATTGCGAGTGATGAGGAGTCGGGTTGACCTGGAAGGTGCCCGTGAGATAATTACGAGGCATGGCCGGGCATTCTTAGCGCTTGCCGCAAGTCCTCAAGACGGGGCAACGGGGTCACATCTTTCGTGAGTCTTTGCTTGTTACCGCGCGTTCCCAATCCACTACGATTTGGATATTTGATCCGAGGGGCCTCTGGCCTGATAGCACTAACCATCACGTGGGCATAGTATGTGCGTTCTGCCTCGTATGCATCAGCCAAAGCTTAATAGACGTCAGCGACTGAGCGGCGCGCGCCGGGTTGGACTGGTTACGCCTTCTCTTGTATAAGGGAGCCTAGGTCTGCTCACCGGCCGCGTACGCAACGTGCAGGAGTTTCCGGGGAGATGGCCCATGACCCCTGGGGGCATAGGTTTAGTCCGGCGTGCTGACCTCTCTGTTAGGTCTAGGTCGGGTTGCGGCGTATTGTTTGGCCGAGGCCGGGCATGACCCAGGAAAGTGTGTCCGGCCGGAGTTAATCAAGCGTGGTGGGTAAGTTGGTGCACCCCTGCAGGGAAGAAAACATCTATCGATAGCCTGTCCTACGGTAACGGACGCTCGGAGTTGTATCCCGATCGATACAACTAGAATTGGATACTTGTGATGAGAATTGGATGGTGATGAGAATTGGATTGTGATGATAATTGGATAGTATGGCTCTGGGATTTCTTTCTCGCAGGGAGTCGAGAAAGGATCTTTGGCCGAGGTTGATAACACTACTACTACTTTACTTTATGATACTCTACTCCCTCCTGTTTGCTGCAAGATGGTTGTTTCCAGAAGATGCTAGTCTTCGATAGGACTAGGCCTTCTCTCTATTCTGGCATTTCTGCAGTCCAGTCCACATATACAGCCTTCCTTTGATAATGTTGCATCTGTAGTGTAGATCCTTGCTTGCGAGTACTTTGGATGAGTACTCACGGTTGCTTTGCTTCCTCTTTTTCCTCTTTTCCATTCTTCTCGGATGACGCAACCAGATGATGGAGTCCAGGAGCCAGATGACACCTTTGACGACTGCTACTACCCCGAGGGTGCCTACTACCACGTGACGGAGACCGCGGATGACCAGGAGTAGTTAGGAGGCTCCCAGGCAGGAGGCCTTGCCTTTTCGGTCGATGTTGCTTTTGTGCTAGCCTTCTTAAGGCAAACTTGTTTAACTTATGTCTGTACTCAGATATTGTTGCTTCCGCTGACTCGTTTGTATTCGAGCTGATGTATTCGAGCCCTCGACGCCCCTGGCTTGTAATATAAAGCTTGATTTATTTTAATTTGTGTCTAGAGTTGTGTTGTGATATCTTCCCGTGAGTCCTTGATCTTGATCGTACACATTTGCGTGTATGATTAGTGTACGATTGAATCGAGGGCGTCACAGGTGGGAATTGATTTTCTTTGTCGTCTGCATCCCCACCGTCCTG
This sequence comes from Triticum dicoccoides, assembly GCF_002162155.2. Classification (NCBI taxonomy): domain Eukaryota; kingdom Viridiplantae; phylum Streptophyta; class Magnoliopsida; order Poales; family Poaceae; genus Triticum; species Triticum dicoccoides. The sequence continues at coordinate 590,551,972 of NC_041383.1, forward strand.
ACCGTAGTCCAGCCAGGGCTCTCCTGATAATGAGAGATACTTTAGCGAATTCAGGATGTCGCCGAAAGGTGAGTGTTGAAAGATGTCCGCAGCGGTGAACTCCATGGTCGGCGCCCAATCGGATTAGATTGAAGGGGGCGCGCGAGGTTCGGAGTCCGGCAAGGAGTCCGCACCTCGGAGTCACGAGCTTCACAAGGGATAAGGTCGGTATTCGGCTCCATCGCCGTAGAGGTTGCAGCCCCCGAGGCGGTGTCTAGCCACCCGTCCTCGATCTGCGCAGCCGGCTCCGCATTGAGGGTCAGAGCGGACTCGTGTGCATCCTCCAGGGCACTGTCCGGCGGCAGAGCTAAATCATACCCATCGTGATAGCGCGGCGCGCTCGGCTGTGGCTCAAATCCATCGAAGATCAAGTCTCCGCGGATGTCAGCCGTGAAGTTCGGACTTCCAGATCTGACCTGACGGCCAGGGGCGTAGCTTTCGATCTACTCCAGATAGCCAAGCGAGTTGGCCCGCAGTGCGAAGCCGCCGAATACGAAGATTTGTCCGGGGAGAAAAGTCTCACCCTGGACTGCGTCGTTGGTGATCGAAGGAGCCATCGAGCCTATTGGTGACAACACAGAGGAACTCTCAATGAAAGCACCAATGTCGGTGTCAAAACCGGCGGATCTCGGGTAGGGGGTCCCGAACTATGCATCTAGGTGGATGGTAACAGGACACAAGGGACACGATGTTTTACCCAGGTTCGGGCCCTCTTGATGGAGGTAAAACCCTACGTCCTGCTTGATTAATATTGATGATGTGGGTATTACAAGATTAGATCTACCACGAGATCAAGGAGGCTAAACCCTAGAAGCTAGCCTATGGTATGATTGTTGTTCTGTCCTACGGACTAAAACCATCCGGTTTATATAGACACCGGAGAGGTCTAGGGTTACACAGAGTCGGTTACAATGGTAGGAGATCTACATATCCGTATCGCCAAGCTTGCCTTCCACGCCAAGGAAAGTCCCATCCGGACACGAGACGAAGTCTTCAATCTTGTATCTTCATAGTCTTGGAGTCCGGCCGATGATGATAGTTCGGCTATCCGGACACCCCCTAGTCCAGGACTCCCTCAGACGGACTGCAGGGTTGTATGCGGCATTAGAAAGACGCCATGTGGCGAAAAGAAAAATCATGAAGTTGTTCGGAAGTCCGGATACTTACGATCTCACCAGGGGCTTGGCCCTTGAAGGCCAATCCTCGTCGTCATCACCGGCGTTGGCGGAACAGTCTGGGGGAAGAGTCCTTCCCTTCTTGGACCCTTCGGCCTCCCTCGTTTGGGAGGCCTTCCTTTTCTTCCCTCCCCCCGCTGGGGGAGAGGCCTCTTTCTTCTCCTCCTCGTCCTCGTGGGAGGAGTCCTCCTCGGAGTCATCGGACGATGAGTCCGATAACACCTAAAAACGGGAACTCTTTCGAGTGCCCGTGGCCTTCTTCTTGGCCTTCTTCTTCGGCACCACGTGGGGTGCCGGAACCAGCAGCCCCGTTATGCGGGCATCCGCTGGGTCTTCTGGCAAAGGGGCCGGACAGTTCGTCCGCTCGGCCTTCTTCAGCCAGTCTTGTCAAAGGAGAGGGAGTTTAGATCCCGCATAGAGTCAAATTATGGAAAACAAGTGTCTCGTAAAGGGTAGAATCGCTTACCTCGCTAGCCTGGCGCTGCGATCTGAATCCGCGATCTTCGGTAGCGGATGCGGGAGCCTCGGCGCCCTTAAACAGCACCTTCCAAGCATCTCCGTACGTAGTGTCGAAGAGCCTGCTCAAGGTTCAGTGCTGGGCTGGATCAAACTCCCACAATTTGAAGGCCCGTTGTTGGCACGGGAGAATCCGGCGGATGAGCATGACCTGGACTACGTTGACAAGCTTGAGCTTCTTGTTCACTAGCTTTTGGACGCAGGCTTGGACTCCGGTCAGCTCCTCCAAATCGCCCCAGGTCAGGCCACTCTCTTTCCAAGAGGTGAGCCGTGTGGGGATGCCAGATCTGAATTCGGGGGCCACTGCCCATTTAGGTTCACGCAGCTCGGTGATGTAGAACCACCCCGATTGCCACCCCTTGATGGTTTCCACGAAGGCGCCCTCCAGCCAAGTAACGTTGGGCATCTTGCCCACCATGGCGCCTCCGCACTCCGCTTGGCTGCCCTTCACAACCTTCGGCTTGACATTGAAGGTCTTGAGCCACAAGCCGAAGTGGGGCTGGATGCAGAGGAAGGCCTCGCACACGACGATAAACGCCGAGATGTTGAGGATGAAATTCGGGGCCAGATCATGGAAATCCAGGCCGTAGTAGAACATGAGCCCCCGGACAAACGGGTGAAGTGGGAAGCCCAGTCCGCGGAGGAAATGGGGAAGGAATACCACCTTCTCATGGGGCCCGGGGGTGGGGATGAGCTGTCCCTCATCGGGGAGCCTGTGCGCGATGTCGTTAGACAGATATCCGGCGCTGCGTAGCTTCTTGATGTGCCCCTCCGTAACGGAGGAGGCCATCCACTTGCCTCCTACTCCGGACATAGTTGGAGAAGGTTGAGGTGAGATGTGCGGACTTGGGCGCTGGAGCTCGAGTGCGCGGAGATGGATAAGCAAAGGAGGAAGAAGGCACAGGTGAAAAGGTGGATCCTTATCCCCTTATATGTGGGCGGACGAAACTATGTGTCCCCACCGGCCTGGTAAAACTCGCTTTTCTCCCAAGCGCCGCAATCAATGGTGCGGTTGGGTTACTCATGTCCATATTGATGGGAATCCCGGAATAAGGGGAACACGATCTATGCTTCGAAAATACATGCCAAGGAAACCGCTTTGCTAAAACGCGTTGAGGTGGTATAACAAAAACGATTCAAGTAAAGGCTTGGTTGTGGTGTGACGTCACGCCACGAAATACGTCAGTAGATTCAACTTGTGTAAATATTATTCTCTCTACGGTGGAATGTGGAATTTATTTTGCAGAGCCGGACACTATCCTGGTGTTCACAGTCTTCTATAAATTATTCGGAGGAGGAACCCGCCTTGCAATGCCTAAGACAATATGCGTGGCGGACTCATCGTCATTGAAGCCTGGTTCAGGGGCTACTGAGGGAGTCCTGGACTAGGGGGTGTTCGGATAACCAAACTATCATCATCGGCCGGACTCCAAGACTATGAAGATACAAGATTGAAGACTTCGTCCCGTGTCCGGATGGGACTTTCCTTGGCGTGGAAGGCAAGCTTGGCGATACGGATATGTAGATCTCCTACCATTGTAACCGACTCTGTGTAACCCTAGCCCTCTCCGGTGTCTATATAAACCGGATGGTTTTAGTCCATAGGACAACAACAATCATACTATAGGCTAGCTTCTAGGGTTTAGCCTCCTTGATCTCGTGGTAGATCTACTCTTGTAATACCCACATCATCAATATTAATCAAGCAGGATGTAGGGTTTTACCTCCATCAAGAGGGCCCGAACCTGGGTAAAACATCGTGTCCCTTGTCTCCTATTACCATCCGCCTAGGCGCACAGTTCGGGACCCCCTACCCGAGATCCGCCGGTTTTGACACCGACAGTCTCCAACGCCAACAACCACGTTGGGCCAGGGCACGGGAGGCACCTCCATGGTGGCATGCAGATCTTTGTGAAGACAAAGAATACTCAAGATCAGATAAGGATTGGAGGGCAACAATCCTCGTCAAGATTCTTACCGGGGAAAACCCACAAGACCCCCGGCAAGACCCTTGTCGAGGACGACAGCACGCCACCGCCAGACCCTTGCCGGGCCACCCGGCAAGACCCCTGCCGAAGGCGATAGCGGGGCCGCTGCCAGGCCCGCACCAACTAGATCCCCACCACCGTTCACATGCAGCTGCTAGCCCAACCAGCTGGGCAGGCACCTGCGTGGCAGCATGCAGCTTCCAGGCCAACTCAGCACAGACCTGCGTGGCGGCATGCAGATCTTCGTGGAGGCTCCACCACCGCGCCAACTCAGCTGCTTGCCTGCATACATGGCACCACATGCATCGCTTGCCAGGGCGCGTGTCGAAGCAAGGAGGAGCGGCGACAGACGGGATGGGCCTCGCCCCCGTCCCCGATAAAGTGAAGGGACACCTAAGCCATGCATTAAATGCGTCTTGTCTTGTAACACGAGCGATACGCTCGCAGCACTGTAGGCCTTTCCGCCTCCTGTGTGCCACTGTGGCAGCCCCTTTCGCCTATAAAACGAGGCCCATGGCGTACTGGAAAAGGATTCAGCTTTTTCGAACCACGCAGCACCCGTAGCTAGTTCGAGATCTCAAGAACACCCGATACATCCACCAAGCAGGACTAGGGCTTTACGCATCCTCGCGGCTGAAACCTGGGTAAATGATCTTTGTGCTAATTACTAATCCTGCTCTTCTCACAACCCCGCGCTCCGCAACCGTAGTAGGGATTCTTGTGATCCCATAGGTGTCGTTTCCCACCGACACCGAGACTACCATAGACAAGCTCAAGGCCATCGCCCTATCCAAGCCCCCCTCTCCAGGATCCCTCGTTAAGCCATTTCACGTAATATCTCTTCTTGACGATCTTTTTGGCAATCTGATCATGTTTTTTCACCTATACGCGGTACTGGTACTAGTGGCACAACTTTCTGGCAATTTTCCATGTGATTTTTGTGTGCCAAATGACGGTTCTAAATTTCTCTTTTGACCAAAACATGCGAGAGGTTGACATACATATGAATTTTGCACATAACGCTGATTTCTTGTAGATTATTTTCAACTACTTTATGAATATCAATGCTAGCTGTAGGAAATGTAAGATTTTAGCTCTCATGCCTTGGAAGAGAGTATGGTAGCCTTAGTAACTTGTGTTATGGATATTGCAAGTAATCCCTCTATTCACAAATATAAGATTTTCTAACTTTTTTGTGCATCTCATGTAGACATGTTCTAGTGTCTTTGTTCACTCATTTCTGTGCGTATATGTAGTCTTACATGAAGTAAAATATCAAAAATCATCTTATATTTCTGAACGGATGTAGTAATAAAATATTTGGTTTCTGTTTGAATTAGAACCAGGTCCGTGGTTGAGATGATGTTCTCAAAGTCATGTTGTGTGAACTGGAAGAACTAAGGATGTGTTCTACTACTAAACTATCCATCTGATGTGTCCTTGTTGCCACATGTCGTGAACAAGTGTTTTCCTTGTAGTATTGTTGTCAGGTGTGTTCTCGAGGGTGTACTTCACCACAACAATTTCCTAGTTGTGCCTTCGATTACGAAGGGTGTGGTCCTTGTAAAGCTTCCTGACAAATCTGATGTGGATTGTCTTCATCTTCATGTTTATGAGTGGAAAGACCACTCTGTTAGGTTCTCCAAGGTTGGCGAGATCTCGATGGTGCCGGTAAACATCTCTCACGAAGTCCATGGCCTAGTCGGTTATGTGGGGTACATCCCATAGGTCGGTGGCAAGAAATAGTCTGTAGAGTTTAATTAGTGCAACTTTGCTAGTCTGTAGTAAGTAAAATTGTTCGGTACTTGATTTGTGTGTGTGAACCCTGTATTTGTTAGTACTAGTGCTTTTGTTGTGTGGTGAGTCCTGAGACCAGTTAATGTTTGTCCACTCAATTCAGTCTGTATATTTTGAAGTATCCAGATCATCTTTTTGTGATGACGGTTTATCAATTATGGTTACACTCCAATATTTGTATGCATTGCAGGGTTTATCGCACCCACCAGGATTTCCACTCCCATGGATGTTCCCTCCAAATGACTTGTCACGACCTTTGGACTGTCCTTCTTGTGGGAGTAAGTCGGGGCCCTGCATGCCACCCGTAATTTGATGATCAACCTTTTATTTATAACTTGAACATAGTGATATCCTGGTAAGGATTCACTCATGTCACATCAAGTAAATCTTATTGATTTATAGTCATGTTTCCTTACTTTTCCTGCAATTTTACGTTGCAGGTTTTGCCATGTCACATTCGTCACAGAATAAACTGTTTGGTTTGCTCTAGGATGGTTATTTTATCACATTTCACTTTTTATGACGTGTCAGTAATGAAGGCACTGTCCATCACTTACATTACTGGACATAGTTGAACCAGTCTGTTGTCTGAGTACAATCTGAAGCCCTATGATGAATTGCAGTTTGTTTTAAAACACACCACAATTAGTACTTCTCGCAGTAAAGAAGTCAAGAAAAAGATTAGATCCAGTTCACGGAGCCAAGCAAATTTAGAAAGCTGAAGTATGAAATCATAGTAGACCATATACGATCGTTGTTGTCTTGCACATCAGTACCACCTTCAGCATCAGATCAAGCGTCGGCACCTACTGCAACGACACTGGCTCTAGCACTGATAGCGATAGTAGCTCAGTCTGATCCATGATATGTCTCCGTCGTATCTACTTTTCCTAATGTTTTTCCTCTTGTTTTGGACACTAATTTGCATGATTTGAATGAAACTAACCTAGACTGACGCTGTCTTCAGCAGAACTACCATGGTGTTGTTTTTGTGCAGAAAAAAAGTACTCAGATTGCAACAAAACTTTGTGAGGATTTTTTATACAATAAAAGAGATTTTCTAGAGCCAAGAACCACCGGAGGGGGGCACCTGGGTGGGCGCAACCCACCAGGGCGCGCCCCCATCCTGGCGCGCCCAAGTGGGTTGTCCCCACCTGGTGGCCCTGCAGACCTCAACCCTGATACTATAAAATCACATTTTTGGAGAAAAAAATCAAGGAGAAAGAATTACCACGTTTCATGAGATAGAGCCCCCGCCTCCTCCTGTTCTTCATCGGGAGGCCAGATCTGGAGTGGGTTTGGGGCTCCAGAGAGGGGAATCTTTGATCTTCATCAACACCCACCCTTCTCCATCGCCAATTCCATGATGCTCCGCACCAGGAGTGAGTGATTCCTTCGTATGCTTGCTGGTCGATGAGGAGTTGGATGAGATTCATCATGTAATCGAGTTAGTTTGTTAGGGCTTGATCCCTAGTATCCACTATGTTCTGAGATTGATGTTGTTATGACTTTGCCATGCTTAATGCTTGTCACTTTGGGCCCGGGTGCCATGATTTTAGATCTGAACTTTTTATGTTACCACCATTATATCTATGTTCTAGATCCGATCTTACATGTTATAGTCACCTACTATGTGTTATGATCCGCAAACACCGGAGTGACAGAAGTCGGGATACTTTTCGGTGATGACCGTAGTTTGAGGAGTTCGTGTATTCACTATGTGTTAATGTTTGTTCTGGTTCACTATTAAAAGGAGGCCTTAATATTCCCTAGTATCCAATTGTACCCCGCTGCCACGGGAGGGTATGACAAAAGATGTCATGCAAGTTCTTTCCATAAGCATGTATGACTATTTACGGAATACGTGCCTAAATTATATTTATGCACTAGAGCTAGTGCCGTATCGCCCTAGGTTATGACTATTATATGATGAATATCATCCAACGGATTCACCAATCCAATGCCTACGAATTTCTCTTATATTTTTCTTGCTAAGTTACTACTACTATTGTTGTTGTTACACTTGCTACAAAACCATTGTTATCATTGCTACCGTTACTGTTACTATCGCAATCAAAACTATCATGCTACTTTGCTATTGATCACTTTGCTGCAGATAATTAATATCTGGGTGTGCTTATATTGATAACTCAGCTGCTAATACTTGCAAATATTCTTTGGCTCCCCTTGTGTCGAATCTATAAATTTGTGTTGAATACTCTACCCTCGAAAGTTGTCGTGATCCCCTATACTTGTGGGTTATCAAGACCTTTTTCTGGCGCCGTTGCCGGGGAGCATAGCTATATTTGTTGAGTCAATTGGGATTATTATCAAATTATCACTATGAAGAATCTGAAGGATACCCAGACCAAGATGTTTCCCTCTAAGACGAGGGGAGGTAAGGAACTGCCATCTATTTCTGCACTTGATTCACCTTCCATTATGAGTAGGCTTGCAACACCACCACATGCTATTAATCCTGATATGTCGCAAGTTATTGATGATGCTACTTCTATGAATGATACTCATGATGATGCTAGTACGTTGCTTGATGATGATGCGCCACTAGGTGAATTTCTTGATGAACAAATTGCTAGAGTTAGAGAGAGTGAAATAGTTGAAACTGATGAAGTATTTGAAACTGAAAACCTTGAAACATCTATTAGACCTAGCTCTCCTAGATATGAATTGCCTAAAGTGCTTGAGGGTTATGCTATGGATGAGGAGACAACTAGAGACTTTCTTGCTTGCAATGATAGAGATGATCTTAAGAAATTATTATGCAAATTGAATAATAAATCTTTGAATGCTAGAATGAAGTGTGATCCTAAGTTTGATACTTCACCTATCTTTGTTGATGATGGGGATTACGAATTCTCTGTGGACCCAAAGTTAATTACTTTGGTTGAATATGATCTTTCATTGGTTATGAAACTGAAACTGTTGTGGCACACCTTACCAAGTTGAATGATATAGCCACCCTATTTGCTCATGATGAGAAGATTCACTATTATTATATTCTCAAATTATTCCCGCTCTCATTAAAGGGTGATGCTAAGACTTTGTATAAACTATTGCTCCTGGTTGTGTGTGTAGTCCCCAGGATATGATTTACTACTTCTCGGAAAAATATTTTCCTGCTCATAAGAAACAAGCTGCCTTACAGGAAATATTTAACTTTGTGCAAATCGAAGAAGAGAATCTCCCACAAGCTTGCGGGAGGATTCTCCAATTGTTTAATGCTTTGCCAGACCAACCTATTAAGAAAAATTAAATACTTGATATCTTCTATAATGGACTAACCGATGCTTCTGGGACTTCCTAGATAGTTGTGTTGGTCATGTTTTTAGGGAACGAATTATTGGACAAGCTGGGGAATTATTGAATAATATTTTCAAAAATTATGATGATTGGACCCTTCCTAAACCACCACATAAACCCACTGCAAAGAAGAGGGGTATCAGACAGGCGCTATGCCTCCTGCGCCCTGCGCTATCCCCTCAGCATACCGCCACCACCAGCCACCACACCATCAGCCACCATACCGCCCACCGCTGCCGCCGCCGACCTCATCGCAGCTACCTCGCGCGGAGTGCTCCCCCTTGGCTCCTCCGCCTAATGGCACGAGAGCGGACGCTCCGAGATCTCGAGGAAGAAATGATGGCGGAGGAAATGGTGCGGGCGCGCATGGAGAGGTCAATGCGGATCCCCAGGAGAGGGGATTCGATCCAGAAGCTCATCACGCGGATCTGCGTCGAGGCCACGTTGGAGGAGATGGCCAGGATGATGCCATGGGATTCCGCTCAGCCAGAGGATGGCTGGGTGGAGAGGAATGCTTCTCTCTTATGCTGCTAGGGTAGTTTTGATTAAAGCCTGTCTTGCTAGCATCCCAGTCTACCTACTCTCCTTCTTCAAACTCCCCAAGTGGGCTCTTGACCTGATCAACAGCCAACTTGCCCACTGTCTTTGGAGTAACTTTGAGGGAGATAGGAAGCTTCATTTAGCAAACTGGCATTTAGTTTGCATGAGAAAATAGTATGGGGGGATGGGTATCCCTAACATCAAGGATGTTAACTTGTGCCTATTAGGCAATTGGGTTAAAATATATATCCAAGATGAAGGCAAGATCTGGAGACAAATAGTAGACTCTAAGTATATTAAGAAAAGTCCCAACATTTTTGCAGCCAATCCACAAAACACCTCCAAATTCTAGCAGGGAGTAAAGTGGGTTGCAAAAGCCCTGAAGTTTGGGTACAGATGGAAAATAGGTAATGGTAAGAAAGTTAGATTTTGGGAAGACATTTGGTTTGGCACCTCCCCACTGTCAGTGCAGTTCTGGCCCCTGTACACTATTTGTCACCAGCAGGGTGCTACTGTTGCAGACATTTGGGATGGGGTTAACGTCAGATTGACTTTTAGAAGGGTTTTCTCAGATACCATGATGGGGAACTGGTACTGCCTAGAGCAGATCATCAAGAGCTATGAGCTGACTAAGGATGAAGATTCCCTAATTTGGCAATATGAGAATAAAGGGATCTACTCTACTAGTTATCTTTACAATTATATCAATTTTAGAGGAGTGCAACCTATATATATACCTGCTGTGTGGTCTATAGTGGTTCCTCCTAGAGTGCAAGTGTTTTTGTGGCTCTTGTCTCATAACAAGTTGATGACTAAGGATAATTTGTTAAATAGAGGGATCACTAAACCACATGAATGCATGTTTTGTACAGAACACGAATCCATAGATCACCTGTTCTTTGGATGTGTAGTTGTTAAACAGATTTGGGCTGATATGTCCAAAATCCTTTCCTATGATTTAGGCAATGACTACATATCTATTGCTAGATTTTGGCCATCCCATAAGAATAAGATGGTCTTGAACTCTCTCTGTGCGTGTGTTATGCGGTGCATCTGGAAGTTCTAAAATTCCATGATTTTTAATAATGTAATGTGGACTGACCTTAAACAGGTTTGGTGGCAGATTCATTTGACTCTCAAGAAGTGGATGATCTTGTTCAAAGGAACAGGTTTAGAAGAATTGAAGCTAGTTTCACAGAAGGTGGCAATGACCCTCACCTCCCCTTTCCTGCTGACCATGGGGTGATCGATGGCAATGATACTGCGGGTATCTTAAGCCTAGATTCACTCTCTAAGATGTCGCTGGGAACTGAGAGATTAGGTGCAGGTCTACTGCCTCCTGTCCGCTACACACCTCCAAATGGCCCTGAGAGGAACTGCAAGCACGCATCGCCGCTGAGCCCTGCCACTCCACTGGAACTGCCGCTGACCCCAGTCCAAACCTTCAAGAGCATCAAATGGGGGTGTGCACAAGCGAGTCAGAAGAAAGCTGGACCTGTACTAGTGGGCGAATGAAGAAATGACACTCTCAGTGGGATCTTTATCTGTTATGGTGTCAGCACTTTAGTTTCAGTTTTAGACCTCTATGGCTTGTAATAAGTTTTTGGCACTTTCAAAGTTTAGTGAGTGGCCGTCTCCCTTTTCTGTTGGCATAGCAGTTTAGGGGGTGTAGTTTTCTGTTTTAAATCTTTTGGAACCTTGATAGAGGACTATTTCTATTTGTACCTGGTTTCACGTTTTCAATGAAAATGGTGGAGCCGGGGGGGTGTTTTCTGCCCTCCTGTCAGTCTAAAAAAGAGAGGGGTATCTTATATCTCAGTCCTGAAGATATGCAAGAGGCAAAGAAATCTATGAAGGAAAAAGGTATTAAAGCTGAGGATGTCAAAAATTTACCTCCTATTGAAGAATTACATGGGCTTGAAACACCACCACCACCTAAGGTGGTAGAGGTAAATTCTTTATTGAAGTTTGATGAAGGGGATATCCCTTATAATAAGCATCGTAGTCAATGCCTTTATGAGTTTGACAACTACATTAGAAAACAAGATCACTTCAATGCAAATGTTATGAAACAATTGAAATACAACTCTGATATGATTGCTCGCTTAAGTGACTTATTATTTAGAACCTCAAATGAAGTTAGTGGTGTAGGAAAACATGCCTCTATGGTTCAAACTCAACTACAACAAGTTTCTAAATATCAAAAAGAATTGCTAGATGAAATGCACAAGAACATACATGACTTTGCTGTTAGAGTAGCAACCAGAGGAGGTACAATGACTTAGGAACCACTTTATCCTGAGGGACACCCAAAAACAATTGAACAGGACACCCAAAAAGAATAACATCAATGCACCTAGTCCATCTAAAACGAAGAAGAAAAATAAAAATGGTAGGACTTTGCATGCTTCTAGTGAACCTGGAATAGAAAAACCTCCTGGTAATGAAAATGATGTTTCTATTTCTAATGTTGAAACTCAATCTGGTAATGAACATTCACCTAGTGATAATGAAAAATAAAATGATAATGTTCATGAAGATACTCAACCAAACAATGATAAAAAACTAGATAATGACGTCCAAATAGAACCAGTTGTTGATCTTGATAACCCACAACCTAAAAATAAAATATATGATAAAAGAGACTTTGTTGCTAGAAAATGGTAAGGAAAGAGATCCATGGGTTTAAAAACCTATGTCCTTTCCACCAAAATTCACTAATAAAAAGGATGATGAAGAATTTGAATGCTTTGCTGAAATGCTTAGGCCAGTCTTTTTGCGTACTCGTTTGACTGATCTACTAAAAATGGCCCCTTATACAAAGTATATGAAAGACATCATCACAAATAAAAGGAAAATACCTGAAGCTGAACTCTCCACTATGCTTGCTAATTACTCTTTTAAGGGTGGAGTACTTAAAAAACATAGAGATCCGGGAATACCAACAATACCTTGCTCCATTAAAAAAATTATGTGAAAACTGCTTTGTGTGATTTAGGAGCTGGTGTTAGTGTTATGCATTTCTCCTTATATAAAAGACTTGATTTGAATAAACTCACACCTAATGAAATATCTTTGCAAATGGCTAACAATTCCACAGCCATACCTATCGGTATTTGTGAGGATGTGCCCGTTGTTGTTGCAAATGTTACTATCTTGACTGACTTTCTTATACTCGAGATACCCGAGGACGACAACATTTTGATTATCCTTGGTAGACCCTTCTTGAATACCGCAGGGGCTGTTATTGATTGCAATAAAAGCAAGGTCACTTTTCATATCAATGGCGATGAGCATACGGTGCACTTTTCGAAGAAACAATTCCAAGTGAATGGTATTAATGTTATTGAAAAATCTCCGACACTCACTATTGGAAGTTTTCATCTACCTTTACCTACTGCCAACAATAAATATGAAATGCTTATTGTTGGGGACATGCATATCCCCGTTGAGGTAACCTAGTGTTTTATGAAAGTTCTCCGGTTTCATGCCAATCGAAAGTGGTTGTTAATAAGACTTGATCAACCTTGTTAATGAATCCTTTTTGAGAGGTATGAAGTTGATGAATTTAGTGAGCACTGCCTTATGTCCCTACCTTTTGTTTTCTGTTTTTCTTAGTTAAATAAAATAAAATGCCTTGTCTTTCCTGTTTGAATTTCCCGTGCAATAAAAAATGACCCAAAATAAAATTTCTCAGAATACTTTGGAAATTTAATACAAATTTTTCTGAATATTTAAAAAAAATTAGTGCAATAACATCAGATCGGGGTGCTCCAGGTGGGCACAACCCATATGGGCGCGCCAGTAGCCCCAGACGTGCCCTGGTGGCTTATGGCCCCCATGTGGGCCCCTCACTTAACTCTTTAGCCCATGTCATCACCTACCTCCAGAAAAAAAAATCACCATTGCTCTCTCTCTCGTGTTCTTGCTCTCAAACCCACGGATTTGGATCTCTTTGCTCGAAGCTCCGTTTTCGAAATTGTTTTGGTGGATTGCTACTTGGTATGTGACTCCTCCATTGGTCCAATTAGTTTTTGCTTTAGTGGTTTATATTTTGAATAATTAGCTACTCTTGGTGCTGCTGTAGATGAGCTTGCATGTTGAATTCTAAAAGTTCTAAATAGTTTGAATGCTTGATATGGCCTTTATGCATCCCAATGAGTAGTTGCTATCAATCTTGTGAAGTTTAGCTAAATAAAATTTGGTGGCAAAAAAATTTCAGAAATTATACGCGTATATCATGTACTTCTTTGGAAGGGGTTCTTCGAGGCAGAGATCCTTGGAGGTATCTTCCAGTAGCAGCTCCGTCCGTCAGTCCTATGTTGAACCAAGTGCAAATTCTATACGAGATGCCACCACCAAATTATATTTATGGCCATACACCGATTTTATGGTGAGTGCAGGTATTAAAGAAGAGTTTGAGCAATATGTTCACAATGCCGAGCTCGGTCCTACATCGAAGATAAGTGCAACCAACATCTCAGCCTCACCTAGTCTTTTACTAAAGAATTTAAATTCCATCCTCGTGAGTCCAGAGTATCATTTAAACTGTATGACAATCCATTCACTATAACTTGATGTCCACTACGTAACTTTATTCTTGTAGACTCGAGTTGGGCCTCCAAGCGCAGAGTTTTGTAGGACAGTACCAATTTCCCCTATGGTGGATGACCTAAGGTTTATCAATCCGTAGGAGGCATAGGATGAAAATAGTTTCTCTCAAGCAACCCTGCAATCAAATACAAGAAATCTCTTGTGTCCCCAATACACCCAATACAATGGAAAATTGTATTGGTGCACTAGTTCGGTGAAGAGATGGTGATAAAAGTGTAGTATGGATAGTAGATATGAGTTTTTGTAGTGCGAACAATAAAAAACAGCAAGCTAGTATATAGTAAAACGGAGCACAAATGATATTGCAATGATGGAAAATGAGGCCTAGGGTGCATACTTTCACTAGTGCAATCTCTCAACAATGCTAACATAGTTGGATCATATGATTATCCCTCAAAGTGCAAAAAAGAATCACTCCCGAGTTCCTATTAACGGAGAACAAAAGATAGAAATTGTTTGTAGGGTACGAAACCACCTCAAAGCTATTCTTTCCGATCAATCTATCCTAGAGTTTGTACTAAAATAACACAAAGCTATTCTTTCTGATCAATCTAACCAAGAGTTTGTACTAAAATAATACCATATGACACACATCAACCAACTCTGTCACCTAGATACTCCAATGTCACCACAAGTATCCGTGAGTTAATTCTACAATATGCATCAAACAACTTCATGATCATAATATTCAATCCACACAAAGAACTACAAGGAGACCCCAAAGTCTCTATCAGAGAAAAGATAATAAAAATGTGCATCAACCCCTATGCATAGATTACCCCAATGTCACCTCGGGAATCCGCAAGTTGAGTGCCATAACATACATCAAGTGAATCAATTTGATACCCCATTGTCACCTCAGGTATTCATACTGCAAGACATACATCATGTGTTCTCGGATCTGAACTTTCAATCTGATAAGACAAAACTTCAAAGGGTAAAGATTCAATTCATCACTACAAGAGTATAGAGGGGAGAAACATCTTATGATCCATCTAAGTTAACAAAGCCCATGATACATCAAGATCATGACATCTCAAGATCACGAGAGAGAGAGAGAGAGAGAGATACATAGCTACTGGTACAAACCCTCAGCCTCGAGGGTGGACTACTCCCTCCTCAACGTGGTGACTGCTGGGATGATGAAGACGACCACCGGTGATGATCTCCCCATCCGGCGGGGCGCCAAAACTGGCTCTCGATTGGTTTTCGGTGGCTACAGAGGCTTGCAGCGGTGGAACTTCTGATCTAGGTTCTCCGCGAGGTTTTTTGGATCATTTAACAATTTATAGGATGCAGAGGGGGTGCAGGAGGCCACCGAGGTGGGCACAACCCAGTGGGGTGTGCCTGGGGGCCCAGGCGCGCCCTAGTGGGTTGTGCCCCCCTCAGTAGGTAAAAGTGTTGGGTTGTCTCCCAACAAGTGCAATAAAACATGATTACTACACAAAAACAGTAGGTAAAAGTGTTGGGTTGTCTCCCAACAAGTGCTTTTCTTTAATGCCTTTTTGCTAGGCATGATGAGTTCAATGATGCTCGCATAAAAGATAAAGATTGAAACATAACAAGAGCATCATGAATCATAAGTTCCTCTCTCAAAATAATTTTCAGTAGCATAATAGATTCATCCATATAACCATCACATACATCACTCTTTTCATGATGCACAAGCATAGAATTATTACTATTTATGGCATACATTTCATCATAATAATCATCATAGATAGCAACATTATTGCCATAGTCAATTGAAACCTCTTCCAAAATAGTGGATGTATCACTAAATAAAGTCATGACCTCTCCAAAACCGATGGATTAAGTTTGGTGATGAAAACTCGAAGTTCTTCCAGGCGGTGGCTACTGAAAGTTACAGAAGAAACTGTATCTCCACCCTAAAAACGACGGACGGCACGTCGGTTGCCGATCATGTGGGCAAAGAGTCAATCCTTTTTGAGGCTTTCAAAGAACGCCTAGGAAAAGCTAACCCTAAACCCATGCGCTTCAACCTTTCCAAGCTTCTTCGATCACAGGTGGATTTTGATAGCCTCACCACTCCTTTCACGCATGCAGAAATTGATGCCGTAATCAAGGACATGCCGCCGGATCATGCCCCTAGGCCTGTTGGCTTCAATGGAGCATTCTTAAAAGCATGTTGGCCGATCATCAAAAATGAATTTTATCAGCTATGTGATGAGTTTCACTCAGGTAATATGAACTTGGAAAGCATCAACTATGGATTTATCACATTGATACCAAAGAAAAATGCCCCTGAGACAGTCAATGATTATCGACCCATCACGCTACTTAACTGCTGTCTCAAGATGATCACAAAAATTTTGGCCAACCGGCTTCAGAAAATTATCCTTAAAATTGTCCATCGCAACCAGTATGGTTTTCTTCACGGAAGATCCATACATGACTGTCTGGCCTGGGCATTCGAGTATATACACCAATGCCATGCCTCCAAAAGGGATATCATCTTACTGAAGTTATATTTTGCTAAGGCCTTCGACACTATTGAGCACTCGGCCATGTTGCAAATTATGAAGAACATGGGATTTAACAAACAATGGCTACAGTGGATCGAATGCATCTTTGCATCTGGGAAATCCTCAGTTCTTCTCAATGGGAACCCAGGGCGCCAATTCCAATGCAGGCGTGGAGTCCGACAAGGGGATCCCTTGTCACCCTTGATCTTTGTGTTGGCAGCCGACTTGCTTCAAATGGCCATTAATGAGGCTCTGGATAACAATCTCTTGCAACACCCTATCCCACCAGCACCTGGCGAAGATTATCCGGTCATTCAATACGCCGACGACACCATAATTGTCCTATCGGCCTGCCAGGTACAGGTTTCTCGCATGAAACAAATTCTGACAGATTATGCGGCCTCGATCGGACTAAAAATCAACTTCCAAAAGTCAACCATGATTCCGATCAACACATCCCAAGACAAGTGCCAATCATTAGCGGATCTTTTTGGATGTGCCACTGCCAGCATGCCCTTTACCTATCTTCGCCTGCCTCTTGGCACGACCAAGCCGACGGTTCTTGATATGGCTCCGATGGTTTGCAAAGCTGAACGCAGAATTACTGCTGCCATGTCCCTTATGTCCTATGCTGGGAAACTGGCTCTTGTGAACTCCCTCATCACGGCTCTTGCGATCCATCCCATGGGGACCCTAAAGCTTCCGCCTAAGATTTTGGATCAACTAGATAAAATCAGAAGGCATTGTTTGTGGAAAAAGAAGACCAAAACTGGGGAGAAATGCACTCCACTGGCTGCTTGGGACATGATCTGCCGACCCAAAAAATGTGGTGGTCTTGGGGTGCTCAACCTGCGCATCAGAAATGATGCCCTCCTGCTCAAAATGCTGCACAAATTCTACAATCACCATGACACTCCATGGGTTAAACTAGTCTGGCACACCTACTATAATGGCATTGTCCCGCATGCAGCTGATCCCTTCGGATCATTTTGGTGGAAAGACCTAGTCAAGCTCATGCCAACTTACCGTGGGGTCACAACCATTCAAATTAACTCCAGCTCTACGGCCCTGTTCTGGAAGGACATGTGGAACAACTCTATCTACACCTCGTCCTTCCCCAAAGCTTTCTCTTTTGCCACCAATGTTGATATCTCAGTTCAGGAATTCTTGTCAACCATGGATCTGGCTACAATCTTTCAGCTTCCGCTCTCCATGCAAGCCCATGACGAGCTACGTCAAATCCAACGGGAGGTATCTCAGGTTGTTCTTAGTGGCTCTACTGATCAATGGAGTTGCGCTTGGGGAGCCCAGTCTTTCAAGACCGCTGCATATTACAACTTTGTTTTCCGAGATGTGATGGCCCATGAGGGGTTCAAATGGCTATGGAAGGCCAAATCGATCCCTAAGATCAAAGTGTTTGGCTGGTTTTTGCTCTCTGATAGACTCAATACGCGCAACATGCTCAGTAGGCGACACTATAACATTGGCGATAACCTGGATTGTCTCCTCTGCAACCAACATGTTGAGGAGACTATGGAACATCTGTTCTTTCGTTGCACTTTCAGTTCAACCTGTTGGCGATACTTGGGGATTCGTTGGCCAACGCAGGGTAATAGGCTGGATTTGATATCACATCTAAAGATGAGACACGGGCGTAAGATGATCATGGACATCTTCCTCGTTGATGCTTGGAGCCTCTTTAAGGAACGTAACAATAACTACTTTCGACATGTGACCCCCACGGTCGCCTCCTAGAGAACACATTTCAAGAAAGACTTCTCTGATATTAGCCATAGGCTACCACCACATAAGAAACACTTAGTGTACACTTTTATTGCTGATCTTACCTAACCGCCTCCCCCACCCCACCCCACCCCCCTCTCCCTTCTAACCACCTCACTCCCCCCTCCATGTAAACATCATGTAATACCACCATTTATTATTATATATATGCAATAGGAAGCTCTCCTACTGTCTCAATTTTCAAAAAAACCTCTCCAAATCCACTTTCATCAATATTGTAATAAGATTCAACGCCCTCCGAAATAGTGGGATTGCTACTACCTAGAGTTGACACTCTTCCAAATCTACTTTCATCATTGTAATCATCATAAATAGGAGGCATGCTATCATCATAATAAATTTTCTTATCGAAAGTAGAAGGAATCAAAGGATCATAATCATTATGCAAAGCATCCCCAAGCTTAGGAAAAGCATTATTTTCAGAAAATAAATCTTGAAACATTTCGTGCGCATCAAACATAGCATCCCCAAGCTTGTGGTTTTGCATATCATCATAATCATTCTTATCAATAGCATGAATGGCACCAATAGTATAGTAAACATTATTATCATATTCTTCCAAGCAAGTGCCAAAAATATTTTCAAGATCAGAAGAGACATCATTGTCTTCCGAATCATAATCATCACAACAAGTAGTAGGAATCACAAAATCATACTCAATATCATCATCCTCCATCAACATATTTGATTCACTTTCATGAGGCACAATCCTGATAGGAGCAATATTACTTGGGGAGAATTACCTTTTTACCTCTACTTTCTCGTGTTTTCTTTTTCTTCTTCACCACCTCACATATGGGTTTAATCAATTTTTTTGAGCTTCTTGTTGAAGAGATTGTTTGGATAGGAAGCTCCTCCTCGTTACTTGATTCATCATAATAAACACTAGGAGGGTATTCGGAAATATTTTCCCTTTCATTAGTACTCCCTTCATACTCTATTTGTTTTCTTGTGTTTAGATAGTTGGCAATATAAGGATTCTCAATGCAATTTACAGCACAAAACATATAAATTTCCTCTAGATCAAAATCAAGAAATCTATTGAGATTAAATTTTGGAATAACCTTAGTTATACGTTCCATTTCTTCATACCCCAAAATAAGACTAAGCTCTTTATGATGCTCAGGGATAATCAAATTATCACAATTTTTCGACCCGATTTGATCATGAAACAAATAGCATTGCAGATTTAAGTGACCACGTTCATTGCAAAGTTCACAAGGATGGCGAAAAAATTGAATCTTTCAGCACAATCATCTAGCCTCTCTTGCAACTTTTTTGTTTCTAAATATTTATGCTTCTTACAAAATCTAGCATCCCTTTTTGGTGTGCTTTTGCACTCCCAATTCACTCCACAAAAATTGACATTCTTATAGGAGGCATCATTATCATGACCAATGCAATCATCATTAACATCATGGATATTCAAAGAATTCACACTAGCAATACTGCAATCATGCCCATCATCCAACGTTTTTGTGCCATAAATTTTCTTGAATTCTTTTTCTAGCAATTGAGCACAATTATCAGAATCCTTGTTCTCAAGATACACATTATAAGGATAAAGAACAACCTGAGGTAACCCAGTCACCATTTTTTTGTAATTTTCTTTTTATAAACCAAATTAGTGGTAAAACAAGAAACTAAAAGATTCGATTGCAAGATCTAAAGATATACCTTCAAGCACTCACCTCCCTGGCAATGTCGCCAAAAAAGAGCTTGATGGCTACTACGCAACTTTATTCTTGTAGACTCATGTTCGGCCTCCAAGCGCAGAGTTTTGTAGGACAGTAGCAATTTTCCCTCAAGTGGATGACCTAAGGTTTATCAATCCATGGTAGGCGTAGGATGAAGATAGTCTCTCTCAAGCAACCCTGCAATCAAATACAAGAAATATCTTGTGCCCCCAACACACCCAATACAATGTTAAATTGCATAGGTGCACTAGTTCGGCAAAGAGATGGTGATAAAAGTGTAGTATGGATGGTAGATATGAGTTTTTGTAGTGCGAACAATAAAAAACAGCAGGGTAGTAAATAGTAAAATGGAGCACAAACGGTATTGAAATGATGGAAAATGAGGCCTAGGGTGCATACTTTCACTAGTGCAATCTCTCAACAAAGCTAACATAGTTGGATCATATGATTATCCCTCAAAGTGTAATAAAGAATCACTCCCAAATTCCTATTAGCGGAGAAAAAAAGTTAGAAATTGTTTGTAGGGTACAAAACCACCTCAAAGCTATTCTTTCCAATCAAATCTATCCTAGAGTTCATACTAAAATACCACAAAGTTATTCTTTCTGATCAATCTAACCAAGAGTTTGAACTAAAATAACACCATATGACACACATCAACCAACTCTAATGTCACCTAGATAATCCAATGTCACCACAAGTATCTGTCAGTTAATTCTATGATATGCATCAAACAACTTCATGATCATAATATTCAATCCACGCAAAGAACTACAGGAGACCCCAAAGTTTCTCTCGGAGAAAAGATAATAAAAACGTGCATCGACCCCTATGAACAGATTACCCCAATGTCACCTTGGGAATCCGCAAGTTGAGTGCCATAACATACATCAAGTGAATCAATATGATACTGTAGGATCAAAAGTATGTCTAGAGGGGGGTGATTAGACTACTTGACCAAATGAAACTTATCCTTTTCCCAATTTTAGTTGTTGGCATATTTTAGCTAACTTAGCACAAGTCAAGCAATCTTAATATAATTCAAGCAAGTATGCAAAGAGTATATGAGCAGCGGAAAGTAAAGCATGCAACTTGCAAGAATGTAAAGGGAAGGGTTTGGAGAATTCAAACGCAATTGGAGACACGGATGTTTTTGTCGTGGTTCCGATAGGTGGTGCTATCGTACATCCACGTTGATGGAGGCTTCAACCTACGAAGGGTAACGGTTGCGCGAGTCCACGGATGGCTCCACCCACGAAGGGTCCACGAAGAAGCAACCTTGTCTATCCCACCATGGCCGTCGCCCATGAAGGACTTGCCTCACTAGCGGTAGTTCTTCACGAAGTAGGTGATCTCCTTGCCCGTACAAACTCCTTGGTTCAACTCCACAATCTTCTCGGAGGCTCCCAAGTGACACCTAGCCAATGTAGGAGACACCACTCTCCAAGAAGTAACAAATGGTGTGTTGATGATGAACTACTTGCTCTTGTGCTTCAAATGATAGTCTCCCCAACACTCAACTCTCTCTCATAGGATTTGGATTTAGTGGAAAGAAGATTTGAGTGCAAAGCAACTTGGGGAAGGCTAGAGATCAAGATTCATATGGTAGGAATGGAATATGTTGGCTTCAACACAAGTGTAGGTGATTCTCTCTCAGAAAATGCAACTTTGAAGTGTACGTTCGTTCTGATGGCTCTCTCCACGAATGAAGAGGAGGTGGAGGGGTATATATAGCCTCCACACAAAATCTAACCGTTACACACAACTTGCCAAACTCGGTGGCACCGAATTGAGAAACTCGGTCGGACCGATTCAGCAAATCTAGTGACTGTTAGGATTTTCGGTGGGACCGACATGCAACTGGGTAGGACCGATATGGTTAGGGTTAGGGCATAACGTAATCTCAGTGAGACCGATTACACAAACTCGGTGGGACCGATTTTGGTAATAAGCTAACCAGAGAGTTGGTCAGGTAAACTCGGTGGGACCGGTTCGCTCATTTCGGTGAGACCGAAATGTTACGAAAAGGAAACAGAGAGTTTACATTGCAATCTCGGTGTGACCGATCGCTCATCTCGGTGGTGCCGAAATGTTACGAAGGGAAACAGAGAGATTACAATCCCATCTTGGTGAGACCGAGATCCCTATCGGTGAGACCGATTTGCCTAGGGTTTGTGGCAGTGGCTATGACATCTGAACTCAGTGGCTCCAGGTAGAAAGAATCGGTGAGGCCGAGTTTGACTTTTGGTTTAGGTCATATGTGGATGTGAGAAAGCAGTTGAGGGCTTTGGAGCATATCACTAAGCATTTTGAGCAAGTAAGTCATTAAGCAACACCTCATCCCTCCTTGATAGTATTGGCTTTGCCTATAGACTCAATGTGATCTTGGATCACTAAAATATAAAATGTAGAGTCTTGAGCTTTGAGCTTGAGCCAATCCTTTTGTCCTTAGCATTTTGAGGGGTCCAGTTTTCTCATCCATGCCATGCCAATCATTGAGCTTGCCTGAAATATTTAACTTGAAGTAGCATTAGCTCAATGAGCTATATGTTGTTAGGACTTACCAAAACCACCTAGGGATAGTTGCACTTTCAATCTCCCCCTTTTTGGTAATTGATGACAACATATAGATCAAAGCTTTGACAAATGATAATAAGATTGAAAAACATTGTCGCTTTGAGAAGTATGTGATAAGCAAGATCTCCCCCTAAATTTGTGCATAGTTTAAGATTTGCTTTGGACTGCAAATGCACAAAGAGTTAGGCTCATGGGTTACTCTTCCATGTCACATACATCTTGGTGGAGCGCTCAAAATGATAATAATTAAATACATGCACTCATCACCAAGCAAAGTGAATGATCATATAGAGATAAAAGGATAATGTCATCCAACAAGCATTAAGGTAGCATATGATCAAACACATGATCATCCAAGTATCTCACAAAAGCATAAAGTATCTCAAACAAGCAAATAAAGTTCAACCACCAAAACAAGAGAGAACAAAAGCAACACTCTCTCTCGAAGCCTATGATCCATACATTTTTCTCCCCCTTTGGCAACAGGTTACCAAAAAGTTCATAGAAAATGCATAGCATTAAATCGACGCTCAGGCTTGGTCTTCAGGTGGTGGTGTAGAGATGGCTCCTTGGACAAAGACTTCAGTAGATGTGGATGGAGCTGGTGGAGTAGGTGCTGGAGCTGGTTGCACAGAAGCTGTAGCTGGTGCAGATGAAGTGGCTCTGGTGTCTGTAACAGGCACTGCAGCTGATCTCTGGCTCCTGGGCACTCTGGCAAAAGCATCAGTAGTAGTCTTGCCCTTCCTCCCCTGCATATCATCCTGAAGTTGCTCAACAACTGACTATATCTCGGTGACCTTCACATCCAAGTCATAGAACTTCTGCTCCATGATCCTCTCCAGCCTCTCCTGGTTTTGAGTCAGGGTGTCCAGTCCCTTCTCAATTCTCAGAGCAGAGGCAATCAAGTAGCCAAGATGCTCCTGCTTGTTCTTCAAGAAGTACTGAGATGCCTCATCAATGGTTGGCATCTTTGCAGCCTTTTCAGTCCTTGCCTTCTCCCTCTTTGCTTGTGCTTGCACAGAAGATGGTTCATCTTCATCCATTACCACTGTGTTGTCCTCAAAATCTAGATAGATGGGCATGTGTTCCTTGTCCAAGAGGTATGTCCCTCTGCCCATCTTGGAGTTGATTAGCTCCTGGATCTGTGGGGCATACCCACAACTTCTCTTCTGATCTGCAGCTGTCCTCTTGATAGTTTCCACTATGAGGCTCATGACCTTGAACTTTTGAGGCACATCAAATATGTGAAGTAGGTTGATGGCATGGCCTCTGATCATCTTGTGATCTCCAGACTTAGGCAAAAGAGGGTGTCTAAGGATCCAGTTGATTGTTGGCAATCCTGACAGAAGATAGTGTACTGATCCAAACTTGTGAGTCTCAATAGCAGCATGTGGGATCTCTCTGTACATGTGTGCCATGGAGTTGTGATCCTTCTTCTTCTTGGCATAGACATCCAAGTCATCCTCATTCTCCTTTGGTGCATTGATCAACTTTGCCCATTCTTCAACTGATGACTAGTACCTAGTACCTTCAGACATCTAGACAATCCTTCCATCTGGGTAGAAGTGAGCTGTAGAGTAGAACTACATAATAAGCTCATCATTCCACTTTGTGAGCTTCTGCCCAACAAAGTTATCCACTCCACAAGCATTGCAACTGTCATACACCCCTGGATAATGCTCTTCATTCTTCCTAATGTACTCCCAGTCTACCCATCTCATGTCACAGACGATTGGCTCCTTGTCAAGCAACACTGTCTCATAGAAGTCATGTTGTTCCTTTGTGTGGAACATGTAGTCCACAACAGTTCTCCTCCTGACTGCACAGGGATCAGTCAATCTCCACTGCCCGAGTCTTGCATCCTTCCTCGGCTTCATATCCTCAGCCACAGGATGAACATCATTGTGATCTAGAATTTTGGGCTTCAGCTTTCTCAAGACATGTTCCTCATCATCTTGTTCTTCAACAGCCGCTTCAGGCACTGGGGCCTTGTTCTTCTCTCCAGCAGGAATGCTCCTGGTGTTCCTCTTGGGTGCAGATTTGGGCTTTGGAGCAGCTGCTTTGGGAGCTTCTTTGGGCTTTGATGAAGCAGCCCCTAACCTGATGGCATCACCCATAAGCTTTGGAGCTTTGGGTGCTGGTGCAGCAACCTCTTCCTCTTCTTCCTCTTTAGAGTCTCTCCTCATAGAGGGCTTGCCAAGGACCGTGGAAGTAGTGGTTCTGACTCTCTTTTTCTTCTTGTCTTGGCCAACAGCTTCATCTTCTGACTCAAGGGTGAATTTCATGGTTTCTCCAGTGGCAACTTTCGTAGGTTTGGAAGTTGGAATCCTTCTTGCAGGTGCCTTCCTCTGCATTCCTGGCTTAGTGGCAGCAGCTGTTCCATACTCTTTCTTGAGCACCTTATTTTTGGAAGTGGCCTCATCCTCAACAGCCACATAGTCCTCATCCTCAGAATCTGAGGTTCTCTTCTTTCTTGCCCTGGTGGCTGCCTTGGGCAAGTTGTTGGGTGTGCTCCTCCTACCCTCATCATAGCTGCTAGAGGGACTAGTGCCCTCACTTATCTGAACCTGCTCCTCAGACTTGTTTTGACTGTCACTCTAATCAGACATATTGCAAACACTGACAGCAGACCCTGTGAATAGATATAGATGAGGTAGAATAGATGAGCATCACAAAATATAGAGGTTTTTGCAAAAGAATGAGTCAAAAACTTAGTTTTAGTTTTCCACAGAAAGCATTTCGGATCTACCGGTTTGTAAACTCGGTGATACCGAAGCAGCTTTTGGAACCTAGACTAGTGAACTCGGTCAGACCGAGTCACAGTTTGGTGGCACCGAGACTGCTAGGGTTTCACAAAGTCCTGAACTCGGTCACACCAATTTGCAATTCTCGGTCAGACCGGGAATCACATGTGCAATGGCCTTAGCCAAATCGGTGGTACCGAGTTCTACAACTTGGTTGGTCCGAGATGGTTTCGGCGGAAACCTAACCCTAACTTTTCAATTCACCTCTAATCTATGAAGTGTTTTCGGTGGATAAGATGATCTCAATCGTGGCAAGATTAATGGCAACACAATGTGCTAGAGATTTGGAGTTGGGAATAGCACAAAGACCAAGTCCATACCCTAGTTCGGCGATGGACTTGCTACGGTGGCAACGGCGGAGACGATTCCCATTGACGGCGGCGGAGACCAGCGGCGGGAGGCAGCTGGCTACGAGGAGGAGGATCCAAAGACCTAGGGAGGCAGAGCAGGCTGAGCGCGGGTGAAAGAGTTCGGAGAAATTTCCAAAATTTGACCTGTGGGTATATATAGCCTAACCCTGTCGGTGTGACCGAGTGGAACGACTCGGTGGCACCGAGATGCATAACTGCAAGCAGTTACTGCAACTCGGTGTGACAGAAAATTTCAAATCGGTTGCACCGAGATTGAAAACCTAGATTGAATCGGTCAGACCGAAATGGAGGAATCGGTCAGACCGAAACGCACAAAGAAGTTTTGGAAGTTTAAGTCTATGACGAATCGAGGACTCCGAGTGCTCCTCACACAGAGTGGTTCGAATCTAACTTGATCAAATTTTGTGATGTAGCATGAATAGAGTTTGAGACAAGAAAAGCATAGATAGCTAGAGAAGGTTCTTAGGCATTCTTGTCCATCCACTTGGCAAAAGAAAGAAACCAATCAATCAAAACAACAAGTGGATGTCCTTGAATGAGTAAAATATGCAACCAACATGCTCACACAATAAAATGGCAAATGAAATATGTGGCAAAGCATGCACAACTAATTCTAGCATCTATCAAGCAATTGGCGATGACTAGGTCATCTATATATGAGTATATTGTCTTAGGAGTCAAATGATAACATTTGATCATAGGTTATACTCATTGTTTAAGCACAAGTGGGGTTACCACTTTTACATATTGCATTGTTGTGTTTACACCATTAGAGTTTCTTTGACTCAATTCTTAGTGTAAAGCTCCCCCTAGATGTGAGATCCCCCCTTAAGAGGGATGAACTAACCTTGGGTTTTGCCGACGATGACTTCATGTAGGTGTTGAAGATGTGGATGCTCAATGTTGATGTTGATCATTTGGAGCAATCCTTTGGAGTGAGTTGCACTTTCAATACCTACACGGGTTAGTCCCACAAGGAACAAACAAGGATATACATAGACATAGAGTGATGCACACACAAGATGATGTCTATGAAAGCAATAGGTTACGTTGTCCCTTGTCTTACCAACAAGAGGGTTTGTGACTCCTTGAATGAGTGCAAGATGTGCAAGTTGATTGCACTTGTTCTTGCCAATAAGATAAGAGTGAAATATGTTGGCAGAGTCACCCTCAAGAACTCTCTAGTTCTTCTTCTTCAGGATCCACATCATCTTGATGGGAATCCTTGGAGTTGTAGTCGTACTTGATGAAGTAGAACTTGATGTAGTCTTGGGAACCCACTTGACCAAGGCCTTAGGAGCTTCTTCAAATGCATCAATCTCCTCTTGAAGCTTATCCTTGCCTTTTTTGCTTGTGGTCTTGTGGTGGAAGATCATCTTGAGCTTGTGTCCCTTTGAAGGAAGTAGGATCATACTTCTCTTGTTGAGGATCATCACTAGAGTTGTCAACAAGTAAATCATCATCACCTAACAAGTCATCTTCATCACTATTGAAATCAACATACTCGGGGTGTGATACCTTTGGGCCTTTAGCCATGAAGCATCTTCCAAGTCCTTCATTTGGTGAATCAAATATGTCGTAGGAGTTGGTTGACACAAGTGCTAGACCGGCAACACCTTCATCTTGAGTATATTTGGAGTCGGAGTGATAGCTTCTCTCGGAGTGATTGTCGGAGTCGAAGCCGGCTACCCATTCACCAACATGAGCTTGATGTCTTCGTTTTGTGTAGCTCCTTGATGACTTGTCCTTCCTTTACGAATCCTTGCTTCTCCGGGATGTTCTTCGTTCATACCGATCATCAATACTCCTCCTCTCTCTTGGTGGTGATTCTTCTCTTCTACTTCTCCTCTTAGGTGATTCTTCTCTTCTTTTGTGGGGAGCCGTACACTCATTGGAATAGTGTCCGGATCTTCCACAATTGTAGCAATTACGCTCTCGACTAGAAGATCTTTTGTCATTGTAGGAACTTGACTTGGAGCTTCTCTCTTTGCTTCTACTCTTGTAAAACTTGTTGAAGTTCTTCACCATTAGGCTCAATTCTTCATTGAAGGTTTGTTTCTCACTTGATGATGTTGGGGCTTCACATGAGGCTTTGTAAGCACCACTTGACTTGTTGTGAAGTTCCTCCTTATCCTTGAGTGACATCTCATGAGTAACAATTCTTCCAATGACTTCTGTTGGCTTGAGATCTTTGTAATTGGGCATCATTTGGATCGATGTGCACACGGCATCATATTTTCCGTCCAACGCTCTTAGGATCTTCTTGATGATGAATTTGTCGGTCATCTCTTCACTTCCTAAGCCGGCAATCTCATTTGTGATAAGAGCAAGCCTAGAGTACATTTCAGCGACACCTTCACCATCCTTCATTTTGAACTTGTCAAGCTGACTTTGAAGCACATCCAGCTTGGATTCCTTGATGGAGTCGGTACCTTCGTGCATATCAATCAAAGTATCCCAAATTTCCTTTGCATTCTCAAGACGGCTGATTTTGTTGAATTCTTCGGGGCACAATCCATTGAAGAGAATATCACAAGCTTCAGCGTTGTATTGCAGCATCTTCAACTCTTCTGCGCTAGCTTCACGGTTTGGTTCTCTCCCATCAAAAAATTCACCTTGCAAGCCAATACACACAATAGCCCAAACGGCGGGGTTATGTCCAAGAATATGCATTTTCATCTTATGCTTCCAACTAGCAAAATTAGTACCATCAAAGTAAGGACCTCTACGGTGATAGTTTCCCTCGCTAGACGCCATACTCTCCTAGGTTGTGAAACCAAGGCTATGACCACCAAATGCTATGGAAATCAAAGAAAATGGAGACCCAAGCTCTGATACCACTTGTAGGATCGAAAGTATGTCTAGAGGGGGTGATTAGACTACTTGACCAAATGAAACTTATCCTTTTCCCAATTTTAGTCTTTGGCAGATGTTAGCTAACTTAGCACAAGTCAAGCAATCTTAATACAATTCAAGCAAGCATGCAAAGAGTATATGAGCAGCGGAAAGTAAAGCATGCAACTTGCAAGAATGTAAAGGGAAGGGTTTGGAGAATTCAAACGCAATTGGAGACATGGATGTTTTTGTCGTGGTTCCCATAGGTTGTACTATCGTACATCCACGTTGATGGAGACTTCAACCCACAAAGGGTAATGGTTGCGCGAGTCCACGGAGGGCTCCACCCACGAAGGGTTCACGAAGAAGCAACCTTGTCTATCCCACCATGGCCATCGCCCACGAAGGACTTGCCTCAGTAGCGGTAGATCCTCACAAAGTAGGCGATCTCCTTGCCCTTACAAACTCCTTGGTTCAACTCCACAATCTTGTCGGAGGCTCCCAAGTGACACCTAGCCAATCTAGGAGACACCACTCTCCAAGAAGTAACAAATGGTGTGTTGATGATGAACTCTTTGCTCTTCTGCTTCAAATGATAGTCTCCCAAACACTCAACTCTCTCTCACAGGATTTGGATTTGGTGGACAGAAGATTTGAGTGGAAAGCAACTTGGGGAAGGCTAAAGATCAAGATTCATATGGTAGGAATGGAATATCTTGGCCTCAACACAAGTGTAGGTGGTTCTCTCTCAAAAAATGCAAGTTGGAAGTGTAGGTTCGTTCTGATGGCTCTCTCCACGAATGAAGAGGACGTGGAGGGGTATATATAGCCTCCACACAAAATCTAACCGTTACACACAACTTGCCAAACTCGGTGGGACCTAATTGAGAAACTCGGTCGGACCGATTCATCAAATCTAGTGACCGTTAGGATTTTCGGTGGGACCGACATGCAACTCGGTAGGACCGATATGGTTAGAGTTAGGGCATAACATAATCTCGGTGAGACCGATTACACAAACTCGGTGGGACCGATTTTGGTAATAAGCTAACTAGAGAGTTGGTCAGGTAAACTCGGTGGGACCGGTTCACTCATTTCGATGAGACAGAAATGTTACGAAAAGGAAACAGAGAGTTTACATTGCAAGCTCGGTGGGACCGATCGCTCATCTCGGTGGTACTAAAATGTTACGAAGGGAAACAGAGAGATTACAATCCCATCTTGGTGAGACCGAGATCCCTATCGGTGAGACCAATTTGCCTAGGGGCAGTGGCTATGATATCTGAACTCGGTGGCGCCGGGTAGAAAGAATCGGTGAGGCCGAGTTTGACTTTTGGTTTAGTTCATATGTGGATGTGAGAAAGTAGTTGAGGGCTTTGGAGCATATCACTAAGCATTTTGAGCAAGTAAGTCATTAAGCAACACCTCATCCCTCCTTGATAGTATTGGCTTTTCCTATAGACTCAATGTGATCTTGGATCACTCAAATATAAAATGTAGAGTCTTGAGCTTTGAGCTTGAGCCAATCCTTTTGTCCTTAGCATTTTGAGGGGTCCACTTTTCTCATCCATGCCATGCCAATCATTGAGCTTTCCTGAAATATTTAACTTGAAGTAGCATTAGCTCAATGAGCTATATGTTGTTAGGAATTACCAAAACCACCTAGGGATAGTTGCACTTTCAGATACCCCATTGTCACCTCAAGTATTCATACAATCCGACAAGACAAAACTTCAAAGGGTAAATATTCAATTTATCACAACAAGAGTAGAGAGGGGAGATACATCATATGATCCATCTATGTTAACAAAGCCATGATATATCAAGATTATGACATCTCAAGATCATGAGAGAGAGAGAGAGGGAGTTTAAACACATAGCTACTGGTACAAACCTTCAGCCCCGAGGGTGGAATACTCCCTCCTCATCATGGTGTCCATCGGGATGATGAAGATGGCCACCGGTGATGATCTCCCCCTTTGGCAGGGTGCCGAAACGGGCTCCTGATTGGTTTTCGGTAGCTATAGAGGCTTGCAGGGACGGAACTTCTGATCTAGGTTCTCCGCGGGAGTTTTTGGAATATTTGACGATTTATAGGATGCATAGGGGGTGTGGGAGGCCACCGAGGTGGGAACAACCCACCTAGGCATGCCTGGGGGCCCAGGCACAACCTGGTGGGTTGTTCCCCCCTCGGGGCACCTCCCAAGTGCTTCTTTGGCCCATGTGATGTCTTCTGGTCCATAAAAAATCAAAATTTCACGGTGTTTGGACTCCGTTTGATATTCATTTCCTGCGATGTAAAAAACAAGCAAAAATAGCAATTGGCATTGGGCACTGGTCAATAGGTTAGTCCCAAAAAATGATATAAATTTGTTGTAAAATGATTGTAAAACATCCAATAATGACAATATTACAACATGAGTGTCGGTGTCAAAACCGATGGATCTCGGGTAGGGGGTCCCGAACTGTGCGTCTAAGGCTAATGGTAACAGGAGGCAGGGAACACGATGTTTTACCCAGGTTCAGGCCCTCTCAATGGAGGTAATACCCTACTTCCTGCTTGATTGATCTTGATGATATGAGTATTACAAGAGTTGATCTACCACGAGATCGTAGATGCTAAACCCTAGAAGCTAGCCTATGATTGTGATTGTCCTTGTCCTACGGACTAAACCCTCCGATTTATATAGACACCGGAGGGGGGCTAGGGTTACACAGAGTCGGTTACAGAGAAGGAAATCTACATATCCGAATATCCAAGCTTGGCTTCCACGCAAAGGAGAGTCCCATCCAGAAACGGGACGAAGTCTTCAATCTTGTATTTTCATAGTCCAACAGTCCGCCCAAAGTATATAGTCCGGTTGTCTGAGGACCCCTTAATCCAGGACTCCCTCAGTAGCCCCTGAACCAGGCTTCAATCACGATGAGTCCGGCGCGCAAATTGTCTTCGGCATTGCAAGGCGGGTTCCTTCTCCGAATAATCCATAGAAGAATTAGAACACAAGTATCGTGTCCGGCTCTGCAAAACAAATTCCACATACCACCGTAGAGAGTATAATTTTCCACAAATCTAAACTACCGACGGCTTTTTATCATGCCATGGTCCGGTCTTTATTCGAACCATTTTTCATAACCAGCCACTACACACGCTGCGAGGTGGTTTTATTGGCACGTCTTGTCAAAGCAGAGATCGTGTCCCCCTTATCACGGGATTCTCATCAATACAGGTGTGGGTAACCCAACCGTGTTTGCTTAATATGACTCCTCCATTTTAGGCAAGTCCGAAATGGTCACCCGGGGGATGCTTGATATTCGTCCTCTTTATAAAGGGGGGCCAAGGCCTATCCTTTTCTTCCCACGCGCGATCCTTCCCCCTCCCGCACCCGAGTTCCAACACCCAAGGCTCAAGCTAAAGCACTTCGGACCTTCGACCATGTCCGAATCCAATCTTCAAGGCCGGTGGATGGCCTCCTCCGTCATGGAGGAGCATATCCAGAAGCTTAGGGAGGCCAGGTATCTCACCGCCAAAATCCCACACAGGTTGCCTGCCCAAGGGCAGGTCATCCCCACTCCCGAACCCAATGAGAGTGTCGTATTTGTTTCTCACTTCCTCCGAGGGCTAGGTTTCAGTCTCGATCCCTTCGTGAGGTGGCTTATGTTCTATTACGGGCTAGATTTCCATGATATAGCTCCAGATTCCATCCTTCACATCTCGTCGTTTGTCGTCGTGTGTGAAGCCTTTCTCTGCATTACCCCCCACTTCAGCCTATGGCTCAAGACTTTCAATGTGAGGCCGAGGGTGATTGACGGGCATCACGCGGAGTGCGGAGGTGCTATGATAAGCAAAGGCGCTGATGCCCCATGGCCGAAGGGTTCTTTCACGGAAACATATGATTTATGGCAACAGAAGTGGTTTTACATCACAGCTCCCCGAGGTACAAAGCGGGCGGCCGCTCCAGCGTTCCGCTCGGGCCTGTCGGCATTCTGGAAACGGGGGTCCCCATAATTGCATGCCTGCGGCCTGCGGCGTGGCTCAAGTGGTGGCCCAATGCGGCCCTTCTTCATCAGTACAAGACTCAAGACCCTCGCGAGGGGCCAAGCCTAGCAGGGCGGACGACGCAAGGCTTCCTCAGGGACGGGAGTACCGAGGCATCAGGCAAAGGTTGCCATTTCAGTGCAACGAGACCAAGACCAGTGGAGCGGCAGGATGGAGGTCACCGTGGAGCCCAAGACGGCGTCATCACCAATGCTTTTGGCAGCCAAAGACCAACTTTAGTCAGGATAACTTGTACTAGATGTTCCCCTTCAAAATGGCCATTGTTGGCGCCCTTCTCGCTCAATATTTGGGAAGAGGACCAGGGCCTCTATAAATAGGACTAGCCACCGCAGAGAGAAAGGGATCGGATCGAGCGCTCATTGGGAGAGAGAGAGAGAGGCGATCGAACTCACCCAAGCAGTTCATCGCACCAGCTCAATAACACCTCTCGCGAGGCTGTTCTTCCCTTGTTCTGTTCATCAGCAGCCCCAGAGGCAATCCACCACACCACACACTAGAGTAGGGTATTACACGACAAAGATGGCCCGAACCAGTATAAATCTTGTGTCCCTCGTGTCGTTCATCGTTTCAGCTTAGATCTCGCGAGGCGATCGGACGTAGATCGGTAGGGGAGAGATCTTCGTGCGCACCCCAGAGTTCGAACCTTAAGGGTCTGCCGGAACCCAACATCCGACATTTGGTGCACCAGGTAGGGGGTGCGCCGGAGCTCTCCCTCCCGTCGGCCCATTCCCCATCAGCACCGCACTCAGCCCTCATGGCGGCCAACGCGCTGCCCGCTCCGGCTATCGACCCTGGCGCGGAAACCAGGCGGCTCCGAGCCCTGGCCCCCTCCTTGCGAAAGGTGCAGTGGCCGAACAAGTTCAAGCCGGACATGCCACCACGCTATGAAGGCACGGCCGACCCGCTGGCCTTCCTGCTGGCATATGAAGAAGCCGTCCTCGAGGCCGAAGGCGACGACAAGGTCATGGCGAACTGGCTCCTCGCGGCCCTCACCGGTGTCCCGCGCATGTGGCTGCTCCACCTACCAGCGGCTTCGGTGGCCTCCTGGGAGGAGTTGCGCAACCTCTTCCTCGCCCATCATGTTGCGCCGGCACCCCCAGTCGTCGCGGCCATCCTGGGCGGATCGCAGGCGCCACCTTCAAGCCGCCACGTCAAGCCATTC